>NW_020664931.1:6118641-6175725 GCF_002925995.2 Terrapene triunguis
CTAAGGTGCCACAAGTACTCCTGTTCTTTTTGCGGATACAGACTAACACGGCTGCTACTCTGAAACCTGTCATATTCAAACAATAACAGAACTGTAAGGCAGTCAAGTCTCTCTCTCCGTCCTTCAGGGCGGGAGACCATGCCCCCTCGCTATGATACTTCCCTAGAGCTTTGGTTCAGAGGAAAATCAGCTCACAGTTAGTGTCCCAGGCCTGCAGTCAGGCCGAGCAGCGATAACTCTATAGGCCCGGGGCCCTCAATCAAGGTGGGGTGACACACAGTTAATGGCTCTAGCCAGTGGTCTGGGGGAACCGGAACGAGTCTATCTTCCCCAAGCCCTCAATCAGGGCGGTGCAGCAATCCAGTAGGGGCTCTGACCTACAGTTAGTTAGGCAGAGCAGTAGAGAGTCTATTCACCCGGGCCCTCAATCAGGGCAGGGCAGTAATCAGTTCAAGTATGGGGCTCTGGCCTGCGGTCAGGCAGAGAAACAGTGCAGTCTAGTGGAGATTAGCTCTCTGGTGGGAGAATCAGCAAACCATCTGGCACCCTAGTTCTGACCACAAAGTGTGGAGGCTGCCACCCTTGATGGTGGTGAGGCAGAAGTAGGGGGACACAGGCCCTCCCACTCCACTGCATCCCAGCCCATGGCTCTAACAGTGGCGGAGTGGTCCACCACTAGGTCAGTGGGGAAATCCAACCACAACACACCAGCCGGCTTACAATCAGTCACAAGAGCCAAACCCTATTCGGCTTCCCTGGGCTCCTTCCTACACTCCCAGTCCCGGGGTACCCGGGGTACCATCGGTCTCACTCAGGTAAATGGCAAGTGGCAGCCCCAACCGCTCCTCGGTGTCTGGCAGCTCTGGCAGTCCTTCTGGGTCTCTGGCATGGGAGTAGCCTCTGTCAGGTCCAGGCTCCAGCAGCATGGGAGAGACATCCTGCTCTTCTGGCAGCTCTGCCCCAGCTCAGCTGGCCTTTTATAGTTCCTGTTCCTGTACCGGCCCCGCCCCTCTGATTCTGATGGGGTGGCCGCGGGTATCCTGGTTCTGCCCACCATGGGGCGGTCGTGGCTTGCTCCCCATCTGTCAGGGTGGGGAAACCACGCCCCCTCACTACAAGAACCTACACACAGGCTAATAAGCTTAACAGAATTAACCCCACCTCAACATGGATTCTGGCAAGAGCAGTAGAATCCCAAGGGGGATTCCTTATGAGTTACAAGTTCATCACAGCTTCAGCTCAGAACAAGCACTCAGTCTTATGACATCTCAGTAGGCCAAGTCCTTCCAATCCTTCCCAAAGCATTGGGGGCCTCTGTGGACCAGGGGTTTGCTGGATCAGGAAGAAGGCCATTAGCCAGTTTAAAACCAGGCTATTTATCCAAAAATGCTTTCTTTGTCTGTTGGTCCCTGGAACTGGGATTGTTTAGACTGGAGATGGGACCCCAGGCACTAGGCGTGAAGAGCCTTAATCCTTTATTAGCATGTCTCCCACCCCCTGGGGACCAAACAAGAACCGCCATTGCCTAACTAAGTTGTAACTGCTTGAGCCATTGTACGTAGGGTATCTGAAACCATTCCTTTTCTTACCATCCCTAGTAAAATACTCCTTCACTTTAGCCATGTGCCTGAGTGGTTATTGGGGACCTACCAGGGCTAGCACCTAAAGGACCTAGCAGCTGAAGCACCTTCAGTGCTTGCCTCAGAATCATGGTACATTGGCACTTTACTAGTATCTTAGAGCATGTCTACACTTGCTATTGTACATGGTCCACCTTCATAGTTCACCAAATGCCTCCACTCAGCAATATGTAGAGGAGTCACCATTACCAGAAACATCTGTCTGGCATAGGTGGCTTGGTGTTGTACACAGGACTGGAAAGCCACTTCTCTTTTCCATTCTGTACTTTCAAAACTATGTCCTCCAAGTGATGACCAGCCTTTAAAGAACAAAAAGGTGACTGGTAACATTGACCCTCAAGGAACCGAAACTCATCCCAACTGGCCCCTTGATGCACTGTAAACATTATAAAATGTTAATGGAAGTAATGCAGGTATTTTACCATTTTTATCCTCAGCTCCTTCCTTATGGACTGCAAAAGTAGTCTGAAGGAAGGAGGCTATAGTAGTTGCATTCCTGGGATGCTAAAAAGTATCAATATTGTGGCTTTTGGCAGCACAGGTTTGTTATGTACAAATACAATGCTACCCCTGTCTTTGATTTGTTAGGACATTCCGATGCTGAGAGCAACCCCATTCTGCTGGGAGCGCAGGAGCGGCACCCCAGAGATAGCAAAGGAAGACATCAAAAGACTCTGGAGGACCTCCTTGTTGGCATAGACAGAAGGAATCGGGAGCAGTTGGACTTTCTTAGGGCAAGGGAGGATCGGGCTAGGGTGGATCGGGATGGGGGATTCCTGCAAAGGAAGAAAGAGCACAGGCAATGGGAGTGTTCCCACAGGGAACAGGAGCATGCATATAGGGAATAGGATCATGCCCTCATGCAGTACCTTGTCCAACTGGTGGTGAAACACTTTCAGGACCTGCTCGCTGCTGTGGCTGCTGCTTCTCTCCATGAACAGGCACCACCCCCTTGTCCTCCTCCAGCTGCCACCAATGCCGCTGCTGAGGCAGTGAATCCCAGCTCCCCCACTGCCAGGGATCAGCAGACTGGACACCTGCCACCATATCCATCACAGTCAACTGAAAACCCTCTCAGGGGAACCCCCTCAGAACATTCAGTAACTGGTTAAAAGACAGGAAACAAAGGGGAGAAAAAAAATTCAGTTTTCAAAATGGAGAGGTAAATAGTGGTGTCCCCCAGGGATCTGTACTGGGACTAGTTCTGTTCAACTTATTCATAAATTATCTGGAAAAAGGGGTAAACAGTGAGGTGGTAAAATTTGCAGATGATAAAAAATTACTCAAGATAGTTCAGTACAAAGCTGACTGCGAAGCGTTATAAAGGGATCTCACAAAACTGGGTGACTGGGCAACAAAATGGCAGATGAAATTCAATGCTGATAAATGCAAAGCAATGCACATTGGAAAACATAATCCCAACTATATATATAAAATGATGGGGTCTAAATTAGCTGTTACCACTCAAGAAAGAGACCTTATAGTCATTGTGGATAGTTCTCTGAAAACATCCACTCTGTGTGCAGCAGTCAAAACAGCTAACAGAATATTAGGAGCCATTAGGAAAGGGATAGATAATAAAACTGAAAATATCATAATACCACTATATAAATCCATGGTACATCCATACTTTGAATATTGCGTAACATCATTGGAAAAGGTACAGAGAAGGGCAACAAAAATTAAGAGTGTGGAATAGTATTTCTTCACACAACACACAGTCAACCTGTGGAAGTCATTGCCAAGGTATGTTGTGAAGGCCAAAACTATAACAGGGTTCAAAAAAGAACTGCATAAATTCATGGAGGATAGGTCCATCAATGGCTATTAGCTAAGGTGGTCAGGGATGCAACTCCATGCTCTGAATGTCTCTAAACCTCCAACTGCCAGAAGCTGGGAGTGGATGACAAGAGATTGGTCGCTTGATGTTTGCCTTTTTTGTTCATTCCCTCTGAACATTGGCCAATGTCAGAAGACAGGATACAGGGCTAGATGGACCATTGGTCTGCCCCTGGATAGCCGTTCTTATGTTAAGATTTCTCTGAAAGTTTGGTGCCATGAAAATGCAAACAATTCCATCCCGCCCATAACCCCTTTCCCCCACCTGTGAGAAAGTGCTAGGAGCCTAGAGTTGACCTAGCAAGCTGGTTGCTGAGGTGCTAGCTCTATCACCCCCCTCCCCCACAGAGTGGACTTATTTGGGAGATGGGTGCTCAATGGCTTAATTAGGCAGGAGATTGACAAGCTAAGAAGAGCAATCAATCCATCAGCTGGGACCAAATAAAGGAGAGGAAGGAAGTGCAAGGGAGGAAGGGTGCTGGCAGGAGTCAAGGGATACAGGATCTCAGGATGAGATCTTTCCCTCTTGATCCCTGGAGAGTGAGCTAAGGGGGAAATGTATGTCCACTTGTATGTTGCTGTACGAGGCTGTACTGGTAAAGGGGACCTCATAAACAGCACACTGGTGCTTATAAACCTGGAATGCATCCAGCCTGTTTGCGTTGGTCCAAAGGGCAGAGAAAGTAGTCCTGTCACACTGCTCCCCTCCATGAATTTGCTAATTTTTTTTTAAAAGTAGGGGCATTCTTGACAATGAAGTAAGCTGTGAATAACTATTGCTGTCCAAAGCACCACAGTGAAAAACAGAAGAGAATTTAACTGACGTGTCTTTATATCTTTATTAGTAATAAGTGAAAATAGACAAATAGAACAAAAGTAAAATAACATTAAAGGTATCTGACACTGAGCAGTGCTTTTACGACCACCATGTATTCATCTGCACCCAACCATTACCACTGGCAAGCATGGGAACACTCATAGAATCATAGAATTATAGAATATCAGGGTTGAAAGGGACCTCAGGAGGTCATCTAGTCCAACCCCCTGCTCAAAGCAGAACCAATCCCCAACTAAATCATCCCAGCCAGGGCTTTGTCAAGCCTGACCTTAAAAACCTCTAAGGAAGGAGATTCCACCACCTCCCTAGGTAACCCATTCCTGTGCTTCACCACCCTCCTAGTGAAGACGTTTTTCCTAATATCCAACCTAGACCTCCCCCACTGGAACTTGAGACCATTACTCCTTGTTCTGTCATCTGCTACCCCACTGAAAACAGTCTAGATCCATCTTCTTTGGAATCCCCTTTCAGGTAGTTGAAAGCAGGTATCAAATCCCCCCTCATTCTTCTCTTCTGCAGACTAAATAATCCCAGTTCCCTCAGCCTCGCCTCATAAGTCAAATGCCGTGAGAATGATCATGCAGAGCACTGGGTAAGTGCTGTGAGCAATGCTGCCAGAAAACATTATGAGTAAGGAATGTGTGAATTCCCTCCCAAAACCTTACAGAACTTTTTTTTAAAGTAACTTTAACAAACTGCTTAAGTGTTCCCCATAAACCAATCCGAAACTGTGCAGTTAACATAACAAGAACATTACAGTGTGTTATCACTGGCCTAAGCACAAAACCACGGCCAAAGGCATTAACCTTGAGGACCCTCCCCCAGTCATCTGTCTTCAGTTAGCACATTAATGTCAGGTGCAGGAGATCAGAACCCACTAATAATAACTGGAGATATACCTATACCCTGAAAGATCATTGAGTCTAGCCCCCTGCCTTCACTAGCAGGACCAAGTATTGATTTTGCCCCAGATCCCTAAGTGGCCCCCTCAAGGATTGAACTCACAATCCTGGGTTTAGCAGGCCAATGCTCAAACCACTGAGCTATCCCTCCCCCAAGAGTCTACTGAGGAATCTTGCAACAGAACTGTGTGGCAATGCTTTATTGAGCTTTTCAAGCAGTACTTGGCACAGTCGCAAGTCACATCCTGACTGCCTGCTGTTCTACAATGTCTGAGCAAACAACATCATGAATTTCCCTGGTCCTAGAGGAACCAGGAGCAGTGTGCACATGGGTTGGGTCAGGCTGCCTGTACAGATCACTGATCTTCCCTGAGCCCACTTGCTGTGGAAGTATTTCCCTTTGGCCTCACATACATTGGGCAAGTCACAGCACTCCATGATAATCTGAACTGCATTGGCCTCATTGGCATCCATATGTTTCCAGGGGCATTGCCAATGGTCTTTCAGCTGCCCCAAAGCACACTCCATTCTGCAGCTACTCAGTTTGTAGTTGAATTCCTTTTTTTCTTGGGTCAGCGATGTCAGGGTACGGCTTCATGAGCCATGGAAGGAGTGGGTCCCCCAAAATAAATGTCATCATTGAAACTGTTGTTTCACCACATTGTTTCTGGGGAATAAAGTCTCTTCTTCCCCCCTTGCAGTACAACCCTGATCTCCTGAGCATCCTGGTGTCATAGACCTTTCCTGTGGGTCCAACATTTGTGTTCCTGAACCGACACCTGTGGTCCACTAAGCCTTGGCAAGCCAGTGAATAGTAACCTTTGCAATTCACATGTTCACTGGCCACTTTTTGTGGGTAATATACGGAGATGTGTGTTCTATCAATGGCCTCCAGACAGTTTGGAAACCTCATCCCTTGAAATCCCACTATAATTTCAGGGACTTGGGTAATGGCAACCACCCATGGGTAGATCACAGTATCGGTAGCCTGGCAAACCTGTAGAACCACCACCCCCACAGTTGACTTCTGGGCTCTTAGGCAGGATGAGGCATTCTAGCAAATGGAAAGACCAGTAGCTGTTAGGTGTTGCCAGTTTCCAAAAGGCAATCGCTACAGACTTCTGTACTGGTATGGATTCTTGAAAACAAGAATGTACTGGCACTGGAGGGTTGGTGCGAGCTGCTCACACAACGGATGAAGGTCTGCTTCCTTAGTCTGAAGTTGTGCAGCCACTGGTTATCATCCCAGATTTCTCACTACACCATGCTGGTTCTCTGGGTCCAGAATTGTCAGTCCACTCATGGGCATACTGTTGCAATCTGGCATTCAACACATCTGTTCCATGGGACTCAAGTGGATTTTCATTCCCCCCCCTCTGGGTCAGCTGTTTTAGCTGTCTGAAATCTATCTGGACCAATTCGGTCCAGTATCCAGCACTGCGCCATATGAACAGATGCCCTGTGAGCAATAGCAGGAACAGAGTTACATCATCGTGGACTTGCTAAATTGCAGAAGGAAGAGATGAAAGGGAGCTGCCATCGTCAAATGCATATAGTTCCAGCAACACAGCAAGACGGTTCCTAGAGTATCTCCTGTGATGCACAGCACTTTGGGATACCACCCCTGAAATATTAGCGCTAACGTCATGTACTGAAAACGATGAGGGTATACGGCTGTGCACAGCGTATACTCATGCACAGCACAGCATATGTGGGGAATGGGGTACATGGTCCAGCAGTACATGGACATGGAACTGTGTATACTTGTGTACTGGTCTACTGTGTAGACATAGCTTTTAAAGGTACTGTGTACTCAAGCACTGAACAGATATAATAATTACAGTGGGAAACCCCTCTTCAAATCCTTTCCCTCTGGCAGAGAGGGGAATTGAAGCAGGGGCCTCCCACATCCTGGGTGAGGGTGGGTTAAAGGTCATAAGGGAGGCCTTCTTCCCCCAAACTATTTTGTGTGGAGCTGGGCATGTTCAAAGTACGCCTACTAGATCAGGCTCCACAGGTGAGATAGGTGTTGCTCAGCCTGTCTTCACCTGGTTTAAGGATTGCATTGGGGCTTAGGTGTGAAATGGCATCCCAACGCTGGCCTGAGGCAGCACTGCACATGTCCAGAGGCAGAAGCATAGGCAACAAGGGAACTTTTATAGCAAAAATGTAGGCATCAAGTGTGATTAGGTGGCAGTCAAGCGGAAGCTTTGTGGATTGCAGTGGTGCCTAAAACTGGGACTTAGGTGCCTAAATTTAGGGTTTAGGCACCTATGTCCCTTTGTACCTCAGTTCCCAATCTGTGAAATTAAGGTACTTCCCTACCTCCCAGGGCGTTGTGAGGATAAATACATTAATGTCACGAGGCACTTAGATACTACCGTCGCAAGGACCATGTAAATATCTAAGATAGACCAGTAGACCAATATTGTAAATTAACTACAATGTCTGCAATATTGCATATTAGCTTTAATACTTTAAATTGCATTTAACTTCCAGCCATTCTTGGTAAATGTCAGGTTGCCCAGATGGCAACCTGGATAGCTACTCAAGCTATAATGTGCCTCAACCCCGTGCTGGAAAGACCAAAGGATGACAGGGAGTAAGTGTAGTTTATGTACCCATTCAGCTCTTGGCTTCTCTGTTGAGACTGTCAACAAGGATGCCAATTAATGGTAACTGGGGTTTTTCTCCACCCAGACATCTTTAAAAGATTACTACCAAAGGGTGTATTGAGTTATATGACATCATATATATAGGTCACCTTCATGCATAAACAAGGCCAGAGATTCAGTGCTGTTAAACTCTGGCAGGAAATCCAATAAGTTTTCCCCCGTTCCACAGACCACAGAACTATTTTAAATGCCATCAACTGTGTTGCTTTTGGAGTGCTCTAAATCTTCTGAGATTTGTAGCATCCCTTCCTTCAGGCTTTGGTGCAGCTTATGTAATATATTAGAGCTTCCAGCCACCATTTCCTTTGAAGGACAAACAGGAGAAGAAATTGGTCTTTTGCCCTACAAGGTAACTATTAAAATTATAGATTAGAGCCAAAAGGCCCAGTCCTGCGCCCATTACAGTAATTGGGAGTTTTTTCATTGACTTTAATGGGATAAGGAGAAGGCTAATAGCCTCAGTTTTTGAACTATAGTGCATGAAATATGTTATAGGGAAACAGGATCAGTGTTTCTTAGGAGGTTCTGATCATGCTGGTTGCTTATATCACACCTGAAGTCCTAATCCTCTATTTGTAAAAATCACATTTGGTTGCTGGGGCAATGAATGCAGTGTCATGAACAAAGGATTAGGACTTCAAGTGAGAGCTAAGCAGCAGGTGCAGAAAAACTCTGAGAAACAAAGTTGCCATTTTCACACAAATATTCTTGGTATAGGAGAATGACAGAATAGTACAAACAAAAAACGTTTTTTCTAACCTGAATGTTTGTCTAAAGGATCTGCATTACCATAGCTGCATCAAAGTTAGGGACCTAAAAACAATTTAACCTTAAAATAACAGTCATCCTGTAGGTCTTCCGCTTTTTCACAGTATTGCAGTAGTTTGTAACTATTGCAATAAGCAAAAGTGAGGAGCTCTAAATAAAAGCTATGCATTCACCTATGTTATTACAAAATATACAGGAAAATCCTATATTGCACATATAGAACACACAGTATTAATCTCTTATTAACTTTGTTATTTGTAAGTCAAATTTCTTCAATCATGAGACCTCTCAGAGATCGGAGATAAAGGCAAGGATCCATTCCTCAGGATGTAGAGATTGAGGGGAGGAGCAGCATGAGGCTCTATTTATTTCAATTTTATTTTTCTTTTACTTTCAGACATCAAATCAAAGTGATTAAAACATGTTACTCTAGATTATTTTCACTGTTTGTAAGAAGGGGGCAATCTCCTATATAACAAGAAAAAGAAAATTGGGGAAAATTCTTAAACTTACCAACTATGAAAAGAGGAAGCAATGTTAATGTTCAACCTAGCCAACAGGGTCAGGAACTTGAGCTGGCATACAGTATCTCATCACCTGTGGAAGTAGTTGGTCAGTCCAACCACCTCCCTCTCATGTATGATAGAAAAGAGACAGAGAGATGTGTATGCTTTGAAAACAGTTAACAAAGTTTTAAGAAAATTGAGGAAATTGACAATAGCAGGGATAGGGGAATGATAACTAGAATAAACAACCCAATACAAATGCAAGTGTGGCTGCCCCCAATTGGATGTGAAGCCCGGAGACCCATACAGCCCTTAACCTTGGATATATTTAAACTAAACAAAAGGAAAACACAAACTACCCCAATACTGTACTGAGTCAGAGGAGACAACTTCAGGTAAGACAAAACAGCTGACGGTGGTATATCTCGTTGTAGCTTGACAGCATGGGATCCGAATCCTGGACCTCAAACCAAGCTTCTCAGGACCTCAAACCAAGCTTCTCAGCCTAACTTGGGCTACGGGAGGGAGGAGCACAGGACTGTCAGTGAAGATCTACTGAAACCAGGATTAAAGATAAAAACGTTGCTGGAATCAGGATATAGGTAGGTGTTATTGTTCGTGAGTGATGGTAAGTGATCAAGTATCAGAGGGGGAGCCATGTTAGTCTGTATCCACAAAAACAATGAGGAGTCCGGTGGCACCTTAAAGACTAACAGATATAGTTGAGCATAAGCTTTCGTGGGTAAAAAAAAAAACACTTTTTCAGATGCATGGAGTGAAAATTACAGATACAAGCATAAATATACTGGCACATGAAGAGAAGGGAGTTACCTTACAAGTGGAGAACCAGTGATGACAAGGCCAATTCAATCAGGGTGGATGTGGTTCACTCCCAATAATTGATGAGGAGGTGTCAATACCAAGAGAGGGAAAATTGCTTTTGTAGTGAGCCAGCCACTCCCAGTCCCCATTCAAGCCCAAATTAATGGTGTTAAGTTTGCAAATGAATTGTAACTCTGCAGTTTCTCTTGGAAGTCTGTTTTTGATGGGTTTTTGTTGTTGCAGGATGGCTACTTTTAAATCTGTTATTGAGTGTCCAGGGAGATTGAAGTGTTCACCTACTGGCTTCTGTATGTTACCATTCCTGATGTCTGATTTGTGTCCATTTATTCTTTTATGTAGAGACTGTCCAGTTTGGCCAATGTACATGGCAGAGGGGCATTGCTGGCACATATCACATTAGTAGATGTGCAGGAGAATGAGCCCCTGATGGTGTGGCTGATGTGGTTGGGTCCTATGATGGTGTCGCTGGAGTAGATAAGGGGACAGAGTAGGCAACGGGGTATGTTACAGGGATTGGTTCCTGGGTTAGTGTTTCTGTGGTGTGGTGTGTAGTTGCTGGTGAATATTTGCTTCAGGTTGAGGTGCTGTCTGTAAGCAAGGACTGGCCTGCCTTCCAAAGTCTGTGAGAGTGAGGGATTGTTTTCCAGGATAGGTTGTAGATCATTGATGATGTGCTGGAGTGGTTTTAGTAGGGGACTGTACATGATGGCCAGTGGTGTTCTGTTATTTTCCTTGTTGGGCCTGTCCTTGGCTGTAGACAATGGATCGTGTGATGTGTCCTGTATGGGAGCTGGAGGCATGTAGGTAAGAATAGCGGTCAGTAGGTTTCCAGTATAGGACCGTGTTTATGTGACCATCACTTATTTGCACTGTAGTGTCGAGAAAGTGGATATCTTGTGTGGACTGGTCCAGGCTGAGGTTGATGATGAGGTGGAAACACCTTCCTGGCCACCGTGGATTACACCAATATTCCACACGAGGATGGACTACAAACTGTCAGGAACAGTATCCCTGATGAGGCCATGGCACACCTGGTGGCTGAGCTTTGTGACTTTGTCCTCACCCACAACCATTTAAGATTTGGGGACAACTTATACCTTCAAGTCAGCGGCACTGCTATGGGTACCCGCATGACACCACAGTATGCCATCATTTTTATGGCTGACTTAGAACAACGCTTCCTTAGCTCTCGTTCCCTAGCGCCCCGCCTCTACTTGTGCTATATTGATGACAACTTCGTCATATGGACCCACGGGAAGGAGGCCCTTGAAGAATTCCACCTGGATTTCAACAATTTCCACCCCACCATCAACTTCAGGCTGGACCAGTCAACAAAAAAAAGTCAAAAACAGACTTCCAAGAGAAACTGCAGAGCTACAATTCATTTGCAAACTTAACACCATTAATTTGCGCTTGAACAGGGACTGGGAGTGGCTGGCTCACTACAAAAGCAATTTTCCCTCTCTTGGTATTGACACCTCCTTATCAATTATTGGGAGTGGACAACATCCACCCTGATTGAATTGGCCTTGTCATTACTGGTTCTCCACTTATAACGTAACTCCCTTCTCTTCACATGCCAGTATATTTATGCTTGTATCTGTAATTTTCACTCCATACATCTTAAGAAGTGTTTTTTTACCCACGAAAGCTTATGCCCAAATATATCTGTTAGTCTTTAAGGTGCCACCGGACTCCTCGTTGTTTTTATGGTAAGTGATGTCTTCTTGGCTGATGGTGTGGGTCCGGAGTCACTGAGGAGATCCTTGACGTCCACACAAATCAACCTAATACCTGGCTGCCACTCTGATGGACAGCAATAATGCTCAGGCATGCAGCTGTTTTTATAGGCTCAGTGGCGCGAACCTAGTGGTCTGAGCTGGTTCTAACTATCTCCTAAGAGTCCGTTGCTCTATTCCCACCACTAGTGGAATCCGAGTTGTTATTATGGCACAACACCATCTTGAATCATGGAATCCATTGATTTGTTCCATAATTAACTCATTTTATACTAATAATTACAGCAAACACATTAATTCAAACATAAACACTAACATTAACATCATTAAACATACATTTAGGGGAAAACTCCCAACAGCAAGACCCAACTAGCAGCAGCTATTTGTATTAATTAACAAACAAACCTATTGGAGAGCTGCAGTAGTCTGGACTAGCCTCCAGAAATGCATGCTCGGAAAAATGTTCTTGGCAACCCTGGATTGGTAGTTAATAGGGTTCTAGTAACGTAGGTTGTTCAGTGGTATGGTGGCTGGTGTGGCTTGTTTGTTTGAAATTATTGTTGCTCTAATATGGAGATGTGGATGGTAAACTGTAAGTAGCTGAGTTGATAGCTCTTTGATATCTTTCACTTTGCTACATTTGTAAGACTTGGCTACTGTGATGCTCCCCAGGGTTGTGAGGCACCTCCCCACCATCTGCCCGTAGTGTGAAATAGTCTTGTCTGTGCCTGCTGTGGTTCAGCTCCCTGAAACCAACAGCCTCTGATAGTCCAAGCACTGCCTTCCAGGCCTCCACAGGTCTTGCTCTTGCTTTTTATCAAAAAACAGAGATTCAAGTGACAGTGAGTAAGAATATTGGAAACAAATGGTTACATATAAAACAAAATAATAAGACGCTTTCTAGAGACTAAACTAATATGTTCATCTCCTGTCTAAAGAAGTTTATCACATCCAAAATTCGCTTCAGTGTTTTCAGCAAAGCTTGAGATCGCTTCTTCATGAAGCAAAACTGCTTTCCTTTTACTTCCTCAGTGAAAGATGCCCAGGTGTCTTCTCTGTCCCCCACAATATGCTCAAGCAAACTTTTGACCTGTACCACTAGATCTTGTCTGACAGGAAACCTGTTTTTCACGTTTGGCTGTGACCAGCCCTCCCCCCAAAACACAGACTTTAATAACATATTTTCAATATATATATACATAACTCCTTTACGCAGTATCTGTACAGACATTTCACAATAATACTGATGACCAGCATGACACTGACTTTCATGTGAGACCTCATGTGTCACTCTTTGTTGAACTGTATGTGTCAGACACAAGAGATCCCCGTAAGCTCTCTGCACCCCCTTTCCAGTTGGCATTAAGAGGTTTTTGGGTCAAAGCCACTCTTCACAGATTCAATATCCTCAGTGATAATAGGATTTATAGTGTGCTTAATACATTGAGGCACAAACTCCAGGTGTATTTCTAGTGGTGTGGACTAGCTTGTCATGGATGGATTACCAGAAATGGTGCATTTGTTGGAAATGGTGCATTTGTTTTCACTGCGTCCTAAATCCATGATTAACTTGAAGTCTTTGAAATAATCCATGTTTGACTTATCTGAGAGTGGAAAAACAATGTAAAAATATTTTTCAAACACAAAACAACCGTTTGCAGGCTTAAAGAACTCAAAACTGCCAAAGAGAACTTCCACTCCCTTACCACTCACAAAACCTCTCTTCAGGGTAAGAGAGCTGAAAAAATTCAGCCCAAGGATTTTTTTTTTCAGAGTTATAAACACATTAACATGGGGAATTAGAATGAAAATGCTTCCACAGTCATTACAATATAGTTTCTACTATTATTTTAGGCATTTTGGTTATTAGAGTTCAATGTTAATTTGGTATAACAGGAAAAAAAATCTTTAGAAACAAATTACTTTGCAGTTATGAATAATTGCCAAACATATTAATGTGAATTACAAAATTTTAATTAGTGAAATCTGGTGCAGTTCAAATGTTGTTTACATATGTTGTAAAGAACTGTTCCAGGCACATGAAGAAATCCAGGTTAAAATATAGCTAGATGAACATCTTTTTATTTTATTTTTGTTGCTGGATGATACATACAGTATGTGGATCGCTCTAACTTATTCATGTTAAAATGATCTCATTTTAGAGCTGCCAACACCAGTTTCAGATGGACCTTTTCAAGATTTGAAAAAGGGGATTTCAGGCTTTTTTTGGAGCTAGAGAAAGCTGAGAGTTAAACATAACTACTTACACTCATTCAGCAGCGGTGTTAGCCTTGCCAAAAGCAAAAACCTGTTATATTGCTGGGAGATTACATGTTGGAATCTCTGAATTATTCCTAGTAACAATAAATGGCGAGAGAAAGAGAGAGAGAAGGTTAATTCAATGACTTGCTGTAAACCTGTAGCACTGAGACATATTGTGGAATTATAGAGACGGTAAAGAGAACTACTCTGTTTTCTTTAACATCTGTATAATATATACTGTTCACTTTCTATTTTGAGTCTGCTTGGAGGTAATGGGCTTTTCAAGCTTCTAACAGAATAGTCTAGCTGTAAGCAATTTATTAAATGGTAATAAAGGGGGGAGGGATAGCTCAGTGGTTTGAGCATTGGTCTGCTAAATCCAGGGTTGTGAGTTCAATTCTTGAGGGGGCCACTTAGGGATCTGGGGCAAAATCAGTACTTGGTCCTGCTAGTGAAGGCAGGGGGCTGGACTCAATGACCTTTCAAGGTCCCTTCCAGTTCTAGGAGATGGGATATCTCCATTAAAAAAAAAAAATACAATTAACTATGCAAGGGTGATGTGGTAATTCATTGGTTCAGTGTTTTAAAGATGTAAAGTGCTATCTAAAAAGTGGTGGAAGTATTAATTTAAAAAAACAAACTATTAACTGTCTTACATTTAGGGTTACTTTCTGCATACTGTAGGTCTATATTTTGTAATGTGACACTAAAGTGATGGGATTCCTCTTATGAGTAAAGGCTACATACTTTGTTGCATGTTTAGCAATGTTTGTCAGACTCATAACTCTTGCTTTTGTTTTCTCCAGATAACATTGTCATGTTGTTTCTGCTTCTGCCGTTCTCTACAACAGTGGTCTCCAAAGTGGGGTGCGTGCACCCCAGGGGGTGCGCAAGAGGATCCTTGGGGGTGCGCGGCAGGAGGAGCACTTTTTCTGTTGTTGTTGCTTCGTCAGTTCGGGCGGGAGTCCAAGCAGCTTTTTTTTTTGCTTCGGCAAAAATGGTAGAGCCGGCGCAGCAGGGGGTGCATGCTCAAAATTTTTTTACTGATAGGGGTGCACAATCAAAAAAGTTTGGAGTCCACTGCTCTACAAGATGAGCTTGATCTTTACATTTATGCGTGTTTTCCTATACAATACACAACCTGAAGTTCTGTCCCCCATGTCCAA
Source organism: Terrapene triunguis (assembly GCF_002925995.2). NCBI lineage: Eukaryota > Metazoa > Chordata > Testudines > Emydidae > Terrapene > Terrapene triunguis. The sequence goes on from NW_020664931.1 coordinate 6,133,820, forward strand.
ATTGTCAAAGCTCCATTGAAGATAATGGAGCTACAATAATTTATAACAGCTGAAAATGTTGCCACAGTTACTGGGCTAGCTGCACTGCTGTTCCTTCTCAGGGTCTCTTTGAGTGCACCCCCACAGGTGTCAGGCCTTGGCTGTCACCTCTTCTTGGGTAGAATTCTGCAATTCATCCATTCTCAGACCAGAACCTGGGTTATACCCTCCTGGCTCCCACTTGTGACTGAGTCCGCAGGTCCAACAGGGGTTGGGCCCTGCCAGGTTTCTCTTTGGGCTCCTGTGACAGCATACATTTGCAGTGAGACCGAAACAGCTTCTTTGAAATAAAGCATGTTTTATGTTGCCCAGAAGATACATGGCACTTAGAGAAGTAGATTTAAAACAACAGAGACCTATACCTATATTCCCTTACCTAAACTTAGCCTCTCTGTCCATAGATCACATGTGTTGGACTTATTCTACTGCCTCTACATGGCTAGCAGCCTGGTCTCTTTATCTCAGTCAGACTGTCAGTTTTTTCCTGACATCCTTGCCAGCCTCTCTCAGCTCACTCAACCGCCCCTCCTTTTCTAGGGTCTTTTATTTTTTTCACCTCCTTTTATCCCAGACTTAGCCTTGGGGAAGATATCCCATACTAGCCTGGATGGAATTAGCTATTGTTATCTTAACTTCTCTGAAGTTGGGTATGTGAGGTTGACATATCTCTGTCACTGTTTTACCTTTCCTGCTAGGTTCTGTAACAGCTCTTTCACAGCCTCCTTTGATTTAACCCTATGTATTCATTCAGGCCACAATACAAAATTGAAGAGGAAACCAGAATCACATGATATTAATAAAAGATATGAAAGACTGATGGGGTTTATTCCCCACACTGATTCTGAGAGGGTAAATTAGGCCAGATAGGTCTAATTAAGCAGCAAGTAGGGGAGAGATGTAGGCTACAAGGTGTTACCTATCAGCTTTGTGTTCTTGGGGAACCAGGGCGCAGTACTGTCTGACTCACAAAAGACCTCCCTTCCCCCCAGCCTCAGCTTGAAGCAAAGCCGATCAGAAGAAAGACTTACAAAGAGCAATGAAAAAGCAGTGGGAGACACATCTAAACCCCTGGGATAAGGGTGTCAGGATTAAGGAAACTCCCCTAGCCTCATTTGCATCAAAGATGGGACAGGGAGGCATCTCTATTAGCATACAGAATGGAGAACAGAGATTCCAAGGCAAGAACTGCATGGAACTCTGGGACCAGAAAAGCAGGGAAGCACTGCATGATGGGAGATCTCTGCTCCAGATGTTAATGAACCGACGCCTGCACACACCCAGCTCAGTAGTTATCAGACCAATTTTAGTAATAAATCCTTTATTGGTATCCAAAATAACGAAGCTCCCTAATTGCATTGTGAGCTCCCTTGAAGGAACACCGCCCATAGACAGGAATGATCAGTTCCTATTGTCTAGCCTGAACAAAAAAAACCTTTGGTATACTCCCTTGAGCCATCAGTTTACCCATAAACAAATCTAGTGTTCTCCCTTGAACCATTGTTTTTCCCTACAAAAACCCCTACCCATGCTCAAGTAAGTGTTCTGATGCCTGGATCCAACACCTTCATCAGTTTCACTGGGACTTCATCTTCTCCTGACTGATCGTGCTGAGGGCTCTGCCTCTCTCCAGCACTCTGACCCTCAGCTACCACCACCACCTTGGACCCCCGATCGATTCAAGCTTCACGGAGTGGTGAGAACCCAGCTCTCTCTCTCTCTAGGTATTGCCTTCTGACCCTGACTTGTGTGATCAGTTATCGTTTTATAAACTTGACTTTTATAATCAAATTTAAGTTAGATGTAATAATATAACTGTTTTGTTTGTTTGGCTCCCCTATGGTTATTACCTGGCAATAAATAACTTCCATGGTTAAGCTGGTTGCTTCTCTCTCTCTCTCTCCCCGCCGTGGGTGTTTTTTGGCTTCCTCATTCACTCTGCAGCAACGCTCCTCGTACCTAAGCTAAAGATCTCTGAAGTGCCCAAAAATCCTGTGGGGTCTGCTTATCAAGTGGGTTACTGCCAGTACAATTGTAACGTGAAAGGGATGTACTGAATCAGGGGCATATGAGGGTGGCAGCTTGGAAGTGCTGCTCGACCCAGCCTGCTGAGTCCAAGGACATATGAGGGGTCAGCTTGGAAGTGCTGATTAACCCAGTCCTCTCAGATGCGCTCTGTTAATGTGTATGTGTGTGTGTGTCTTTGTCTGATTCTGGGGCTGGAAGAACCCAACCCTGGGGAACTTAGGTCCTGCAGGATAGCTCCATTGGGAGGGAACTTGCCGAAGTAGAGCTCTGTATGAGAACACAAGTAGTACACTGATAGAATTACAGAATCCCCGGCCCCCCCAGAAGAGTAACCATGATAAATGAGCATAACTCAAAGTAACAGGCAAATCTGCTAGCAAAGGAGGCAACTAATTAGAAGCAGCCTCAGCTGGGCAGGAACAGGAGGGGGCTCTATAAAGCCCAGGAGCCATGAACAGCAAAAGGGGAGTTTTTGTCCTTCTTCTTCTGTAGGAAGAAACTCAGGGAAACCGCAGCAAGGACTAAGATGCTATAGGCCTTGGCTGTATGTTATAGGGTCTTGGGGCTGGAACCAAGTGGAGAGGAAAGGCCTGGGTTCCCCTAGCAGCCATTGGGTAGTGGCGCAGGGTTTGGGAGATATCAGCTGGACAGCTAGTCTGGAAGGGCTGTGATTTCCCTGGATGGGGAGGAATTTAGTGACCTGGCTGGAGGGCCAAGCCCTGAACCAGAAGCTGCTGCTCTGGGAGTGAGAGAGGCTGCAGACTGAGAGAAGAAGATGGGTAGAGAGACTGCTGAGGAGGATGCAGAACCTGGCAGAGCATATCCCCAGGAGGAGGTGCCATGAGTGATGATGGAAGCCCGTCACACAGACACTTTTGCAGTTTGTCACAGGTTTACCACAGGGTTTCTATCTAAACTTTAAAGAGTATTGTGCTCAAGACACTTTCATTTTTTCACATACATTCATTTTGTTCCCTGAAAGGTTGCCCCCATCTTTACCTAATGTGACACCAAATAAACAATTTAACTTATTTTTATTTCCAAATTTCTCACAGTTTGGGGTATGTATGGAGACCACTTGCTGTTTTACCTCAATCCCTTCCTTTTGCCATGACACTACTTCAGTATTTTCATGTTTGGCAGTGCCAGTAGTTTATTTCCTCATTTACATGTTTGAGATTACCTCAATTCCAGATTTCAGGTGTGCAATAAATACATTTATGTGAAGTTAGATTATAGAGACACAGTAGAGCTCTTTATTAAGGCTGGATTCAGTTTTTTTTACTTTAAGCAGGGATTTAACCTCTTTCCTTTGTAGGAAGAATTCAAGATATCTACTGCAGTAGCAAACTTATAAACCTCCTGTAAGGCCCAGCCACTTCAAAGGGACAAGTACTCTTTCTCTCCCAGTGTGGATTACATACTTTAATTCAGGCAGTAGAGGTTTATGCTTTTCTGTCCAGAGGTCAGGGGTTCAATCATTATAGAAAGCAACTCTTCCAGGAGCATCATTACACAAAAGGCAGTAGACTCAAAACATCTTTTGTATGCCAGTCACAAGAAGGGAGCTCTCTAATAGTGTGGATTTTATATCTTTTGGACCCCAAGAACCTTGTCCTCGGTGTATGAGGCCAGAATTAAAACACCCCATTTTTATAACCACCGGCTCCACTTAGGTCATCAGCATGGTTTGAACCTGAAAGCATGAACCTCTATTGCTTGAGGAAATTTGAATGAAAGTTAAGCATCTAGACACATTTGAAAACCCCACCAGGCAACTATCTGCATCCTTAAGTGCCTAATCCTTTAACATTTTTGACCTAAATCTTCTAGCTACACTCAGGCCATGTCTATACAGAGAGTTAGTGGCAAACTGGATGTAAATCTGCAGCGCTCTTGCCTGCTGTCCAGTAGCTGTCCATGTGGACAGGTTACCAGGCACTAAAAGTTCCACAGTGCAACGTAGATCAGTAGATCAAAGCACACAATAGAATTCTTACTGTATCTTAGCAGGGTCCACATGGACAGTTAGTACATGGTATGCTAAAGTGATGTGTATTTATACCCCCTGCTTGCCACCCACTAACACTCCATATAGACAAGCCCTCAGTAGATAGACTCATAAATTTTTTATATCAACAAGCCACAAGAGGGGGACAACTAATCACATTCTCCTAGTGAGGGTTACACAAGCACATAGATTAAGCATATTCACCCACCAAGACACTGTGTGTCTAAGGCTGATGCCTCCTACAGTAGGGACCTGGGTTCTATTCCTAGATCTAACTAGAAGTAGAAGGGAGATCCGGAAGCATAATTATGGAGTGAGGAAAAAAATTGGTGACTATAAATTCTGCACCCATCTGTTGCCCTGACATGGCATCCTGGGAGATATGCTGCCTGCCAGAGGCCTGTATACAAGACATTATGGAGGGATTGTTGAGGATCATCCGGCCCTTTGACTGCTACCTCATGCTACTCATCCATGTGGGCACTAATGATACTGCGAGGTATGACCCTCAGCAGATCAAAAGTGACTACAGGGCTCTGGGAGTACGGGTGAAGGAATTAGGAGCACAGGTGGTGTTCTCGCCGATCCTTCCGGTCAAGGGTAGGGGCCCAGGCAGAGACAGATGCATCCTGGAGGTGAATGCCTGGCTGCGAAGGGAGGGCTTCGGCTTCCTTGACCACGGGATGCTGTTCCAGGAAGAAGGACTGCTAAGCAGAGATCAGGTCCACCTATCAAGGAAGGGGAAGAACATATTTGGATACACATTGGCTAACCTAGTGAGGAGGGCTTTAAGCTAGGTTTGAAGAGGGCAGGTGACCAAAGCCCACAAGTACGTCATAAACATGGAGACCTGGGAGAAGGTTCAGAATTTTGGGGGAGCATGGGCTGTTATAGCAGGGATAAGGGAAAGACAAGACAGAATTGGGGAGGGGAAATCAAATCAGTATCTTAGATGTCTGTATACTAATGCGAGAAGTATGGGGAATAAGCAGGAAGAACTCGAAATGCTAGTAAATAAACACAACTATGACATAGTTGGCATCACAGAGACCTGGTGGGATAATACACATGACTGGAATATTGGAAAAAGGGAGGAGGTGTTGCCTTATATATTAAAAATGTATGCACTTGGACTGAGGTTGAGATGGAAATAGGAGACAGACTTGTTGAAAGTCTCTGGGTAAGAATAAAAGGGGAAAAAACCAAGGATCATGTCTATTGCAGACCACCTAACCAGGAAGAAAAGGTGGACAAGTCTTTTTTTAAACAACTAACAAAATCATCCACAGCATAGGACTTGGTGGTGATGGGGGACTTCAACTACTCAGACATCTGTTGGGAAAATAACACAGCAGTACACGGATTATCCAATAAGTTCTTGGAATATATTGGAGACAATTTTTTATTTCAGAAGGTGAAGAAAACTACTAGGGGAGAGGCTGTTCTAGATTTGATTTTGACAAATAGGGAAGAACTGGTTGAGAATTTGAAAGTGGAAGGCAGCTTGTGTGAAAGTGATCATGAAATGGTAGAGTTCATGATTCTAAGGAATGGTAAGAGGGAGAACAGCAAAATAAAGACAATGGATTTCAAGAAGACAGACATTAGCAAACTCGGAGTTGGTAGGTAAGATCCCATGGGAAGCAAGTCTAAGGGGAAAAACACTTGAAGACAGTTGGCAGTTTTTCAAAGAGACATTATTAAGGGCACAAGAGCAAACTATCCCACTGCATAGGAAAGATAGGAAGTATGACAAGAGACCACCCTGGTTTAACCAAGAGATCTTTAATGATCTAAAAATCAAAAAAGAGTCCTACAAAAAGTGGAAACTAGGTCAAATTACAAAGGATGAATAAAAAACAAATAACACAAGTATGTAGAGACAACGTTAGAAAGGCCAAAGCACAAAACGAGATCAAACTAGCTAGAGAAATAAAAGGTAACAAGAAAACATTCTCCAAATACATTAGAAACAAGAGGAAGACCAAGGAAGGGGTAGGCCTGTTACTCAACGAGGGGGGGGGGGAGAACAACAGAAAATGTGGAAATGGCAGAGGTGCTTAATGACTTTTTGGTTTTGGTTTTCACCAAGATGGGTAGTGATTGGATGTCTAACATAGTGAATGCCAGTAAAAATGAGGTAGGATCAGAAGAGACTAAAATAGGGAAAGCATAAGTTAAAAATTACTTAGACAAATTAGATGTCTTCAAGTGACCAGGGCCTGATAAAATGCATCCTAGAATACTCAAGGAGTTGACTGAGGAGATATCTGAATCATCAGCGATTATCTCTGAAAAGTCATAGAAGACAGGAGATATTTCAGAAGATTGGAAAAGGGCAAATTTAGTGCCAATCTATAAAAAAAGGAAATAAGGACAACCTGGGGAATTACAGACCAGTCAGCTTAACTTTTGTACCCAGAAAGATAATGGAACAAATAATTAAACAATCAATTTGCAAACACCTAGAAAATAATAAGGTGATAAGTAACAGTTTGACATGATTTGTTCTTGACAAATCCATGCTAACCAACCTGATAGCTTTTTTTGAGAGGGTAACAAGCATTGTGGATAGGGAGGAAGCAGTAGATCTTGACTTTAGTAAAGCTTTTGATAATGTCTCGCATGACTTTCTCATAAACAAACTAGGGAAATGCAACCTAGATGGCGCTACTATAAGGTGGGTGCAAAACTGGTTGGAAAACCATTCCCAGAGAGTAGTTATCAGTGGTTCACAGTAATGCTGAAAGGGCATATCAAATGGGTCCCTCAGGGATTAGTTCTGGGTCCAGTTCTGTTCTTGATCAATGATTTAGATAATGGCATAGAAAGTACACTTATAAAGTTTGCAGATGATACCAAGCTGGGAGGGGTTGCAAGTGCTTTGGAGGATAGGATTAAAATTCAAAAGGATCTAGACAAACTGGAGAAATGGTCTGAAGTAAATGGGACGAACTTCAATAAGGACAAATGCAAAGTACTCCACTTAGGAAGGAACAATCAGTTGTACACATACAAAATGGGAAATGACTGCCTAGGAAGTAGTATTGTGGAAAGGGATCTGGGGGTCATAGAGGACCACAAGCTAAATTTGAGTCAACAGTGTAACACTGTTGCAAAAAAAGTAGGGCTGTCAAGTGCTTAAAAAAATTAATCACAATTAATCAAGCGATTAAAAAAATTAATAGGGATTAATCGCACTGTTAAACAAAAAATAGAATACCATTTATTTTAAATATTTTTGGATGTTTACTACATTTTCAAATATATTAATTTCAATTACAACAAAATACAAAGTGTACAGTGCTCATTTTATATTTATTTTTGATTACAAATATTTGCACTGAAAAACAAAAAAGTTGTATTTTTCAATTCACCTCATACAAGTACTGTAGTGAAATCTCTTTATCATGAAAATTGAACTTACAAATGTAGAATTATGTACAAAAAAACCCTGCATTCAAAAATAAAGCAATGTAAAATTTTAGAGCCTACAAAACCACTCAGTCCTACTTCTTGGTTAGCCAATTACTAAAACAAACAAGGCTGGTTACAATTTGCAGGAGACAATGCTGCCTGCTTCTTGTTTACAATGTCACCTAAAAGTGAGAACAGGTGTTCGCATGGCACTGTTGTAGCTGGCATTGCAAGATATTTAAGTGCCAGATGCGCTAAAGATTCATATGTCCTTTCATGCTTCAACCATCATTTCACAGGACATGTGTCCATGCTGATGATGGGTTCTGCTTGATAATGATCCAAAGCAGTGCGGACTGATGCTTGTTCATTTTCCTCATCTGAATCAGATGCCACCAGCAGAAGGTTGATTTTCTTTTTTGGTGGTTCGGGTTCTGTAGTTTCCGCATTGTAGTGTTGCTTTTTTAAGACTTCTAAAAGCATGCTCCACACCTCGTCCCTCTCAGATTTTGGACGGCACTTCAGATTCTTAAACCTTGGGTCGAGTGCTGTAGCTATTTTTAGAAATCTCACATCGGTACCTTTTTTGTGTTTTGTCAAATCTGCTGTGAAAGTGTTCTTAAAACGAACATGTGCTGGGTCATCAGCCAAGACTGCTACAACATGTAATACATGCAGAATGCAGGTAAAATAGAGCAGGAGACATACAGTTCTCCCCCCAAGGAGTACAGTCACAAATTTAATTGCCGCATTTTTTTTAACGAGCATGATCAGCATGGAAGCATGTCCTCTGGAATGGTGGCCAAAGCATGAAGGGGCATATGAATGTTTAGCATATCTGGCATGTAAATACTTTGCAACGCCAGCTACAAAAGTGCCATGCGAAAGCCTGTTCTCACTTTCAGGTGATGTAAATAAGAAGCAGGCAGCAGTATGTCCCGTAAATGTAAACAAACTTGTTCGTCTTAGCGATTGGCAGAATAGAAAGTAGGACTGAGTGGACTTGTAGGATTTAAAGTTTTACACTGTTTTGTTTTTGAGTGCAGTTATGTAACCAAAAAAATCTGCGTTTGTAAGTTACATTTTCATAATAAAGAGATTGCACTTCAGTACTTGTATGAGGTGAATTGAAAAATATTATTTCTTTTGTTTATAATGTTTACAGTGCATATATTTGTAATAAAAATGATAATATAAAGTGAACACTGTGCACTTTGTATTCTGTATTGTAATTGAAATCAATATTGAAAACGTAGAAAAACATCCAAACATATTTAATAAATTTCAATTGGTATGCTAATGTTATAAGTGCAATTAATCGTAATTAATTTTTTTAATCAAATTAATTTTTTTGAGTTAATCACGTGAGTTAACCACAATTAATTGACAGCCCTAAAAAAAGAGCACATTATTTTGGGATGTATTAGCAGGAGTGCTATAAGCAAGACACGAGAAGTAATTCTTTTGCTCTACTCTGCGCTGATTAGGCCTCAACTGGAGTATTGTGTCCAGTTCTGGGTGCCTCATTTCAGGAAGGATATGGACAAATTGGAGAGAGTCCAGAGAAGAGAACAAAAATGATTAAATGTCTAGAAAATATGACCCATGAGGGAAGATTGAAAAAATTGGGTTTGTTTAGTCTGGAAAAGAGAAGACTGAGAGGGGACATGATAACAGTTTTCAAGTATGTAAAAGGTTGTTACAAGGAGGAGGGAGAAAAATTGTTTTCCTTAACCTCTGAGGATAGGACAAGAAGCAATGGGCTAAAATTGCAGCAAGGGAGGTTTAGGTTGTACATTAGGAAAAACTTCCTGTCAGAGTGGTTAAGCACTGGAACAAATTGCCTAGGGAGGTTGTAGAATCTCCATCATTGGAGATTTTTAAGATCAGGTTAGACAAACACCTATCAGGAATGGTCTAGATAATACTTAGTCCTGCCATGAGTGCAGGGGACTGGACTAGATGACCTCTCGAGGTCCCTTCCAGTCCTATGATTCTATAGGACTAAGACACTGGCTATGAAGAGCACAGAAATATAAACTGCAGAGAGTGGAAAAGGTGAAATATGAACTTACAGCTTCAAGTTCAGTGCACCTTCCTTTAGGCCAAAGGAGCACCACATCTATGCCAGTGGAAGTGTTTGTGTTATATTGGGATGGATATCAATGTGTTGAGTGTAGTGGGTTTTTCTTATCTGTTGGTAGGGTGACCAGATGTCCTGATTTTGGGGTCTTTTTCTTATATAGGCTCCTATTACCCCCGCCCCCGTCCTGATTTTTTACATTTGCTGTCTGGTCACCCTATCTGTTGGAGGCAAAGAGAATTTCTTGTGATGATGTGGAGTCAGTCAATGGAAACATATTGTGAGGGCATTCAAGTATAATAAAGAGGTGTCTCAGCTAAATTTAGCATTTTCTTGCTTAAGGGTTTACGTTGGGAGAATGTCACACTTAACCAACCTCAGTACCTTTTAAATGATTTTATTTGTGGAGTAGCATTGGGAAAAAGATTGTGTGGTCCAAATATTATTATATACATTGCTTGCTACCAGCATTGCATTTCAGTATTCCATCATATAGATGTTCACACTTGCAAGAAACTATTTTTCAGAAAATCTTTAGGCTTTTGACAAACTGGTCAAAAGCTTCATTTGACCTTTATTGAAAATTAAAGCCCTCATATTGAGAACACAGTATTCGTTCATGTGATATATTTATTTTTGGTGTTCAGCAACCTTCCTATTTACTGATCAAAACGACCATTCTCCTCTTCAGAAAATGTGAATGTTATATATTTCCAAACCTTGCTCAGTTACACAATGTAAAAGTGTGCACAGCAGTTGGTTGGCTTTTGGTCCCTTCTCTGGATTTTCTGTTGCATTCACATAAAAAGTAAACTGTCGAATCCATCTTTAATTTTCTGACACATTTCTCTCAAAGTATTGTTTGTAGGAATTGAAGTTTTAATCAGAGGAGTCTGGATTGTTTGATGTTTTGCAAGTGGTTGTAGTCTTCAGTTTTGCTCTAGAACCTGTGATATAGCATGGCTAGAGGGCAGCAGGACAGTGATCCTATTGGGATGCAGGAAGTGGGCGGGCAAAGCCCGTCCACTGCTAAAGGATCCCCCCCCAGCCTAAGGGGGGGGGCCACAGGACCTGGAGACCAAAAAATTATGGGGGACAACTAATAAAAACAGGGACAGGAGTGCGGTCAAAGGGTCAAACGAAGTGAACCAGATGGGGACACCGAGCAGAGAACCCCGGACTGTGCCCACTGCTCCTCGAAGGCGTCAAGGGAGTCAGTGGACGCTGCCCAGAGGAACTCTGCCCGGATACGTGAACGGATGGAAGATCGGAAATAGGCCCCACACAGTCACAGGAGACTCCATCGGCCAACCTCCTCACCCTGGTTTTATAGATGGCCACTTTCGCCAGGGCCAGGAGGAGGTTGACCAGGAGATCCTGTGACTTTCTGGGGCGACGGATAGGGAGTGCATAAATAAAAAGGTGAGGGGAAAAGTGCAACCAAAATCTTAACAAAATATCCGTGAGGAGCCAGAATAGGGGCTGCAGCCAGGCGCACTCTAGGTAAACATGCGCCAGGGTCTCCCTCACACTGCAGAAGGGGCAGGTGTCTGGGATAGGGGTAAACCGCGCCAAGTACACGCCCGTGCTCACAGCTCCGTGAAGGAGCCGCCAACTGATGTCCCTGTTGGGCTTCGGGATCAGAGTAGAATAAAGGCTGGCCCATCGGGGCTCCTCACCCTCCAGAGGTGGCAGGAGGTCCCGCCACTTCATATCGGGATGGGACGCGAGGGTGAGGACATGAAGAACATGGAGCATGAGCATGTATAGATGTTTCCTTGGCGCGGTCCTGAACAGAACCGGCTGCAGATCATGCAGCCAGCTCATGGCGAAGGGACGGGAGGGGGGGCTGGTTGGGTCCACGGGACAGGGGCCCGATGCAAAAGTCCGGAGAGCTCGGAGTGGAGGGTGGGCGGGGCGTGCCCTGTGGCAGGACCCAGTCGAGATCGTCCCGAGCAGTGGGCGGCAAAGTGGCCCTCACCTCCTGAAGTACGTGCTGGGGAGTACGAGGTCTGGAGAGCCCCATGCGCTGAGCGAGCGTCAGGGGATCCAGCCAGTCTCCCCAGTCGTAGTCCAGGAGGTCTCCAACTTTGGTGACTTCTGCCAGGACCAACCTCTGGGGCACCATCGGGGACTCCGCCACCTGCACATGGAGCTGGGGGTTGTGTAGCAGGGACTCCGTGAGGAGATCTGCCCCCACGGTGGCCGCCATGGACCTGGTCACTGAGAACAGTTTCCAGGTCCGGAGGAGGTCCTGGTAGAAGACCGGCAGCCCGGAGAGGTCTCGCGGAAGACCTCTTGGATGGAGACAAAGGAGCTGCCGGTCATATCGGAGCCCTCGGCAGCGACGCAGGAAGGCATGCACCAATATGCTCCACGCCGGACTACCTGCACCATAAAGGAGCCTCTGCAGGGCCTGGTGGTGGAAGACGTGGACCTGAGCATGCAGACACTTCAGGCCCTGCCCTCCCTCCTCCAGGGGTAGATGGAGAACCCCCGCAGAGACCCAGTGCAGTCCTGACCAAAAGAACTCCAGAATCGATGTCCAGAGGTTGGCCAGGAAACCCGGGGCCGGGACCAGGGTGTTGAGCTGGTACCAGAGCATGGACAGGACTAGTTGATTGAGCACCAGTGCTCTCCCTCAAAGGGAGAGACACCGGAGTAGTCCTGTCCATTTCCGGAGCCGCTCCGACACCCTGCCTTCTAAACCTTGCCAGTTCTCCGGTGGAGACGGATGCATGGCAGAAAGGTAAACGCCAAGATAGAGCAGCGGACCCGCACTCCACCGGACGGCCTGAAGCGTGGGTGGGAGGGAGCTCGCCTGCCACCCGTCCCCTACCAGCAGGCCAGAGCTCTTGACCCAGTTGACCCGGGTGGAGGAGGCTGCCGAATAGATGGTCTGGCAAGCCTCCACCCGCACCAAGTCGCCCGGGTCCTGGACCACGAGAAGCACGTCGTCAGCATACGCCGACAGGACCAGCCGCAGCTCTGGCTCCCGCAGCACCAACCCCATCAACCTCCTACGGAGGAGACAGAGGAAGGGCTCGATTGCCAGAGCATACAGCTGGCCCGAGAGGGGGCATCCTTGACATACTCCTCGCCCGAAGCTGACCGGTTCAGTCAGGGTCCAGTTGAGCCTGACCAAACACGCTGTGGAGGCGTACAGCACCTGGAGAAAACCCACAAACTGGGGCCCGAAGCCAAAGGCTCGCAGAGTGCCCAGGAGATACTCGTGGTCCACCCTGTCGAACGCCTTCTCCTGATCCAGGAACAGGAAAGCGAATGACAGACCATCCCTACACCCGAGTTCCAAGAGGTCCCGGACCAGATACAAGTTGTCGAAGATGGTGTGGCCCGGGATGGTGTAGGTCTGGTCTGGGTGGATCACGTCCGCCAGTACGGACCCTAGCCACAGTGAGATGGCCTTCGCTATGACTTTATAGTCCGTGCCGAGGAGCGAGATGGGATGCCAATTCCGTAAATCGCGGAGGTCCCCCTTTGGCAATAAGGCGAGCACGTCTAGCCTGCATGAAAGAGGGAGGATCCTGCCCTGCAAGGACTCAGCCCAGACGGTGACAAGGTCCGGGCCGAGGACGTCCCAAAACACGCGGTAAAACTCCACGGTCAGCCCGTCCATGCCCGGAGATTTATTCGTTGGCATGCGGCGGAGGGCTTCCGAGAACTCGGCCAGAGTGAGAGGCAGCTCTAGCCGGTCTCGGTCGCCCGCGCTGACCGTCGGGAGTTCATCCCAGAGCATTCTGCGAGCGTTAGGATCGGTCCGATCCGCAGAAAAAAGGCCTGTGTAGAAGGCCCTGGCCCTCCTGCACATCTCCGCCGGATCCGTGAGGGGGGGTGCCATCCTCTGCTAGAAGGCAGGTGACGTGTTTCTTGGCCCCCCTCTTTTTCTCCAGGGCATAGAAGAAGCGGGAGCTGCGATCCATCTCTCGAAGGAGGCGGATGTGAGATCGAACAAAGGCGCCTCGGGCCCGATGATCATCGAGAGTCCAGAGCTCCTCCCGCTTCTTCAGGCACACTCCGCAGAGGGATGGATCACCGGGGCTGGCGGCCAGATGCCTCTCCAGCTCTAAGACCACCCGTTCCAACTGCCCTATCGCCGCATCCCTCCATCGGCTGGCCCCCCGGGTGTAGTCACGGCAGAAGAGCCGGGCGCACACCTTCCCCAGGTCCCACCACCGCCGAGCCGACGGAAAGGCACGCCGCTGCCCTTGCCAGGCCACCCAGAACTCCCGGAAGGATGCCACGAAGCCCACATCCTCCAACAAGCTATTATTAAAGTGCCAATAGGCCGGCCCCAGCCCCTCCGCGCAGAGAGAGGCTGTCACGGTGGCCAAATGGTGATCTGAAAAAGGGGCTGGTGGGATGCTGGAGGAGTGGGCCCGTGAAAGATGGAAGCATGACAAATAAATGCGGTCCAACCGGGAGTGGCGCGACCGATGGACCTCCACCCGGACAAAAGTGAACATCGAAACGTCATCCGGGTGGTGGTCGCGCCAGACATCCACCAGGAAGTGATGTTCGACGATCTCGCGGAGGACGTCCACGGCGGCTGGGCGCTGCTCAGTCCCTGAGCGGTCCCGTTCCTCGAGGGTGGCATTAAAGTCCCCGCCCAGGACCAGGCACTCACGAGGATCCAAGGTGCCGAGGAAGGCGGACGCCTACTGATAAAAACGCAACCTCTCCGGGCCCAATGTCGGGGCATAAATGTTGACGAGATTGACCACAAGCCCCTCCATGCGGACCCGGAGGTGCAGCAGGCAGCCCGGCACAGCCTCGGCGACCCCCAGCACCTTGGGCCATAGGTCGGGGGAGAACAGGGTCGCCACTCCAGCCATACGAATTGTGAGGTGGCTAAAGTAGACCCTGTCCCCCCACTCCAGCCGCCAGCTAGCTTCAGCGGCCAGATCCGTATGGGTCTCCTGCAGGAAAATCACAGAGTACCCCCTGCCCCGAAGGAAGGAGAGCACCTGGCTCCTGCGGAGACCCATCCTACAGCCCCGGGTGTTTAATGTTGCGAAGATGATTGGTGCCATAAGGAGGGTTGGGGGGGATCCTCACTGGCCGAGACGCCCACAGCATCTGTCGGGCCACGCAACAATCCGTGACCTATGCCGTAGGCGATTAAGGAGTCACGGAAGAGGTGGACCCGTTGGTAGGCCGCGGCGGCCTGCCTCCCGGTCCTCTTGCCCTCCCCCATGAGGGCCCTCGTGGCCCGGAGGATCTGATGGAAATCCCCCCATCGCTGGAGCGCAAGCTGTACCTTGTTGCGGGAGCCACGGACGTCCTCAAGGAACTTCTGTAGCTCCTCTCTCAGCGCATGGGGGGGGGGTTACCGATCTATGACTTTCCCCCAGTGGGGCCCCTGTCACAGCCCCGTGGCCCACCGAGACGGGCAAGCAGGGGGCAGACCCTCGATGTGGCGTCCGATGGGCTGGCGCCACGTGGCCTGCCTCAGACCCTGGCTCAATGGGGGGCAGCGGAGGGAAAATAGCAGCCCCTGGTGGGTCAGGACAGGGAAAAACAAAGGCCGCTCCTTGGGGGTCATCCTCTGGGATATGGAAGGAGACAGCCCCAGGGGCAGCAAAAGCATCACGGGAAGTGGAGGGGACAGGGACGGGGTCGATGTCAGGGGCAGGGCCGGAGTCAGGAATAGGGACAGGGGAAGGGGCGATAGTGGGATCGGGGGCCCCAGCAGCCAGGCCACTGGGTGGGGGGGGTGGGTGGCACGCTGCAAATAGGCTCAGGGATTTGCGGGGAGGGAGGGGGGCCCTCGGCAATGCCGGGTTCGTGCTTCAGGGCAGACGGTAAGGCCACGGCATCCGTAGGTGGAGAATCAATGATGGGGCCCCCATCCGGGAAGGAGATCGGCTGCCCCGCAGCCACGAGGAAGTTCCCTGGCGACTCGGGTCCCGGCCGCGTGGCACTGGCCGTCGCCTCAAGAGTTTCGGTGGCCGCTAGTTGGGTGCCATCTGCGGCCGGGCTGGTGGAAGAGTCCAGGGGCTCCTCGGAGGCGGGAGCGGAAGCAGTGGATAAGGGGATGGAACACGGGGAAAGGGGGGCCAAGGCGAGGTCGTTCAGATCGAGGCCCGCTGGCAGAGGGTCGTCCTCCCCCTGGGTAACCGGGGTCAGACCCAGGGCCTCGATCTCCTCATAAACAGAGGGGAGATCACCTTCCACCACCCCAGGGCTCTCCCTGCCAGCACCCGAAGCGACACTCGCCTTGATGCTTGCAGGGGCTTCAGATTGTAAGGGGGTGAGAGGGGCTCCATCAGGGGCTTCCATAGGAAGGGACTCCAGAGGAGGGGCGATGTTACCTTCCGGTGCTGCCATGGTGTCCCCAGCCGGCACCATTGAATGGGAATCAGCAGGGGGCAAAATGGAAGGCTCAGCATCGGTGCCCCCCTTCCTGGTCTTCCGGGGGGCTTCCGAATCCGAAGGATGGATCGGCGCTCGAGCCTTCCGCTTGCCCCGCTTCCCTTGTGCTAAGGACCAGCCCTCCATGGCATCATCTGGGGCTGGCTAACAGGGGTCAGATCGGGGACCAAGGGCGATGGCTCAGGGACTCAGGAAGGTAAAGGTGGGGCAGCACAAGAGAGGGGAGAATCCCATTGGGGCGGGCTCTCTGCTATACCTGGAGGTATCCCTACCTCACTCTCCTCCACAGGCCCCGCCAGATCGCAGGCAGCAGAGGCAGGGCCCTTCCGCTTGTCTGGGCGCACTGGGGGAGATACCTCTTTGGCCCAGGCGGGAGCGTTGGTGGGCTGGAAAGGAGGAGGGGCGGCTTCGGGTGCCGGGCAGCCAGGGGCGCCGACGATGACGGGACCAGCGCCCTGCCGGGGCTTGGGGGTCCCGGATGCCCCTCCGTGCCGGGCCAAGGGGCAGTCCCTCCGGACGTGCCCCATCGCCCGGCAGAGGTTGCACCAGGCCTCCCCCATCGAATAATGCACCCGGTAGCGGGTTCCCTGGTAGGGGACCAAGAAGGACCCCTCGAGCGCCTCTCCGTCACGCGCTGCCGGTGGCAGTTGTAACTGTACCTGCCGGCGAAACGAGAGGACGTGACAGAGGGCGTGGTCTTTGCAGCCCAATGGGAGAGGGCTGACCACAGAGATCGGCCTCCCCAGGGTAGAGAGGGCGGGTAACAGGGTGGCATTAGGAAGGAAGGGAGGGACAGAAGTCAAGACCAGTCGGGCGCCCAGGTCTTCTAGCGGCTCCAGGGGGACGAACACGCCCCCCACTGCCAGGCCCTTCTCCACCGCCGCCTGGGCGGCGGCCTCCGATGCTAGGAAGAAGACGACCTTTCCGTACATCTTGGAGGCTGCCACAATGGCCGTGGGCCCCACCACCCTCACCGATGCCCGCACGTAGGTCTCCACGTGGGGCGAGGCGGGTACCAGGAGGCAACGGATGCCGTGATTCCTGGTCAAGGTGGGGAAGGGGCCCCAGCCGCTATAGATGGTAGCAGAGGCGGTGGTCGGTTGAGATGATGATGCAGCGGCAGGCGGAGGGGGGGTCACCGCCACCTGGGCGTATGCCCTGGGGGCCGGGGGAGGGACACCCACAGAGCTGGTGGAGGGAACAGCAGGGAGGGACGCCGTGGCCGGAGGCGGGGCAGAGGCAGTGGGGGCAGCCCCCGCCATGGAGGGCCCGGCCTTTTTGGCGGGGCCTTTACCTTTCTTTGTGCCCTGGCCCTTCCTGCCAGCTGGGGGGGCTTCCCCAGAGTCAGAGGGGGCGAGGGACATGGCAGCAGCGGAGGTCACCTCGTTACCCGCCGCTGCCGGCGCTCCAGCAGGGGCGGTAGCAGGTGGCTCGGCAGCGGCGGTTGAGGTAGAGGCTAGGTGGGGCGAGTGGAGGAGGGGCAGCAGGGTCTGCCCGAGGGATCCCACTCACCTCATCCCCTGCCATAATGAGGACGGAAGGAGGACAAACACCGGAGGGGGGGCAGGGAGAGGGGAAGCAGGTTGACTACTCCTCCCTGCTAGGCTGCAGGCAGGGGAGGAGGGCGCCAAAAAAAGGGGGTGGGCTGGATGGGGGGGGCTATCAAGGGCTAGGGGTCAATCACCAACTCGGGGAGGGTTTCCCGCTCCTCTAGTTGCACCAAGGAAGGGGGGATAGAACAGCATTGGGGGGTGCAGTGAGACAGGTTCAAACTAAAATGGGGAGGGGCACAAGCGCATGGGAGGGGACATGGGAGCACGACAGGAGGGGCTAATCAGGGCAAGGGGACTGCAGGGGGTGGGAAACAACCAGGCTGGGAGTTGGGCAGATGAACCACGGGGCTAGCGACTTCCTGTGGCGGGCCCTGCGGGAAGGCGCTCCCCGCCCACCCCTCACCCCGGGCCCTCCGGATCTTTTTATCGGGCCCCTGTCCCGTGAGCCCCCCCGACTCCCCTGATCCCATAACCCAAGCCGGCTGCACGCTTTGCAGCCGGTCCGGTTTCGAACCCAGAGACCGGTTTCGGCCCAGAGACCATCTGTACACACTCGTGCTCCACACGCTACATCTCCTCACCCTCGTGTCCCGGCCTGACACCAAATGGCGGGACTATCTGATACCCGTGGAGGGTGAGGAGCCCCGGTGGGCCAGTCTTTATTCCACCTTAGTTCCAAGACCCGCCGGGGATATTGGTTGGCGGCTCCTTCACGGAGCCGTGAGCACGGGTGTGTACCTAGCGCGGTTCACCCCCATTCCCAAGGCCTGCCCATTTTGCGGCCTACGGGAGACCCTGGCGCACGCATACCTCGAGTGCGCCAGGTTGCGGCCCCTGTTCCGGCTCCTCCAGAACCTCTTGTTGAGGTTCTGGCTGCACTTTTCCCCACACCTGTTTATTTATGCACACCCTATCCGTGGCCCCACAAAGTCGCGAGACCTCCTCGTCAACCTCTTCCTGGCCCTAGCTAAGCTCACCATCTATAATACCAGGGTGAGGATGTTGGACGAGGGGGAGCTCTGCGACTGTGGGGCCTACTTCCGTAATTTTTTGGTTTCACGTCTCCGGGCGGAGTTCCACTGGGCAGCGTCCGCTGGCTCTCTTACCACCTTTGAGGAGCAGTGGGCGCTGTCCAGGGTTCTTTGCTCGGTGTCCCCATTTGGTTCCTTGATTTTGAACCTTTAACCATCACCTCACTCCCTGTTTTTTTATCAATTGTCCCAAGGAATTACTTGGTTTCTGGGTCCAGTGGTCCCTCCCGCTAGGCTGGGGGAGGGGCCTTTAGCAGTGGGCGGGTAAGCCCGCCCACCTCCCGATTAACCAATACGGGGCTAGCTTCAGAGGCTGGGGCGGGTCAAACAGACAAAGGCTGCAGAGGGAAAGGGCGGGGCAAGCAAACAAACTGGAGCTAACAAGGGGCTGGGGCAAGGGAAAGGCCCCCCCCAAGGGGCTGTAGCTGGAGCAGCAGCAACCAAGGGGGAGGGGGAGGGGTCTAGCAGCCAGCTAGCAAGCAGGTAGCAGAGAAGGGGGGGGGATTAGCCCAGCCAGGGGAGTAGCTGGAGCAGCAACAGCAGTTGTAGGGAGAGCCCAGGGCCTAGTAGCAGGAGCAGCCCCCTACCTCCCTTCAGGCCAGAGGGCTACAAGAGAGTGAACAATGGGAGAGATGTAAGCCCTACGCTGATGAGAGCCTTATTCCCTGTAGAGGGAAGAGAGGCTGCTACAGATTAATTGGAGCACCTGAAACCAATTAAGCCAATTAGAGCACCTGAAGCCAGTCACCTGATAAAATCCCCCTGCTTCAATCAGATGCTTGGAGGAGTTGAAACAGCATGGTTTGGTGTTAGAGTGGAGAGCAGTTTGGAGAAGTGCTGTGGTGGGCCAGAAGACCAAGATCCTGGGTAAAGGGAAACCTGGCTTGTGCAGAGCAGAGGGACTCTACAGACACAAGGGGTTGGGAGAAACTTGGCCCAAGTGGAGAGAGGGCAGGAAGCCTCACAAGCTGAAGGGCTGGAGATGGAAGTAGCCTAGGGGAAGGAATTGCTAGTTCAAGTGGTTTGCTGCTATTCCTAGGGCCCCAGGCTGGGACCTGGAGTAGAGGGCGGGCCTGGGTCCCTCCCTCTCCTCTCCCCTTTTCTGGGGCTAGGTCTACACTACAGCGGGGTTCCGACCTAAGATACGCAACTTCAGCTACGTGAATACCGTAGCTGAAGTTGCGTATTTTAGGTCGGCTTACCTGGCGGTGAGGACGCGGGAAAGTCGACCGCTGCCGCGCTGCCGCCGACTCCGCTACCGCCTCTTGTCGAGGTGGATTTCCGGAGTCGACGGTAGAGCCATCAGGGATCGATTTTACCGCGTCCTCACGAGACGCGGCAAGTCGATCCCCGATAAACCGATTGCTACTCGCCGGATCGGCGGGTAGTGAAGACGTAGCCTGGGATACTAGTGGGACAGTTGATACCTCAGTTTGGGGGTGAGAAATGGTGCCCTGAACCCCCCACAAGAGGAGAAAGTGTGGGACCCATCATAATAGTACTGGCAATTTGCCACAAACCAAACTTCCCTGAAGTTTAGGATTTATGATTGGTCCACTATAGGAATAAGGGGCAACTGTGAAGTTCAGATCTAGATCTAGAAGTAAACTTCCACATAGTTCAGATTTATGGCTTTGTTTCAGGTCCATCTCTACTTGCAGTAAATGAAAGTGTAAGTACTGACAGGTCATCCTCTATCTTTACTTAATTCATTCTCATCACAAAGATGTTGCTTATGTAGCCTGTGGGTCCAAGGATCATACAGGAAGGAGCTCTCTGCTAACCTCTGCTGAGGTACTGGAGGAAAAGACCTTATGACCTCACTGGCATAAGCAACACCCACTGTGCCAGGATGATCACTTTTTGGCCATTTTGGGTTAAATGCACTTATATCTTGGATGTAGGAAGAATTAAGTGTTGTTATTATTGTATGACTACAGGGCAGCAGAACAATGCATAATATGCCCTGAGTGAGGGGTTACAACTCACTACCCAGCACCTTGGGAAGGAGGTAAAGGTTAGGGTGACCAAAGTGCAGTGGGGAAACAAGTGTTTGTTTGTTGGTATAGCTGTTGTTTAAGGGTCCTATATGTTTAAGGGTCCTTAAACCGCCACTCTCTGTGGCTCCTTGTTGGGGCTCAGAGTTTAAAGTCAGAGCTGACTTGACTCAATTGAAAGTTCCTTCTTTCATCCCAGCAAGCACTAAAACTGCAATTACTAGTAACTTGTCTAAGGAACAGAGCCTTGCACCTGGTGGAGCCTCAAAACCTGCCTTACCTCCTTGGCACCACAGGTGAAGAGAGTTTGATAGTGAGAGATGAAGCAGAAGCAGGAGCCAGGCTCCCCCTACCCAGCATTCTAGAGTTGTCATCACTAGTACTGGGCTAGGTGGTTCTTGCCTTGTGGGACTGAACTGGACAGGCAGAGCAGCAAGCAAGCTGAGAAGCACAGGAGCTCTCATTGCAGCAAGAGGTGGCAGCATGGTAAGGGTTGTCAAGTGGCAATGGGCATCAACTCATGGGAGCCAGGCAGCACACCCTTCTCTGAACCTACCTGAACGCACCCCTTGACATGCATTTAACCTCTGACAATGAACTGTGACTAGGGTGCAGTGGAGGGAAGAGGTAAGTGGCGTGTTAAAGGGATATTTGCTCATTTGGATGTTGACACTGGCAGGGGGAGAAACTTAGCTGAAGGACAACTGCTGAAGATTCTCTGAGGGTGGGCCTTTTGCTTGTTGTTTGTTGGTCCATTATTGCTGACTTCCCTCCTCCCCCCCCCAATTAATGCTGTGTTCCCTCTCCCCTTAATAAACGTTTTCTTTGTGTTGGACACAGACTCGGTGCTTGCTAGTAGTGAAGTATAAGAATGGCCATATGGGTCAGACCAATGGTCCATCTTGCCCAGTATCCTGTTGTGATGGGCTCCCTGGGGTACAATCTGGAACTGGGGTACCACTGGCTTACCAGCCTGGGCTCCCTCTCATACTGTAATTTTGTGACAAGCTGCAAACCCCTTCAGGTACTGCACTTACACAGACATCCACAGGCAGGGACACACCCAGCTGAGTTGCATGAATAGTTCTCATGAACCAACAACAGAGAGGCTCCAGTCAATTCCCCCCAGCCTAGGACCCTAAAGCTCTACCATCTTGCCCTGGTCCAGAAGCCTGACCAGTGTAAGTTTATTACCCAGTCTGCCCCTCTCTCAAGGTGGAGAGAACATGCACCAGTTTTTGCATACGTAGCTGAGATTTCCCCAGCACTTCAAGCAAAACACATTGTTTTAGGTAAAATATAAAACAGATTTATTAACTACAGAGAGAGAGATTTTTAAGTGGTTATAAGTGGTTATAAGTGGTAGGCATAAATGGACAGAGATGGTAACCAAAGAAAATAAAAATAAGTTCCCAATCTATATTCTATAAACTAAACAGGATTTGAATCAAACACCATTCTCACCCCACTGGATGTTACAATCCTTAATGCACAGATTTCCCTCCTGAAGTCTGGACCAGTCTCCTCAGATGATCTTCATCTTCTTGGCATCCCAGTTGTTTCCAGCATTGGGTGTGGAGGGGGGGAGGAGAAAGGTCTCCCTCATACCACAACTTTTCCTTATTTTATACCCTTGGCCCATGTGCCTGGCAGAAACTAGTCCAGGCATGTCCTGATGGGCTTTGCTGAGTCACAGTGAACGATCAGTTCCCATTGTGTGGTGCTTGTACAGTTGAGTCACACAGTTGATTAATGGGTGGTCAACACTCACCTGGATAGGGATCCTTTTGCATGCCACTAGCAAATTTTCAGAATATTTCAGTAACAACCATACAGCATAATCTCATAACTTTACAGACACTAATGATATACATATTTGGACAGAACAAAGAGTTTCAGCAGATCATGACCTTTCATATGATACCTTACATAGCATGCTGTGTAATGTCAAAACCTTTAAGAAACTTTTCTGTCTAACCTTTTCTCATAACCCTTTAGTAACAAAACATCCTTTTTAAAAATCAGGCTCACTTTCCAAACAGTGAAAAGTCATTGCCAGCATTCCTTGAATGTATATTTAAAGAAATTTGGTTGTAATTTAAGCAAAATTATTAAATATTGTTTTTTCTGATCATTGTGCTGCCAACTCTCACAGTTTCTTTTTCCAAGTCATGTGAGTTTGGCCAGGACTGCAACCAGTCTTGCAATGATGCAAAAAGATCTCTTGTGTGAATATTAAATCTGCGTGGGGGAAAACACCCTGTGATTGGCTGGCGGTCTGACTACACCACCTCATGGGAAGAGCAACCAATCAGAGCTTCTGCAGGAAGTAGGCAGAGTTCACTCTCTCTCCTTTCAGGAGATTGAGCCATTCTCATAGGAAGGAGGAGAGACCAGCGAGCCCAGCTGCTCAGAATGGCTCCATATCCTCCTCTCCCCTCAACCCTTCCTGTGGGCAATAAAGACAGAACATCCCCTCTCCCTCCCTGCAATTCTCTGCCTTGGAAAGGGCAGAAAGGGGTGAAGAGTCACTGGAACTGTGGGAGTAGCTGAGATAAAGCTGGAATGTGGGGGAGGAGAAGAACTGATGGAGGTGCAAAATTAATTGCTGGGCAGATGTGGGGGGGTCCAGCAACAGGGGCAAAATCAACTCAGTAAAATTCTCTCTCTCACTCACACACACACAGAGTGGGGGGTTGGTGTGGAGGGAGGAGTTCACATGTCAAAAAGTCCAAAAATACAATATAATCCTTTTTTTTAAAAAAAGTGTGATTTGGGGGCCAATCTCATGATTTTGGAGGGCCCGATTCATGATTTTTTTGAACCTTTGGGGCTGGGAATAATGCTATCAGATTCACAATTTTGCCACCATTTCCCATACCTTACAATAGGACTAAAACTACCCAATGGCACTGAAGCCATGTATGTCCTTGATAAAGATAAGGTTATATTTTCCTCAAGGGGAATTGTCCCTAGTAAAGATGGCTGCTGCTTCCCAATATTTCAAAAGAGATTGAGGCCACAGGTTTTCCTCAGGAAAGATGGCTCCAGTTTCACTGTTTTGCAGTCAATTCTGTCAACAATGAAACTTGCCAATAGACAATAATTGCCATCACAATTTTAATAAATCACCAAAATGTGAAGCAAGTGTGTTTTGTTGTGCATTGCACCATAACTGATTGACTGTAATGTCTTCACAGTACAGACACCCAAATATGTAAACCAGCACTGTGGTGCCATGCATATGACAAATCCAAGTACTCAGGGACATTGAGGAACATATTTTTAAATTGTCTGTATTTTAATGCTAGGAGCCTAGGTAATAAACAAGAGGAATTGGAGATGCTTATGTACAAGAAGAAATATGATATGTTCAGTAGTAATGGAACTTGGTGTGATGGATCTAATGACAGAAACATTAAAATTGATGGTTACAACTTGTTCCATCAGGATAGAATGGGAAGAAGTGGAGGTACTTCATATGAGACACCATAGAGGATATAAGATCACAGGACCTCAGATTAAAGTTCTAATTAGTAAAACTAAAGATGGGGTATTGGTGGATATTTGTTACAGCTAAATCTCAATAGACAATAGGATAAACTGCTGTTTAAGCATAAGTCTATAATGTACAGGAAGAAAAACTTATCATGGATGACTTCAACCTGGGGGGACATTTACTGGACATCTCATGCAGCAAATAACTTTACTTCCTTATAGTTTCTAAACATAACAGATGATTTCTTAACACGAAGTCCAGCATCCAAGATTTACCCTATGCAAATAGAATATGGCACTAACCAGTAATAAGTAATATTTGGAATTTTAAAAGGGCCAGTTGGCTAAAGCGTAAAGCAATAATTGGCATAACTGGGAACATAAATTTAAAGTGGGAATTGTTCAAGGATATTCTACTGGATGTCTAAAAAGTCCATGATTCCACAGACACAAAAAAAAGTTATGCTGGGCAAGGCACCATTCTGGTTAAAAAGTGTGCTCTCTCTCTCACACACACAGAGGATGGAAACATGTGGAAGTAAATGGCTATAAATATGAGTTACAAATTAAGAAATATGGATGACTGATAAAGGTAGCCACAAGAATCAATGAAATATCAATGGCCAGTAGGGTTAAAGACAACAAGGCATTTTAAAAACATTCAGAACAAGAAAAACCCTAGGTCAGGTATAGCTAGGTATGTTGCTAGATGCAGATGGTAAAACTGTAAATAGTGATATAGAAAAGGCAAAAATGTTTGATATTTCTGTTGTGTATTTGGAATGAAGCAGGAGGATGTATCCATCCCATATGACGTTGTGGATGGAACAGAAAGTCTACCATCTGTAAAAAAGGAGGATGTGAGGCAGCATCTGCTAAACTTAAACATTTTCAAACACCCCCAGATAATGTACACTCAAGAGTCGAAAAGGAATTAGCTGAGGAGCTCTCTGAACTACTAATGTTAATCTCTGACAAATCTTGGAAAACTGGGGAAATTCCAAAGGATTACAAGACTGCCAATGTAATTTTAATATTATATTAAATACTCCACTAGTCCCATCTAAATTTTTTTGTGGGTGTGGTTGTCCCTGTGCTTCTGGCTGCTCCTCTCCCCTCCCCCTGCAAAGTGCCCTTTGTGGGTGTAGGAGAAAGAGGGAATGCTGCTGCTAAAATAATTGTCCTCTTGCATATGCAAAGGGGAGAAACATGTGAAATGCTCAGGGAAATTAGAGCGGCTATTAAAATATTTGGAATATTTGGAACTCAATAATAATGGGGGATTTCAACTATCCCCATATTGACTGGGTACATGTCACCTCAGGAAGGGATGCAGAGATAAAGTTTCTTGACAGCTTAAATGACTGCTTCTTGGAGCAGCTAGTCCTGGAACCCACAAGAGGAGAGGCAATTCTTGATTTAGTCCTACGTGAACCACTTTGTAATAGTGACCATTATATATTGAAATTTAACATTCCTGTGGTGGGGAAAACACCACAGCGGCCCAACACTGTAGCATTTAATTTCAGAAAGGGGAACTACACAAAAATGAGGAGGTTAGTGAAACAGAAATTAAAAGTTATAGCACCAAAAGTAAAATCCCTGCAAGCTGCATGGAAACTTTTTAAAGACACCATAATAGAGGCTCAACTTAAATGAATACCCCAAATTGAAAAACATAGTAAGAGAACCAAAAAAGAGCCTCCATGGCTAAACAACAAAGTAAAAGAAGCAGTGAGAGGCAAAAGGCATCCTTTAAAAAGTGGAAGTTAAATCCTAATGAAGAAAATAGAAAGGAGCATAATCCCAACTATACATATAAAATGATGGGGTCTAAATTAGCTGTTACCACTCAAGAAAGAGATCTTGGAGTCATTGTGGATAGTTCTCTGAAAACATCCATTCAATGTGCAGCGGCAGTCAAAAAAGTGAACAGAATGTTGGGAATCATTAAGAAAGGGATAGCTAATAAGACAGAAAATATCATATTGCCTCTATATAAATCCATGGTATTCCCACATCTTGAATACTGCATACAGATGTGGTCGCCCCATCTCAAAAAAGATATATTGGACTTGGAAAAGGTTCAGAAAAGAGCAACAAAAATGATTGGGTATATGGAACAGCTGCTGTATGAAGAGAGATTAATAAGACTGGGACTATTCAGCTTGGAAAAGAGGTGACTAAGGAGGGATATGATAGTGGTCTATAAAATCATGATTGGCGTGGAGAAAGTAAATAAGGAAGTGTTATTTACTCCTCATAACAAGAACTAGAGGTCACCCAATGCATTTAATAGGCAGCAGGTTTAAAACAAACAAAAGGAAGTATTTTTTCACACAAGGCACAGTCAACCTATGGAACTCCTTGTCAGAGAATGTTGTGAAGACCAAGACTATAAACAGGGTTCAAAAAAGAACTAGGTAAATTAATGGAGGATAGGTCCATCAATGGCTATTAGCCAGGATGGGCAAGGATGGTGTCCCTAGCCTCTGTTTGCCAGAAACTGGGAATGGATGACAGGGGATGGATTACTTGATGATTACCTGTTCTGTTCATTTCCTCTGGGGCACCTGGCATTGGCCACTGTCGGAAGACAGGACACTGGGCTAGATGGACCTTTGGTCTGACCCAGTATGGCCGTTCTTATGTCAGGAGGGTTTCTTCTGCCTCTGTATCTTGGGGGTTACTGAAACGAAGAAAGTACGTGGAGCATTTCTTTGCAGATGATTCCTAATGTATGACATAGCATTTGTCTACGAACAGCTATAGAGATAATGTGTCTAACCCAACCTGTCTTTTTCTGTAGTTCCTCAAATGATATCTAAGCACTCTTCTTCCAATAAAAGAGTAAAAGTCACACCTAGCTAGAAAATTAATTTTTAAAATCATATCTGTCTGTCTAGCTATTTATTCCACTTTCATTACCATGGCATCGTAGCATTTTAGAAAATTTATAGTTTTAAAAGATATCTCTGTTCCTCCACTTTCTCCCTGTTCCCAGTTGACAGAACTTTTAAAATGTGTTTTAAACAAAATGTTGCTATCACTACGGGAAAGCTAGGGTGAAACAGTGATGTTTGCATTTGGACATAAACAGGACATGTACTATCAATATTAACTTGCATACATTAGTGCAATGGGTTGGGCAATATTTTTGACATGTTGTGGGACTGTAGTGTGGGGAACCTTGGAGTCAGCAAAATCAACAGATGCCTCAGGGCCTTAGGCTCCAATGCACTTAGGCAGCAACTGAGTGCTGTTTTGAGAATGTCAGTGGCACTTAAGTTCTAGGCTTAGGCACCTAAATATCTTTGTCTGGTTCCCCAGTTGTAAGATGGGAATAATAGTGCTTTCTTACCTCACAGGGGTGTTGTAAGGATAAATACCTTAAAGACTGTGAGGTGCGCAGACACTATGATAATGGTATGTGTACTAAAGGCAGCTAGAGCCTATGTCTAAAAATTAAGACTTAGGGCTTGTCTACAATACCGTGTGGGGTCAATCTAACATATGCAACTTCAGCTACGTGACTAGCATAGCTGAGGTCGACATACTTAGATCTACTTACCGCGGTATCTTCACTGCGGTAAGTTGACAGCTGATGCTCTCCCGTCGACTCCACTTGCACTTCTCGTTCTGGTGGAGTACCGGAGTCGACGGGAGAGCGCTCAGCAGTCGATTTATCGTGATAAATCAGCAGTCTATACGTGATAAATCGCCCCCCACTGGATTCATCGCTGCCTGCCGATCCGGCGGGTAATGTAGACAAGCCCTTACTTATAAGCATTGAATGAAAAGGAGACGTCTTCAAAATCTGTTCCTAAGTACATAGCGGGCTGAACTCTATATCCAGGCTGGTGCATTTTCAGGTGTGTTAGACACTCATTTAGCATTCAGTCAGCACCACGTTAGGGTTCAAGTTGTCCTGGCACATCTAAAAGATAAGCAGGAAAATAAAATCTGATAGAGCTTGCAGAGGTGAATGCTGTAGCAGGAGTGATTAATCTTTGTTCTCAGTAACATTTCAGTAATCACGTTCATAGATTTTGTATTCCTTTTAAACTTGCCCTGCCAACGCTCAGTTCCTATGAATGTTTAATGACTCCTTAGAAAAAAAAAGAGGAGCATCATTCAGTAATTTTTAACATCAAAATGAGTTCTGTATATCTTACAAATACTTTACATTATTGGATATTTCTAATGTAATCTGAAAGTCTCATTGTATTAGTGTTTTCCTATTATGCCATATTAGCATCATTCCCAGTTAATACACACATCTCTAATGCATTACTAGAGTCCCTGAGCAGCAGTGCCTTTTATTTCACATTAATGAATTTCCTTTTGCATAATACAGTAAGAAAGACTACTTATGCAAAATGTTGCAAGTAATGAATATCAGAGCTGTTACTAGAGTGGATTTTTTTAACGTAGGCACATTTCTTTCCTCAGGCATCTGTAGTAATATTAAAGATAAAGGTGCGAACACTGTGTCACTCCATGCATGCACCCCTTCATTACCATTATCTCTCTTTTTATTGTATTTTACTAGAAGTTTTAAAATATTAAATGTAAAATATTATTTACTACATTTGTTTAAATATTTGACATGAACAATTCAGGTTTGTTTTAGGGTCCCCTGTGTCTTAATATTTCTAGTCTATATACTCAAGTGTCAGGAGATGATAACATTATGTATTTGAAAAAATATCATGTGTTAAGATCAACAGTAGTTGATTGTTATGAAAACCTGAAACATTCTTTGATGGTTACCTAACAGAGAGACTGTTATGAGCATTTTCCCATCTTTTGTTTTGATTTGCAATTAAGTCATGGTAGTTACTATGACAGGTTCAGTCACAGAGATCCCCTTGGGACTTCTCACCTAATGTGCTGAGACTACCTTTGAGCCTGTTTTCGCTGCCAGTTTGGTCCTCCAGAACCCTGCCTTGTTGAGCCAGACACGCAAGCCTGCTGCAACACAGACCCAGGGTCTGAACCACGCCTCCAAAGCTGCAGACTTAACTGAAAACAGCTTAAGAAGTGCTCCTGTCTCCAGGACCCAGACACCCAACTCCCAATGGGATCCAAACCCCAAATAAATCTATTTACTCTGTATAATACATATACAGGGTAAACTCATAAACTGTCCGCCCTCTATAACACTGATAGAGAGATATGCACAGATGTTTGCTCCCCCAGGTATTAATCACTTACTCTGGGTTTATTAATAAACAAAAGTGATTTTATTAATTATCAGAAGTAGGATTTAAGTGGTTTCAAGTAATACCAGACGGAACAAAGTAAGTTACCAAGCAAAATAAAACAAAACATGCAAGTCTAAGCCTAATACATTAAGAAACTGAATACAGGTAAATCTCACCCTTAGAGATGTTCCAATAAGCTTCTTTCACAGACTAGACTCCTTCCTAGTCTGGGCCCAATCCTTTCCCCGGTACAGACCTTGTTAGTTCCAGCAGGCGTCTTAGGTGAAAAGCAGGGGATTTCACATGACTGGGACCCCATTTGTTCTGTTTCACCCCCTTTAATAGCTTTGGCACAAGGTGGGAATCCTTTGTCTCTCTCTGGGTTCCAACTCCTCCTTCTAAATGGAAAAGCACTAAGTTAAAGATGGATTCCAGTTCAGGTGACATGAGCACAGGAGTCTTACAAGTAAACAGAGCCATTTACAATCAGTTGTCCTGGTTAATGGTAGTCATCAAGATCCCAAACCACCATTAATGGCCCACGCTTTGCATAATTACAATAGGACTTCAGATTGCAGAGTAGCAGCCATGTTAGTCTATATCCGCAAAAAGAACAGGAGTATTTGTGGCACCTTAGAGACTAACAAATTTATTTGATATATGCATCTGAAGAAGTGGGCTGTAGCCCACAAAAGCTTATGCTCAAATAAATTTGTTAGTCTCTAAGGTGCCAATAGGACCTCAGAGTTATATTTCATATTCCTAGTTTCAGATACAAGAATGATACATTCATATAAATAGGATGACCACACTCAGTAGATTATAAGCTTTGTAATGATACCTTACAAGCAGGGCCAGCTCCAGGTTTTCTGCCGCCCCAAGCAGCGGGGGGGGGGGAGGGGGGCTGGGAACCCGATCGGTGGCACTTCGGCGGCAGATCTATCACGCCGCTCCATTCTTCGGTGGCAGTTCGGCGGTGGGCTCTGCACTCCCTCTCTTCCTCTTCGGCAGCAGCTCAAAGAGGAAGAGAGGGACTGAGGGACCCGCCGTCGAATTACCGCCGAAGACCCGGACGTGCCGCCCCAATAGCGGACGGACTGCCGCCCCTTAGGATTGGCTGCCCCAAGCACCTGCTTCCTTAGCTAGTGCGTGGAGCCGGCCCTGCTTACAAGAGACCTTTTGCATAAAGCATATTCCAGTTACATCATATCCATACTTATAAACATATTTTTATAAAAATATGGAATGCAACATCACAGTTACTTTGAATCAAAATTAAAATAAAGGCTCTACTGGGCAATCTAGATTATAGTCCTGACAGTACCAAGCACTGAAATGTTTTTCTTTGCAGAGATCTAATGAGTAGGTGCAATATGCACTCTTTCTTTAAAACTGCTTTCAGAAGCCAGGCAGGAGGGGCTGGGGAATTTCTCGATTAAAGCTCTACAGTGAAGCATAGGGAGAAACAGAGTAGGTTTAAGGATAATACTGTTTTCCTTATGATGATGAAGCTCCTTGTTTAGTCTGACAGGAGAGGAACTCCATCTGTGACTTTCCCATTGTCACATTCAAACATCACATACAAAAATAATTTTAATAGGTGGCCCATTTATGGAAACATTTGTAGCCAAAGTATCTCCAATTTGTTGAAGAAGCAAAACTTTTAATCAATTAAATTTAAGTTGTATGAAAATGCATATGCACTATATAACTATTGTGTAACTGCTGGATAGCACACTTTGGAGCCAGTATTTGAGTTCACTATCCCTTATATTCAAATATTTTTTCATTTTCCTCCTTCCCACATCATCATGTTTCTGTTGCACAGGAACCCAGAAGTTGCCACATTATATGAAAAATATTTCACTTCAAGTCTGAAATCCTGCCTCTGGCTGTGGCCACTACTTGCTTTATTAGAGGAAGGCAGAAAAACAAACAAACCCTGTAATGCTTTTAGCCAATTGTGAAATGCTGTATCTGTGAGGAAAATCCAGCCTGACCCTTGCACAGATCAGTTTATACCCTGAAGCATGAGACATACCCATTCATCTAACAGGAGATCCCAACTGGGCCAAAACAACATCTTAGAGTCCCACTGCTGGTAAAGAAAACCTCCAGTGTGAGAACTTTAGGATAGCTGCAGTGTAACATATACATTAATTAAGCAATGTTAATTAGCCAGTTAACCATATCATATTTCTAATTTTTCATAATTTGTATCTATTTAGAGGTTTTAATGATCAAAATAAAGTTTAGAGATAAGAAATTAAAGTTTGCTTTTTGTTTTGAAAGGAATCCTTTTCTGGGATTCCTGTTTTGACATCTGTAGCTGTGGCACCTTGACAAATTTTCCACAGGGGTTGAGAACTGCCATGGGAAACTCTCCACAGCTCTTTGTCTTCCCTTCTGCTCATGCTGCACATCTTCTTTGCAAAGTCCTCTTTGAAAAGTTGCTCCACGTTCATTAGTCCTTTTCAAAACATCATTGAACAGCAGTGCAAAGCTATCCATTCTCTCACTGCAGCTGAGGATTGGGAAAAGACATTTAACCCTTTGATTGAAGCGCAATGCTCCCCAAATAGTTAGTTATGAGGTTCTTATCAGCAGCTTTGGGGTGGGGTGGGGTTAAGATCTTGGTATATGCAGAAGAATCCATTCTCCCTTACCAATTACAGCACCTATTTGGTATGGTGTCAGTAAGTGCTTCCTTTAAAGTCCATTGTTCTTGAGTCATAGGGGTCCAAACAAATCCAAATTTCCTGCGATCTTAATACCTAAAGCCAAATTCTAAGCTAGTATAAGTGGCTCAACCCAACATAGTTCAATAGAGCTGCACCCGTTTGCTCCAGCAGAGAATTTCACTCTTATGCTTACACTGGGCCAGAATGAATCTCCTTGTCCTACAGAAGAGAGAAATGCACGTGGAGCTGTCGATTCTTTGCATGCCCCCTATAACAGTCAGGCAGAATGGCAGCCTCTGCTCCCTCCATACTTCCTTGAGAGCCTGCATGCCTCAAAGGAGACAAGGATGGCTCAGGAAGAAAGGCATAGCTATAGCTCCAATTCCCTTATGTACTGGCCAGTGCAAGGAGGTGTATATGGTGAACTCCACCCCACAAGGGTGGTATCAGAGTAAAGGACACACAATCTGCACCCAAAATTATGGGAGAAGTCACTTTTCGTCCCTAAAGTAGAATGACATAGTGCTTTCCCTGTGGCAGTGTATCACCACATCACCCCCCCAGTTAATGCTATTTAACTAGGTAGATTACTGGAGGTGTTGCCTGGCTTTTAGATGCTCCAGTGGAATCCTCAGCCCGAGTTAAGTGCTTAGGTTCCCTATGCCATGCATGAGGAGAGTTAGGCACCTGAGAATGGGATTCACTAAAGCCAGTAAGCTCTCTTCCTATCCCACTGTCGGGAGATCTCTCCCAGGGTGGTGAGAACATTCCCTTTATGGCACATACATACTTAGGCATAATGGGCAAGCAAATGTCAGAGGGACAGATTCAGCCCTGAAACAGGACACAACTCTCCTGTAGTTAGTGAAGTTGTGCCCACAGCCACCAGTGCTGAAAACAGCTCAGAGTCTAACCCTTAACATTGAAATTCCCTGCTTTAACTGGATAGTTCCACCGCTCTACAGATTTTTAGGCATAGAGGGGCATTTCAAGTGGTCTGTGTTCTAATTTCAAATTCCTTCACTCTTGGTAAATGACAATTGTGATCAATAGCTCCCAGCTGGTTAGTTTTGAACAGAAGTGTAGTGCTAAGTAAAGCAAATCTTTCATTCACAATTCTGAAGTGGGAAGACAAAAATCTCTCTGCGTGTTTTGAAATGATAAATGAAACTGCATTTCTTCTGAATGATCTTTTATGTCTGCCGAAGGCTATGTATCTTCTTCCCTGCTTTTCTTCAAAAGCCATTTTAAGAAGTGCCAGTGATGGTTTGTTTGGATAAATGTTAACACCCAAAGTGTATATAAATGTACTCCTTATGCCCAACTGTTCGAAATAAAAACTTGTTTACAGCAAGCCAACACTAGAGCTTTTTTGCATGTTCACCATGGCAACAGACAGTCACTAATGCTGGTCACTCTGCTAAGTAACTGAATAAAATGCATACTTTTGACAAGTAGGAAAGAGCAAGATTTTTTTCTCCTTTTGAGGTTATCATTAATAAAAATTTGTATCACAATAGCATCCAGAAGCTCAAGTGAGGATTGAGTCTCCATTGTGTTAGACACTGTAGTAAGTAGAAGAACAGCCTCTGCCCTAGACTCCACTCAGGCAAAGATTTACGCACATGTTAACCTCAAACACATTCACAGGTGTTTGCAGGATTGGGCCTAACATAGGGCAGGAAGCAACAGTGGGTATGACAATCAGTAGGAAGGCATGGAGGAGGGGAGGACAAGGGAAACAGCATTAGGAACATGTGTTAACATAAACCAGCCATGTA
Organism: Terrapene triunguis; assembly: GCF_002925995.2. Classification (NCBI taxonomy): domain Eukaryota; kingdom Metazoa; phylum Chordata; order Testudines; family Emydidae; genus Terrapene; species Terrapene triunguis. Next base: position 6,167,536 of record NW_020664931.1, read on the forward strand.
CAAAGGGGTGGGGTTCTTTAAATGGAAAAATATAAGATCTAAATCAGGGGTAGGCAACCTATGGCACATGTGCCGAAGGCGGTACGCGAGCTGATTTTCAGTGGCACTCACACTGCCCGGGTCCTGGCCACCGGTCCGGGGGCTCTGCATTTTAATTTAATTTTAAATGAAGCTTCTTAACATTTTAAAAACCTTATTTACTTTACATACAACAATAGTTTAGTTATATATTATAGACTTATAGAAAGAGACCTTCTAAAAGGGTTAAAATGTATTACTGGCACGCGAAATCTTAAATTAGAGTGAATAAATGAAGACTCGGCACACCACTTCTGAAAGGTTGCCGACCCCTGATCTAAATGGATACTAAAAGCTGAATTAATGCTATGACTTCTTGCAGGTATCTTTAGAAAAGCCTGCCCTACATGTCAAAGTAATTTATATTTACTTTTACTGGGCTCCTGTCTGCTATCTTAAGTTAAGAAGAGGTCTGAAATGTTGCTCATTTAGGACACCTCTAAGACCTGGTCTACACTTAAAATTTAGGCTGACATGGCTACAGTGCTCAGGGTTGTGAAAAATCCACACCCCTGAGTGACATAACTCTGCCAATCTAATCCCTGGTGTAGACACAGCATGCTTTTGTTAATTTAGCTACCATCTCTGTAGGCTGTGTCTACACTATGGGGTTATGTAGGTATAGCTCTAGCACTGAAGCTATGCTGCTATAGTCCCTGTTGTGTAGACATGGCATAGGATTCCCCTCTAAGTCAGCAGTGAAGCAATGTGCCTCAGCAAGGTGCTAGGGGGCTCTGTACTGCAAGAGGGGCCATCATTCATATGACAGCTGGCTGACAAATTTCAAATTTGAGATTCTGAAGAAACTTTTCATTAAAATTTCAACTACAAATGTGGAACTAGATTGTCCAGTTCAGATACGATGTAAAAGCAAGGTCTTGATCACTTGTCATCCAAAACCCCAGAGCTCTGTTTGCAAAACCAGGTATGTATAATTATGATATGCTGGTGAAATTGTATTTGGCCTAATTATATTCTGCTGGTACTTACATTGAATGCGATAATAGTCTTAATTTCCTTACCTAAACTTTTTTGTAGTGTTGTGATGTATTGTTAAAAAGCTTCTGCATTCCACCTCCTATGTGGCTGCATTTCACTGATGAGTGAAGTGGCCTCTGTATGTAGCTCATACATTAGTTCGCAAAATGCTTTGTAACAAGAAGTCCTCTATAAATGGAAGTAATTATAGTACTGATTACTGCTATTTATTATTTGAAGATAGTGAAGCTCATCATAACAGCATCTCTCATTATATATATATATATAAAAAACATTCTAAAATAAAACATTTAATGAACACATTTCTCTCCCTGGGGAGAGGATAAGAGAACAAACACATGATAGATTTAGTCATGTTGCTTAGTACATTACTTAGTAGGCATTCAGATACTATGTTGATGATATGCATCCGAAGAAGTGGGTTGTAGCCCACGAAAGCTTATGCTCTAATAAATTTGTTAGTCTCTAAGGTGCCACAAGTACTCCTGTTCTTTTTGCGGATACAGACTAACACGGCTGCTACTCTGAAACCTATGTTGATGAGTGCAGCATAAGAACCTATATAGAATCAAAACATCATTCGATGTTGACTTTGGTGGTATTTTTTTTCAAGAAATTAAGTCTTTGGGCAGTTGGGTGCTGTTGCTTAATGAATACCAGGAATGTGATCGAGCAGGGGTCGGCAACCTTTCAGAAGTGGTGTGCCGAGTCTTCATTTATTCACTCTAATTTAAGGTTTCGCGTGCCAGTAATACATTTTAACGTTTTTAGAAGGTCTCTTTCTATAAGTCTATAATATATAACTAAACTATTGTTGTATGTAAAGTAAATAAGGTTTTTAAAATGTTTAAGAAGCTTCATTTAAAATTAAATTAAAATGCAGAGCCCCCTGGACCGGTAGCCAGGACCCGGGCAGTGTGAGTGCCACTGAAAATCAGCTCGCGTGCCGCCTTCAGCACACATGCCATAGGTTGCCTACCCCTGTGATAAAGTAAGGTTTCCTTATCTGAATACTGTGAATAAGCCTAGCTGACAGTACAAATAAAACCCCATCAAAGGTTACCATATTAAACAGGGGGTTTCATCCTTCCTGTAGTTTATACCTTCTGCACTTCTGTTCCTAACTCTGCATCTATTTCTTTACACTTTTGTGTATCAGTGCTCAGATGACTGGAGGCCAAAATCTGATAGGGTCTTTTCCATCTTTTCATGATAAATCTTTCATTGTTCCATCAAAACAGGCTTATTACTCTGGAAAGCAAATACCACACTAGCTTACAGGAGCTTACACTAGCTTAGCCTCGCTACTATTCTTTCTTGTGTTCTGCTTTCCAAAACACAAAGTTATAAACAATTGAAATGTAGAACCTTTATGGAACTCAGCCAGTATTGTGCTGACTTTATTTCCAGTTTCTCACTGCCTACTGTAGTTCCCAAAGGCATCTAATCAGAGTGTGGGATTTGGTGGAAGAAGCAGGAGATGGGAGATGCTTAGGTTACCAAAGTCAAAACATCTTTCAAAAAACCCCTCAAAATACAGAAAAAAGTACTCTTGCTCCCCTGCCCCACTTAAAAAAACAAAAAAACCCAATCCCCCCCGCCGCCAAAACAGCATCTTCCTGTAGCGCTGTAATCTTAAAACGAACTGAACATTAGACTCAGTTGGCTGACAAGGTCAGACAACTAAAAAGATCATCAGTTGTAGAACATACTTTAAAATCTATGCACAAAATCAATATAATTATTGCTGCATGATCAGTGCCACGGATTATTCCAAACTAAGAGGGTTAGGTTTTATTCTAAATATAATGTTTAGACTACATTGAATGTCTTTGTTTTATGGCCCCATTTGTAAACATTCAATCAACATATTTATCAGGATACTTTAAACCTAACATCTGCATAATTCATGTGACGTAACCTCTTTTGAGATACTACCCCTGATTTCATCCAGACTATATTCAGAGATTGGCAGTTCTAGTATGGCTGGAGTTGATAAATGGCTTATTTTATCTCCCTCTGTTTAGAAGTTCACTGAAAAAGGTTGATGAATAGCAGAGCTGCAGGCAAGAGCAATAAAGAATGTGCTACACAAAAGGACAAAGCAGAAGCAGTTTTATGAAATGTGAAATTTTCAGGCTGGCATTGGCAACTACATACAATTTTCAAAAATGGTTTTTACCATCTGATATTACACAACTTGAAATCCTATTTCATCTGAACATTTCCAACCAGCAATACTTGCATTTTCCCTTTGTAACAAAACTATTCTTAGAAAAACTTGGATTTTTCATTTTGATCATGCCCATACTTCTGAAGGAATCTGTTTTTGTCAGCTGTGCAGTTTAAATGAGTTATTTGTGTATATTCCTCTGTAGCTGAAAACCTACACCATCTGAGTGTATTACATAAAGGACTCTCTAAAGCAGTGCTTCTCAAAGCCGGTCCGCTGCTTGTTCAGGGAAAGCCCCTGATGGTCCGGGCCAGTTTGTTTACCTGCCGTGTCCGCAGGTTCGGCCGATTGCGGCTCCTGCTGGCCACGGTTCACCTCTCCAGGCCAATGGGGGCTGCAGGAAGGGCGGCCACTACATCCCTCAGCCCGCGCCACTTCCCGCAGCCCCCATTGGCCTGGAGCAGCGAACCATGGCCAGTGGGAGCCGCGATCGGCTGAACCTGCGGACATGGCAGGTAAACAAACTGGCCCGTACTGCCAGGGGCTTTCCCTGAACAAGTGGCGGACCGGCTTTGAGAAGCACTGCTCTAAACTAGAACTCTGAGAATTTTCTGTAGTTTCAAGGTAGAGGGAGGACACCTTTCATCAACTTGTGATACAGGTAGGCATTTTAAATAGGCATTTAGGTAGGCATTTTTACCCTGGCAATGTCTGCCATGGAGATGAACATGGTATAGATACCTAGACAGAGAGACAGACGCCCTTCCAAGTAGCATTTTTATGAGAAGGTACAGTAGCCTATTGATTATCTCAGCAGAGAAAGATACATGTGGGCCCCCAACAAACTTCAAAGATCAGTTTGTGGCAGAAATGACAGCTCCCTCTGAATCCATCCCGTCTTCTCTATTTGCTTCTACTCAGCTATATACTCCCCAAGTCAAAGCTGCACAATTCTATCTTTATATTTAGAAATGCAGCCTGCCTTTATCTCAAGACCAGTATAGACTGCCAATAGCATAACTTGATTTCCCCTGACATGCAAAGGCTAACACTTTAAACTTCATTCAACTTACATTTTGAAGACAAGGAGAGAATTATTCTCTTTTGCAGCCATATTTCCCCGTCAACCCCCCCCCCCCCCTTTTTTTTTTGGTTTGCAGTTTCAGAACAGTTACATCTCCACATTTGCACTGGGGACCCTAACCACATGGCCGGTTCCTGAACATTCTTATCTAGAAAAGAACAGATGAAAACCGACTGGATGGAGTGTATTTCAGTGATTTGGAAACTTCTGTTTTTCTGCTTCATGATTAACAGTGTCTTCCCCCTTAGATCTTCAATTAGTTGGTAGAGCTGGTATTGTGGTGGTATTCTGAGTTACTTGAGCTTTTTATTTATTTATTTATTTATTTATTTATTTTTAATGGAAACTGCTGTTAGTGAAATAAATATAATCAAATGTTAATGCCTTTTGTCATCTTTTCCTTTGGGCACTGAACTTTAGTCTGAGGCAACTGAATTTGTTTTTTGCACCTTTGTCTGCTTACAAAGATGAGATACTGAAAATCAGTATGCCAGATCTTCAGCAGATGTAAACTGGTATGTTTCCATCCAAGTCACTGGAGCTGTACCAGTGTATCCCAGCTGAGAATCTGACCCAATGAATTTGATAGGGTCAGTCTTGAAATTCTTAAGATTAATTATAGTTAATTTGTTTAGATTTTTGGGGCCATTTTTAAATTCAGCATGTAATTGAAAAATAAAGTACATAATAATAAAGTACATAACAAATAAAGTGAAGCCATTATGACTGTTAATTGGCCCAAGAAATCATTTTAAAGTTTAAACTTATTTTAAAAGAAATATAAAAGAGGTAGGGTGAACTGACTGATTCAGGAGTAATGAGATATGAAGCTTTTCATCATTAGGAAACTGGTTCACAAGTAGCTGGAAAGGAATGGAAATAATTTCAGTCCAATGACACTGCTTTCTGGCCTACAAAATATAAAATGGTGACCTCAGTACAATTCCTAATGCACTGGTGCTGACATCACAATTGACACCTTTATTAGCACTCTCAGTTGAGGGGCTGAGCACTGAATGGGTTTGGAATCTAATAAACAATTCTCTTTCTGCTAGAAATGAGCCTTCCAGCTTAGGCCTGAGGTATGATAGCTGGTACTGTATGGAATAAACACAGAATTCAGTCTTGGTTTACCCAACTGTGAAGTGGGAGTAGTAACTTAGGGTATGTCTACACTACAAAATTAGGTTGATTTTATAGAAGTCGATTTTTAGAAATCGATTTTATACAGTTGATTGCGTATGTCCACACTAAGCACATTAAGTCAGCGGAGTGTGTCCTCACTACCGTGGCTAGCATTGACTTATGGAGCGTTGCACTGTGGTAGCTATCCCACAGTTCCTGCAGTCTCCACTGCCCATTCGAATTCTGGGTTAAGTTCCCAATGCCTGTTGGGGCAAAAACATTTTCGCGGATGGTTTTGGGTACATGTCGTCAGCCTCCCCTCCCTCCGTGAAAGCAATGGCAGACAATCGTTTCGTGCCTTTTTTCGGCACAAACGCCATACCACGGCAAGTGTGCAGCCCACTCAGATCAGCTCACTGATACCGCTGCTGTTGTGTCCTGGGTGCTGCTGGCAGCAGACAGTGCAGTAGGACTGCTAACTGTCGTCCTCCACTGCTTCCGCTGCAACTCTGCTCTCCTGCTCTCCTGGTGCCATGAATCCACCTTGCAGGTCCTCTCGTTGTTCTGTATAAATATCTATTCTCGTGGCATCCATTGTCATCCACCGATTCCGCTACAACTCTGCTTTCCTGCTCTCCTTCAGATGCCATACCACAGCAAGCATGGAGCCCGCTCAGCTCACCGCTGCTGTTGTGAGCATTGTAAACACCTCACACATTATCCTGCAGTATGTGCTGCAAAAGCAGGTGAGGAGGCAACGACAGCGCGATCACAATAGTGATGAAGACATGGATACAGACTTCTCTCAAAGCACGGGCCCTGGCAATTTGGACATCATGGTGGTAATGGGGCAGGTTCATACCATGGAACGCCGATTCTGGGCCCGGGAAACAAGCACAGACTGGTGGGACCGCGTAGTGTTGCAGGTCTGGGACGATTCCCAGTGGCTGCGAAACTTTCGCATGCCTAAGGGCACTTTCATGGAACTTCGTGACTTGCTTTCCCCTGCCCTGAAGCACAAGAATACCAAGATGAGAGCAGCCCTCACGGTTGAGAAGCGAGTGACGATAGCCCTCTGGAAGCTTGCAATGCCAGACAGCTACTGGTCATTCGGGAATCAGTTTGTAATGGGTAAATCTACTGTGGGGGCTGCTGTGATCCAAGTAGCCAATGGAATCACTGCGCTGCTGCTATCAAGGGTAGTGACTCTGGGAAATATGCAGGTCATAGTGGATGGCTTTGCTGCAATGGGATTCCCTAACTGTGGTGGGGTGATAGACGGAACGCATATCCCTATCTTGGGACCGGACCACCTTGGCAGCCAGTACATAAACCACAAGGGGTACTTTTCAATGGTGCTGCAAGCACTGGTGGATCACAAAGGACGTTTTATAATTCTTTACTATAGAAAAGTAATGACAATACTTAACTCACAGGGTATTGTGAGCTTTCTCTATTTAATGCTTTAAGATTTGAGGTGAAGAGTTCTGTATGCGCGATAGGGCCAATTAACTATCCCGAGTTTCCAGTAGCTTCCACATGCACTAAATTAATTTACAAGAAAAGACTGAATTGCTCCTCCAGCTAATAGCAGGTATGACTTTATAGTGAGAAACTCTTAAATCCTGAAAGAGCTTTTTGTCTGAATAGTTTGATACTCCTAGGACTAGATTCACAACAGGGACTTAGGTTGCTTAAATCCAACATTTAGGTGACACTGGCATTCACAAAACCACTGCTCAGCTGCCACCTAATCACGTAGGTGCCTAACATTCTACTGGTAAAGTCCCTAGGTGTCTCTGGGGATGTACACATTCACACAGATGCATCATGGGGGTGAATGCCTGGCTGCGAAGATGGTGTCGCCAGGAGGGCTTTGGCTTCCTTGACCCCGGGATGCTATTCGAGGAAGGACTGCTAGGCAGAGATGGCATTCACCTTTCGAGGAGGGGAAAGACCCTATTTGGACACAGACTGGCTAACCTAGTGAGGAGGTCTTTAAACTAAGTTCAACGGGGACAGGTGAGCAAAGCCCACAGGTAAGTGGGGAACATGGAGACCTGGGAGATGGGTCGGAAACAATAGGGAGCATGGGCTATAATGGCAGAGAGAAAGGAGGGTCAGGGCAAAACTGGGAGGCAAGATCAAACCAGTATCTTAGATGCCTATATACAAATGCGAGAAGTATGGATAATAAGCAGGAAGAACTGCAAGTGCTAATAAATAAATACAACTATGACATTGTTGGCATCACTGAAACTTGGTGGGATAATACACATGATTGGAATGTTGGTGTGGATGGGTACAGCTTGCTCAGGAAGGATAGACGGGGGGAAAGGGAGGAGGTGTTGCCTTATATATTAAAAATGTACACACTTGGACTGAGGTGGAGATGGACATAGGAGGCGGAAGTGTTGAGAGTCTCTGGGTTAGGCTAAAAGGGGTGAAAAACAAGGGGGGAGGGATAGCTCAGTGGTTTGCGCCTTGGCCTGCTAAATGCAGGGTTGTGAGCTCAATACTTGAGGGGGCCACTTAGGGATCTGGGGCAAAATCTGTACTTGGTTCTGCTAGTGAAGGCAGGGAGCTGGACTTGATGATTTTTCAAGGTCCCTTCCAGTTCTAGGAGATAGGATATGTCCATTAATTTAATGCTAGGAGTCTACTACAGGCCACCTAACCAGGTCGAAGAGGTGGATGAGGCTTTTTTTAAACAACTAACAAAATCATCCAA
>NW_020664931.1:6176125-6197252 GCF_002925995.2 Terrapene triunguis
GCAGGGGACTGGACTCGATGACCTCTCGAGGTCCCTTCCAGTCCTAGCATCTATGAATCTATGAATCTACTTATCTTTCCTGTGGTGCCCAGTCCTGTAGATGTGTTCAGAGGCTGCTTAAGAGCAGGGCCAGATTAAGTATTCTTGGGGCTCTCTAATACATCCTGCCCCCTAACCTTCTGGTTAAAACAAATATTTTTTCTGGTGTGATTAAAAACATGCCATGTAAAGAATTAACAGAATAAGGGAACATCACACATGCCATAGCGAGTTATTAAGAATTAGGTTTACCTAGCAATTAGTATTTATAGCTAATGGATTTCCACAGAGGGACTGCCTGCTTGATGCTGCATGTCAGTTTAGACACTAAGTACCTTAGCAATGCCATGCAAGCACCAATAGAGAAAAAAAAGACAAGTTCGCTAGAAAGGAGTGGAAACAGAGCAATTCGGTTTTGCATAAAGACTGCTGCTGAAGCCAAGTGTAGTGGAATAGATATAACTGTATTCACTAAAGTGGAATTAATGATCACCTAAAATTACTACCCAACTTTGCTCAGACTTCCTCTTACCAGTTCTTCTCCAAAACAATTGACAGAAAAACAAAAATGGTCATTGGTATCAAAAGAGTTACCTCTGGAAACCTGATATACACTATTCTGTTCTCTGATATTTCATATAAATGTAATGTTTCATACCAACACTCTGTTCTCAAGAGCCCGAGTTATAATTAGGCTTATTCTTAAGATTAATTACTACAATATTAATTTTTGATACACCTAACAGCAAAAAAGTAGTTGTAGAGATAAAGCAATTTATTTTAAACACAGCTACAAAATACAGTAACAAATTTACACTATAGTTAATGTAATGTAACGAATGGTGTGTCTTTTAGGTGAAAAAACCATATCTTTGCTTTGGGCATTTTTCTGAATTTAAAAGCAACACAAAAATGTATACCTATTTTATGCTGCTGTTTTCCCCCTAGCTTTAAGGAAACTAAAATCAGTGATCAGGTCATCAAAGTTCATTTCTTGGACCGACTCTGATTCTACTGCCATGAAGAAAAAAGCATTCAAGGGGCTTTGCTGCACTATGAATCTCAGTTCATTTTTTTATCCTAGTCAGCTTTGAAAATAACAACTCTCCTTCACAGTTAGTCATTGGTGGTGTGAGAAAAATTCATACATCAATATCAACATGAGAAAATGTGGACTAGAGACAACTTTGCCATAGCATCTGAAGCAGGCCATATGGTGACATATTGGTCTCATTTTGTGCAAATAACTGAAACTGGAAGAGTTTGCCAGGAAAGTCTTGAGCGTAAGTTCTGTTGCACATCTGTGAACTTCATTAACATCAGGTGAACCCAGTTTAAACAGGACTCCAGAGTGTTCAAACGGCACATTGTAAGCATCCAGTCCGTGATATAGGCAAGCTGTAAGTTTATCAGTTAATGACAAAAAATGTTTCAATGCAAAATTGATGGCTTCCTACAGAGTGCCTACCTTGTCAGACATCCTCAAACTGTTTTCTTTTATGAGGACGAAAACTCATGTTGATAGCAGTGAGAAGTAGCACTGCACATTTTCTTTCCACTGAATTAAAAATCCTCAAACTGGTCATGCACCATCACAATAAAAATTTCCAGGCCCAGTTAATTAACAACAGTACTTAGCTCTATGTCCATTTTCTGTAGCTGGAGCCTGGTCAATTTGAACTGCTGAAGCACAATGTTCCAAAAATATGCCATCAAAGCTGTTTCTAATTGTTCCATTTTCTTCTGAAGAGAAGCTACATTTAATAGTGTCAGGATCCTGATGTGTATCTGTTGACATACCTTCCCAAGCTTGTCGAATACTGCTATAGTTTTGACACAGTGCCTTGGTAGAATTGGCACAACTACATCATTGCGTATCTGACAGATTTTTGAGGGTCAGTCTCTGGCTATTGTCAGTATTTACTTTGTGGAAAATAGTTTTCCACTGATATGCTGATGCAGAACAGAAAGAATAGAGTGACTGCATAAACCTCCCAAAATTGCACCTGAGCAACTGTCAACATTGCTGACTCCAACTAAATTTAGGGAATGTACATCACAGGGCACATACTATATTAGTGGGAATTTCTGTGACGAGATGGGGCTGCAGACCATTGTAATGACTAGCCATATAACTAATATCACACAATTGTCCCCTGGAGTTAGACATATCCAAACCTAGGTTATTTAACATAGCCAGCACAGCTTTAGCCACTTTTGCACATGTCTGGTTCTCAAGTGTCTGAAACCAAATGAACTTCTCAGGTATTTTCCCCTCTGTCTGAATTGAGAAATCAGAAGATTATAAGCTGGTCTACATGTGCTTGCTGTAAATATTACAGTATTTTAAATTTTTTTCACATCCATTTAATGAATACATCACATATAGGTAAAGACAGGTAGAGGGCTTACCTTCCATTTCTGTCTGAATTTAGCCAGGTGGTCAGCCAGAAATGGATCAAACTGTGATATTAACTCCAAAATCCCCAAATAATTTCCATTGCTTTCAGATGCTAATACTTTATCCTAGCCACGGATGCCAAGGCCAAGAGCACCTAAAGAAACTTTACAACTGTCACCACATGCTGAAGAACTTCTCTCCAGTACTGCCATTCTGAATTAAATGGGTGTGCCAGAGCAGAGTAAGCCCTACCAGATGATATTTTTGTATCCATTTTCTGAACCAGCATGCAATTTCATTATTCTGTACCCTTCTCATGCTCAGTGGGCACTCGGGATGTTTCTAATCACTATGTGCTTCCATAAAAGCATTCAGTCTAGTGGGAAAAAAGCTTACTAGCAAACCAAAATGGAACCACATTGCTGGGAAGTAAAATTAAAAAGGTTGTAGAGGAGTTTTTAAATTAAATGCTGGGGGAAAGCCAATCGGTGTGGAAGAGCACATGGTTCAGACAGAGACAATAAGCTATTAACAGGGGTTTTCTATATCCTAGTATGTTGATAAAGAACAGGTAGGAACTGAAGAGAAACAGTCAAATGAAAGAGTCCCATTCAATGACATCACATAATGTCAGACAGCTGAAAAGTGACAAATTTTATAAGTGCTTGTATATAAATGCTAGAAGTCTAAATACTAAGATGGGTGAACTTGAGTGCCTGGTATTAAATGAGGCTATTCATAGAATCATAGGACTGGAAGGGACCTCAAGAGGTCATCTAGTCCAGTCCCCTGCACTCATGGCAGGACTAAGTATTATCTAGAATCTAGATCATACCTGACAGGTGTTCATCTAACCTGCTCTTAAAAGTCTCCAATGATGGAGATTCCACAACCTCCCTAGGCAATTTATTCCCGTGCTTAACCACCCTGACAGTTAGGAAGTTTCTCCTAATGTCCAACCTAAACTGCCCTTGCTGCAATTTAAACCCATTGCTTCTTGTCCTATCCTCAGAGGTTGCTCTGGGGGGTGCTGGGTCAGGGGCCACACCCGTGAGCCTCTCCCCATGCCCCAACCCCCTGCCCCAGCCCTGATCCCCATCCCACTCTCTAAACCCCTTGATCCCAGCCGGGAGCACCCTCCTGCACCCCAAACCTCTCATCCCCAGCCCCACCCCAGAGCCCGCCCCCCCAGCCAGAACCCAAACCCCTTCCCGCACCCCTGCCCCAGCCCTGATCCCCCTCCTGCCCTCCAAACCCCTCGGTATCATCCCAGAGCACCCTCCTGCACCTCACACCTCTCATCCCCAGCCCCACCCCAGAACCCACACGCACTTCTGCACCCCAACCCCAATTTTGTGAGCATGCATGGCCCTCCATACAATTTCTATTCCCCGATGTGGCCCTCAGGCCAAAAAGTTTGCCCACCTCTGGTCTAGATAATACTTAGTCCTGCCATGAGTGCAGGGGACTGGACTAGAAGACCTTTCGAGGTGCCTTCCAGTCCTACAATTGTATGATTTTATTCTCGGGTTGGTGTCTCTCCTGTTGAAGCTGTTCCATCTGTACTAAACATGTACTTAATCACTGGGACACAAAGAGTGAGAATGACTATGTAGCAAAGTGGTTAGCACACTCATTTGGGAGATGCAGGTTCCCATGCTTGCTCCAGTGACTATTTTATACAAAGTAGAACAGCTTCAACAAAAGAGATGGAGAATAACTTACCCTAGAATATTCCATAGCCCAGTAATTAGGGCACTCAGTTGGGAGATCTGGGTTCAAATCCCTGCTGTAAATTAGACAAAGTAGGGATTTGAACCCAGGTCTTCACATCCTGGGTGAGTGCCCTAACTATTGGGCTAAATGTTATAAGGGGCTGGGGCACTACCACCTCCTCCTAGAGCCATAAGTAGACATTTTAGCACCCAGCATGAGCAAGCATATTTGCTCCCCACTACCAGAGGTAATGCATGGGTGGGGGACACATGCAGGGTCATGTGTCCCCCCCAGACTTTTTGGTTGCACCCTCCCAACCCAGACAGGTTGGGTGGCCCATTGAGGTGAGTCAGGGGCTGGAGGCACTCCCTCCCTGAGCCACACCATGTGGGGCTGGCCCCACTGAGCCCTGCCGCACAGGGCTGGCCCAAGTTGCCAGCCTGCATAGCCCCTATGGCTTTGCACCCTGGGCAGCTGCCCCACTCTCCCTGCCCTGGTTATGGCACTGCCTCTTTCTCAGTCGTTCTTGAGAAAGGGCTGACCTGGCTTAGGTGCCTAAATCCAGGAGAGGGCTCTAGGTTATGAATCCCAAGTGAAGATAGTCACCTTCCTCCAGTCCAGAGTTAGGCACCTAAGCCAGATAGCTTATGTGGCTCCCTGCTCAGCATGCTGGCTTCTGTGGATCCCTTTTTAGGTGCCTAACTCTCCCCACAACTCCAGGTTGTTGTGAATACCACTAGGCATCAGGGCATCTAAAAGTTAAGTGCTGCCATGCTCAACATTGCAATGCCTAAGTCCCCTTTGTGAATCTAGCACCCATTGTAGAGGATAACAGACAGAATCAATGGTTTAAGATTTATCTACAGCACACTCAGCTTTCAGACTCCAGCAGTCAGCACAGCTGCTCTGATTCCCTTGCTTAAGATGAGACAAGGTTATTGGCACCCTACCGAGTCTGTCTGCATTGTAAAGGATAAAATATGTTAGTTGGCTGGAGTAGCTCCTGGCAGCTACAGGTTTTGCAATTGATTAGGGCCATTGCTGCCAAAAAGATTGCTTTCTATATTCTGGTCAATGCCTGGGAGTATATATAGACATTCTTGCCTTTTGTGCTGTATGTAAAAATGGTGACTTTAATAACCTGGAGAATATCACAAACAAGCCTGATTTAGGAGGATCTTGTTTTAAACTAATTACGTTTCAAAATGACTCAAATGGTCTGTTTCCTTTTTACCCCCAGCTGCCCTCCCTTTGATATAGAATTTAAAGGTTCTTAATATCCACTGCTGCTGCTGCTGCTGGCAGGATAAAGCATTCTCCCATATAGCAAAATCCTATAATGAGAATCTAGTGGCTTGCTGGGCTTTCTGCTTAGAGGGATATTTTCCATGTTTCTTCTTCAAAGAATTAAACCCTTCTCCCATTTGAAGTGTTGAGATTGGTATAACTCACTAATCATCACAGCTGTAAATGATTGTGACAAATGTACTCAAGTCACCACAGTCTTAAAAAACATTATGTTCAAGGACTTCAGGTAAGAGGGCTTTGAAAATGTAATTTTACAAAGAGAGATGTTCATATTCAGTTTTGTAGGCCTATCTACTCCTGTGCTTTCAAGAGATTTCAATATGAAAATTCCTTTCAAAAAAGTTAATCCTCCCTACAGAGTAAATGCCCCCCTGGCTCTAATTAAGTGCTTAATTCCTGATCCCACAAGTTACAATGTGTGGGCAGGGTCTGCATGGCACAGATGCCCCCTGTGTTATAACTTACAGGATTGACGCTTTCTTGAGCTTCCTCTTGGGAGAAAGTTCTGCTCACATGCACAGGGTCAAACTGACTGGCAGATTTGGGGTTGGGAAGGAATCTTCCCTTGGGTCAGATTGGAAGGGACTTTGGGTCAGTTTTTTGTTTCTTTGTTTTTGCCTTCCTCTCCAGCAGGGGCATAGATCATCTCCTGGGATCATCTGGGCATGGCTTACCTAATCAATTTCCTGCCATTTCAGGGGCCTCAGACACTGGTGGCATCTTGGCATCTCCTATTCTCTGCGTGTGGCACATTTTTGTCTGGAGAGCTGAAATGCATTAGACTAAAGTCATTGGGCTCAATATAGGGGTATTTAGGTGACATGTAATCACCTGCCCTATGCAGGAGGTCAGAGTAGATGATCCAGTGGTTCCTTCTGGCCTTGAACTCTATGAAATCTATGAAACCCCTTGTACATAACTGTCTGCTCATAACCAGTACATAGCTACCTGCTCAGTTTTGCTGAGTCATTACAGCATTTAGGTGGCAGTTATGGACCAGATTGTGACACCCTTATTCATTCTACCTTATTCTATGAACACTGCCGCAGAAATCAATGGGAGTAACTCTTGGAGTAAGGTACTGCTCAGTGTGAGTAAGGAGTCAGAATCTGGCCATAATTTACTAGCAGTATGGCTACACTGATGACAACAGTTTTATTTATGAAGCATTCTTACCTAAAGATCTCAGAATATCTTAAATGTAATAAAAATGAGCCCAAGACTTAAAAAAAGAAATGTGTCAAAATAACCAGACCAGATCCTAGAGCATTAAAAAAAAATCCTCTCAACCCACCAGCCCTCAAACTCCCTTCATCATACTGCCCTGCATACAAAGCATGGCTTGCCTAGGGAGTTTGCTTGCCACTTTCCTCTCTTTCCCTGCCCCCTTCTCCCAGACCTTCAGATGTATAAGGGATGCAGAGGGGAGGTATCTGGTATTCTCATTCCTGACACATGAAACTCTTAGCTCCTTTACAGAATTAGCTCCTGGGTATGACAAAACTCTCCCATGGTTCACCACAGGGAGAGCTCCTTTGTGATGCACCATAGGCAGCTCATTAGCTCAAAACTTTCACTGTCTGAGCCTTGGGGCGAAGAGGATTTGTATCTGGGTGTGACATCTAATACTCAAAACAAAAACAAAAAAAACCAAACCACATAGGAAATAAATTCACAAAACACTTTGTTGTGATACAATTAAAATTGCTACACATGTAACAAGACTGACACAAGCACAAAAGACAAAGTGTTAAACTACCTATTATTTGATTACCTTGTACTCTTCCATACCACAAGCACACACTTTCCCATGCCCACCCAAACTGTATCCCATGACAACCACCTTAATTCTGGCCCCCTGGGGATGCCAGTCTTCCAACACACCTTTATCAAATTACCTCCTCCCAACACTGCAAACTACTACACCAAACATCTATACCAAACCGTGTTGTGAGGTAGAAGTGTGAGGAAGGAGGTATGAAGACGGGAAGGGGTTGGGAAGGAGAAGGGGTTGTCTACTGTGTTCGGAGGGAGTAGATTGGTAAAGGGATAATGGAAAGCTGACTACAGGGGTAGAGTTAAGAGTGTGGTGTGCAGTCGATGGTGTCTGATAGCTGTGGTAATGGTAACATGAGATTTAGGGGTAGAGGAGTGGAGGTTATGCCCTGTTCAGTGACTTAACTTTTCTTTTCCTCACTTTTGTGGGAGATGTATTGTGTGGAGCAATACTAACTGCTTCATTCAGAAGTTTTTTGTGTATTTTAGTCAACACAGATAGCAACACCTACAGTTAAAGTTGCCGAACACTTCCCACTATAAGACCCTGGTTTCAGTTGCTTATAACTTTGCCAAATGTTGTTAATTTGGGCAGAATATTTTTCATGATGGGTATCAATGTCAGACTGAATTGTCTGGGAAAGTTTCAGCAAAAATGCTGCAGCTTTTTCTGAGATCAAATGCATTGCTTCACCCATATTAATGTATTGGTTGTACAGTTTCTTTTAGCAGCTCGAGCACCCCCATACTTTGGACCAGAAATTTTAAATTTGGCAGGGATCCCTGGTGTCAGGGATGTGCCTGTTTGCTGTTTTGAGGGAAAACTGTCCAAATTTGGCCTAGTTATGAGCCTTTGAAAAATCTCTGTTCACACATGCTTAGGGTGACCAGATGTCCCAATTTTATAGGGACAGTCCCGATTTTTGGGTGTTTTTCTTATATAGGCTCCTATTATCCCCCACCCCCGTCCTGATTTTTCACACTTGCTGTCTGGTCACCCTACACATGCTCAAGCAGAGGCTTGTTAGGGTTTAGCTGCTGAATTCTCCAAAGATTTTGTCTGTCCTGAGCATGTTCCATCCACTCACAGCTCCAATGTGCTTACTGGACTGCACATGCACCATTCCCATTGAGCAAACGAGCATGCACCATGCAGGATTTGAGCCAGATTTCCCTATAATTGCTGCTCAGCCTCTGGCCACTGCGGTTCCAGGTTCCAGAACTGAGAGCAGGCAGACACTCTCCTGTGCTCTCAGTGGTCCCCCTGTTGGCGCTCAGGAGTAAGGAAATTGGAAAAAGTGGAAGCAGAATGACGTAGGCCTCGTCTACACTACGAGTTTAGGTCGACTTTAGCAGCGTTAAATCGAATTAAGCCTGGACACGTCCACACAACGAAGCCCTTTTTTTCGACTTAAAGGGCCCTTTAAACCGTTTTCTTTACTCCACCTCCGATGAGGGGATTAGCGCTAAAATCGACCTTTGCGGGTCGGATTTGGGGTAGTGTGGATGGAATTCGACGTTATTGGCCTCCGGGAGCTATCCCACAGTGCTTCATTGTGACCGCTCTGGACAGCACTCTCAACTCAGATGCACTGACCAGGTAGACAGGAAAAGCCCCACAAACTTTTGAATTTCATTTTCTGTTTGCCCAGCATGGAGAGCACAGGTGACCACGCAGAGCTCATCAGCACAGGTAACCATGATGGAGTCCCAGGATCGCAAAAGTGCTCCCTCATGGACTGAACGGGAGGTACGGGATCTGCTCGCCATATGGGGAGACGAATCAGTGCTAGCTGAACTCCGTAGCAGTAAACGAAATGGCAAAATATTAGAAAAGGTCTCAAAGGCCATGAAGGACAGAGGCCACAACAGGGACGCACAGCAGTGCCGCGTGAAAATTAAGAAGCTAAGGCAAGCCTACCACAAAGCCAGAGAGGCAAACGGAAGGTCCGGGGCAGAGCCGCAAACATGCCGTTTCTATGCGGAGCTGCATGTGATGCTAGGGGGTGCAGCCACCACTACCCCAACCGTGTGCTTTGACTCCGTCAATGGAGAAACACGCAACAGGGAAGCGGGTTCGGGGTACGAGGAAGATGATGATGAAGACAATGAAGATAGCTCACAGCAAGGAAGCGGAGAAACCGGTTTCCCCAACAGCCAGGATATGTTTATCACCCTGGACCTGGAACCAGTAACCCCAGAACTCACCCAAGGCGTGCTCCCAGACCCTGAGGGCACACAAGGGACCTCTGGTGAGTGTACCTTTGTAAATATTACACATGGTTTAAAAGCAAGCATGTTTAATGATTAATGATTAATTTGCCCTGCCAATCGCGGCCAGTACAGCTACTGGAAAAGTCTGTTAACGTGTATGGGAATGGAGCGGAAATCCTCCAGGGACATCTCCAGAAAGCTCTCCTTCATGTACTCCCAAAGCCTTTGCAAAAGGTTTCTGGAGAGGGCTGCCTTATCCCGTCCGCCATGGTAGGACACTTTACCACGCCAGGCCAGTAGCACGTAGTCTGGAATCATTGCATAACATAGCATGGCAGCATATGGTCCCGGTGTTTGCTGGCATGCAGACAACATCCATTCCTTATCTCTCTTTGTTATCCTCAGGAGAGTGATATCATTCACGGTCACCTGGTTGAAATGGGGTGATTTTATTAAGGGGACATTCAGAGGTGCCCGTTCCTGCTCTGCTGAACATAAATGTTCCCCGCTGTTAGCCACGCGGTGGGGGGGAGGGGTGAAGTGATCATCCCAGAGAATTGGGTGTGTGTGTGGGGGGGGGGTAGTTGGGTTTGTGCTGCATGTTAACCCGGAAACCCCAGCCCCTCCTTTTACATTGCAAACCCATTTTAAATGGCCAACCCAACGGGTCCTTGGTATGGGAAATGAGGGCGCTGCTGTTTGAAACCATTCCCACATGTTATGAAGGTTAAAAAAGCCAAAAGACTGTGGCTTACCATGGCTGCCTGCAAGCCGAATTCTGTTGCCTGGCACTGCGTGAGTGATCTCTCACACCAAACTGGCAGGCCCTCAATATAAGAGGAAAAATGCGACCTTGTAACGAAAGCACATGTGCTGTGTAATGTGAACAGCAAAATTTAACGTGAAAGAGTGTACCCATTGTTCTCTAAAATGTGTCTTTTTTAACCACCTCTCCCTTCTCCTCCACCAGCTGCAAATGTTTCTCCTTCACAGAGGCTAGCGAAGATTAGAAGGAGAAAATGGCGGACTCGGGATGATATGTTCTCGGAGCTCCAGATGTCCTCCCACGCTGAAAGAGCACAGCAGAATGCGTGGAGGCAGTCAATGACTGACTACAGAAAAGCACAATATGAACGAGAGGAGAGGTGGCGGGCTGAATCGCGGGCTGAAAATGATAGGTGGCATCAGCTTGTAGACAGAAGGCAAGAGTCGATGCTCCGGCTGCTGGAGCATCAAACTGATATGCTCCAGCATATGGTTGAGCTGCAGGAAAGGCAGCAGAAGCAGAGACCGCCACTACAGCCCCTGTGTAACCAACAGCCCTCCTCCCCAAGTCCCATTGCCTCCTCACCCAGATGCCCAAGAACACGGTGGGGGGGCCTCTGGCCACCCAGTCACTCCACCCCAGATGATTGCCCGAGCATGGGAAGACTGGCCTTCAATAAGTGCTAAAGTTTTAAAGTTTTAAACTGCAGTGTGTCCTTTTCCTTCCCTCCTCTCCCACCCCTCCCGGGCTACCTTGGCAATTATCCCCCTAGTTGTGTGATGAATTAATAAAGATTGCATGAATGAGAAGTAACAATGACTTTATTGCTTCTGCAAGCAGTGCTCGAAGGGGGGAGGGGAGGGTGGGGTGGTTGGTTTACAGGGAAGTTGAGTGAACCGGGTGGGGGGGGGTGGAGGGTTCATCAAGGAGAAACAAACAGAAGTTTCACACCGTAGCCTGGCCAGTCACAAAACTCGTTTTCAAAGCTTCTCTGATGCGCACCGCGCCCTGCTGCACTCTTCTAACCGCCCTGGTGTCTGGCTGCGCGTAATCAGCGGCCAGGCGATTTGCCTCAACCTCCCACCCCGCCATAAATGTCTCCCCCTTACTCTCACAGATATTGTGGAGCGCACAGCAAGCAGCAATAACAATGGGGATATTGGTTTCGCTGAGGTCTATCCGAGTCAGTAAGCTGCACCAGCGCGCTTTTAAACGTCCAAATGCACATTCCACCACCATTCAGCACTTGCTCAGCCTATAGTTGAACAGGTCCTGACTACTGTCCAGGCTGCCTGTGTACGGCTTCATGAGCCATGGCATTAAGGGGTAGGCTGGGTCCCCAAGGATCACGATAGGCATTTCAACATCCCCAACGGTTATTTTCTGGTCCGGGAAGAAAGTCCCTTACTCCAGCTTTCGAAACAGACCAGAGTGCCTGAATACGCGAGCCTCATGTACCTTTCCCGGCCATCCCACGTTGATGTTGGTGAAACATCCCTTGTGATCCACCAGGGCTTGCAGCAGCATTGAAAAGTACCCCTTGCGGTTTATGTACTCGGTGGCTTGGTGCTCCGGTGACAAGATAGGGATATGGGTTCCGTTTATCGCCCCACCACAGTTTGGGAATCCCATTGCAGCAAAGCCATCCACTATGACCTGCACGTTTCCCAGAGTCACTACCCTTGATATCACCAGGTCTTTGATTGCCCTGGCAACTTGGATCACAGCAGCCCCCACAGTAGATTTGCCCACTCCAAATTGATTCCCGACTGACTGGTAGCTGTCTGGCATTGCAAGCTTCCACAGGGCTATCGCCACTCGCTTCTCAACTGTGAGGGCTGCTCTCATCCTGGTATTCTGGTGCTTCAGGGCAGGGGAAAGCAAGTCACAAAGTTCCATGAAAGTGCCCTTACGCATGCGAAAGTTTCGCAGCCACTGGGAATCGTCCCACACCTGCAACACGATGCGGTCCCACCAGTCTGTGCTTGTTTCCCGGGCCCAGAATCGGCATTCCACGCCATGAACCTGCCCAAGTAACACCATGATTTGCACATTGCTGGGGCCTGTACTTTGTGAGAGGTTTATGTCCATGTCAATTTCCTCATCATTCTCGTCGCCGCGCTGCAATCGCCTCCTCGGCTGGTCCTGGTTTTGCTTTGGCATGTCCTGGCTCTGCGTATACTCCAGGACAATGCGTATGGTGTTCATTGTGCTCATAATTGCCGCGGTGATCTGAGCAGGCTCCATGATCCCAGTGCTATGGTGTCTGGTCTGAAAAAAGGCGCGAAACTATTGTCTGATGGAGGGAGGGAGGGGCGACTGACGACATGGCGTACAGGTACAGGGAATTAAAATCAACAAAGGTGGCTGTGCATCAGGGAGAAATACAAACAACTATCACACAGAATGGCCCCCCAAAGATTGAACTCAAAACCCTGGGTTTAGCAGGCCGTTGATTTCACGGAGGGAGGGGGAAGCAAATGAATACAGAACAAATCTGGTCCATCTATTTTTTACATCTTAAGCTGGCAGCAGACGGTGCAGCATAACTGATAGCCATCGGCATCTTCTGGGTGCTTGGCAGAAAATGATGTACTACGACTGATAGCCATCATCATCAAAACGGTTCAATAGGACTGCCGGGTCTCCAGGAGACAAAATGAAGAATCAGATGCCCAGAGTGGAAAGTTTGGTTCAGTATTTCTTAGAGGAATTTGCTGAAGAACTTTCCCGGGTGCCTCTGATTGAACTCACTGAGGAATATGACGACGCATATCAATCGTAATACACCATCCACTGCCAAAAGGCAAGGAGCTGCTGCTGTGTAGCAATGCAGTACCACGTCTGCCGGCACCCAGATGACATATGGTGACGGTGAGCTGAGCTGAGCTGAGCGGGCTCCATGCTTGCCGTGGTATGTTGTCTGCACGGGTAACCCAGGTAAAAAGGCGCAAATCGATTGTCTGCCATTGCTCTGACGGAGGGGGAAGGGCCTGACGACATGTACCCAGAATCCCCCTCGACACTGTTTTTGCATCATCGGGCATTGGGCTCTCAACCCAGAATTCCAATAGGCGGCGGAGACTGCGGGAACTGTGGGATAGCTACCCACAGTGCAACGCTCCGGAAGTCAACGCTAGCCTCGGTACTGTGGACGCGGTCCGCCGACTTAATGCACTTAGAGCATTTTATGTGGGGATACACACAATCGACTGTATAAAACCGATATCTATAAAACCGGCTTCTATAAATTCGACCTAATTTCGTAGTGTAGACATACCCTTAGAATGCAGAGGAGTGAGGCATGTGGGAAGAGTGGGTTGCAGGAGTCAAAGGGGAGAATGAGGACAGTAGCTTCAAGTGAGGGAGGAGGGTGCAGTGGGAGACAGGAACTGGGTGTTAGACAGAGGCAGAGGGAAGGAAAGAGGAGCAGTCTGGAGAGAGGATAGGTGTAGATGGGAGCAAGGAAGGATAGGAGCAGAGTGCAATCTCTTACTGATGAGCAGAGATGTGTCAAGATAAACCCTTTTTATGAACAGAAACTATGTACAGAAATGAGATAATAAACTTCCTACTGCTCTGTGTAGCTTCAGCCTGTGACTACCCTGTCCTAGGCTGCTTTGGTTCTGTCCCTGCAGGAAGTGTGTCCCAGGAACCCAAAGTCTGCATGAAGAGTGAACAGGAAAATTGGCATCTCTACACTTCCTGGAAGGTTTACTCTCTAGGATACAGATGGGGAAGGGGCAGGAGCTGGGCAGTTGGAAAAAAGAGTAGGATGGAGTGAGGCTTGTTGGGCAGGAAAAAACAGGGTCAGAAGGGCCTATAACTGCTTGAGAAAACTCCCCTCCAGAACCTGGAGTTGAACCCAGAGTTGCAAGTCTGTACAATCCTTTACTGCTAGCAGATAGCTGTGGAAGCCACAGGCAACACGGAGGTCTCATGCCCTTCTGTTGCCAGCTTACAGTCAGTTTACTATTGCTACCACATAGTGTGCACAAGTGGTAGAAGTGCTGCTTGGCCCAGGCTGGAATCAGTATAGTTCCATATAATGCAATTTCTATTTTTTCAGTTTTTTTTAAAAATTAGTACTTACATTAAAAATCCTACATTAAGTTTGCAAAGTCAAGTGCACAAAAGTTAGGAAATACCAGAATTAAGGTTTTATGTGCAGCCTTAATTCATTCCCCTTTTGTGTATGCATTATGCTACAATCTTTAATTAATTATATGATTGCACAGGCAACCTTAATTCTGGAATTTCCTAAGTTTGGAATTCTTGATTTTGCAACCATAACATTCTTTTAATGTAGGGTGGTTTGGGGCTTGATCCTGCTCCCATTGGAATTAATAGCACAGCACCACTGACATCAAAGGATCAGGCCCAAAAACCCTGTGTAATGCTATGTAACTGCATGTCTTCCATATCTTACATAAGAATGGCCATACTGGTCAATCTAATGGTCCATCTAGCCCAGTATCCTGTTTTCCGACTGATGCTTCAGAGGCAATAAACAGAAATGGGCAATTAGCGAGCGATCCAACCCCTGTCATCCAGTCCCAGCTTGTGGCAGTCAGAGGTCTAGGGACATCTGGAGCATGAGGTTGCATCCCTGACTATCTTGTCTAATAGCTGTTGATGGACCTATACTCCATGAATTTATCTAATTCTTGGACTTCATGACATCCCTTGGCAACGAGGTTTCACAGGTTGACTGTATTTGTCAGAAGAAGTATTTCCTCTTGTTTGTTTTAAACCTGCTACCTATTTTCCCTTCTCCATTGTTCGTTACTCACTCTTGTAGACTACAGTTGAAGTGTAAGCTGTTTGAGGCAATGACTATCTCTATGTTATTTGCTTGCAGGGTGCCTAGCACATTTCAGGCACTGTCTAAGTGATAAGAAACAAGTCTTCATGCATGAGCACAATGCCTAGCACAATGAGGCCCCACTCTTGAATTGGGGTGTTTGAGTACTACTGTAATATAAATATTAAATAAATAATGATCTTAAAGTTACAAGTGATCTTATGCTTTCATAGAAGTGAAGGTATCAGATATAAATAATTAAGAGACATATGGTAGCCAATGTCCCTTTCGAGCAGGCAATCACATCCTTTGCTACTCACGACTTTTTGGGGAAGAGGAAAAGACTGCAAGTCTCCATCTTGCCTGTATGCTCGGGGTTCTACTGATCGCCATATTTGGGGTCGGGAAGGAATTTTCCTCCAGGGTAGATTGGCAGAGGCCCTGGAGGTTTTTCGCCTTCCTCCACAGCATTGGGCAGGGGTCGCAAGCTGGAGGATTCTCTGCGACTTGAAGTCTTTAAATCACGATCTGGAGACTTCAACAGCTGAGTTAAGGGAAAGTGGGTGGGTCAGCTTTTGTGGCCTGCATCATGCGGGAGGTCAGACTAGATGACCATAATGGTCCCTTCTGACCTTTAAGTCTATGAGTCTATCTCTGACAATTCTTTTCTGCAGTGCAAGTGTCAGTGGATAAAGGGGCACAGAGGAAGAGAATAAACAGCAAGGAAAAGGGAAAATCTGGGCAACTTGTTTTGCTGTGGTATGGTACCTAGTGCTGCATCTTTGGATTCTACAGATATTTTTAGCTTCCAGGATACCTCTGAGGAAAAATCACAGCCAGCTATTTAGAGTTTGTTGCAAAAACGCAAGTTCTTCTTATTAGAAATATGCCTTCAGCAGTCCTTCTATTGTTCATTTATCAGTTAATTCCCTTCAGATGCAGTGTTGTAGAAATGTTTTGTTTAAAATACACATTTTCCCCCTCTTAGCAATGCTATTTAATGTGCTCAACGAAGGTATCATAGAGAACTCCAATAATCTTCCCCTGGACAATTACTCACGGTGTAATGCAAAACTGTGGGGACACTTTTTGTAGCTGGAAAGAGTTCCCCAGGAAACCCTTTCACAATAAACAGAACAAAGCTCGAGTGTGGCCATGATATCAACTGACAGAACAGCCAGCCCAAGCTGGCTAAATCTGGCCCAGAGGGAGATTTAACCAACTTTTTTTTACCAGTTTTGGAAAATTTGATCAATTAAAAATGTTTAAGATTTCATTTTCTATGAAGACTCATTTTTGAATGTCTGTCACATTTTTGGGGTTTACTGCACACCTTCTGCCTACCAGATGATATGTTGATAATGTAATAGTTATGTACCTTTTCCAAAGGCTATTTGAGCTGGTGGGACAACTCAGCAGAAAAAAAAAACCCACAGTACAGGGAGTCCTTGGACTTACGACACAATTCGTTCCTCAGAATTGCGTTGTAAGTTGAAACGTTGTAAGTCGAAGCCGCTTTTCCCATAGGAATCAATGGTATGAAGGGGAGATTGGTTCCTGAACCAAGGCTTGATACACAATTTTCACCACAATAACCCCGATTTTTGTACTAAATGAATTAAAGATGACTAATGTTGCAACATTCATGTATTTACTGTGCACTGTATTTTGTAAACAGCCATTCAAATAAACATATAAACTCACCCATACTGCTCAGAATGCTGGCAACAGACTCAGAAAGCCAGAGAGAATGGCACACATGCTGAGCCTCATCCAATCACAGTTCAAGCTTTCTGATTGGCTGAGCCTGGGTTTGGGAGCCAATCAAAAACATGCGGCAACAAGCTATCCTCCTGCCCTATCCGTCGACAAGCTACCCTGCTGCTTCAAAGCCAATCCGAAGTGAGCCCTTCCAGCTCCATACCAGTATAACGCAACCAGGAAGTGATTTCAAGCAAAATGTATGCAAATCGAGTATCGTAAGGGCGAAACAAGAATCGTAGGGGTGAAATGGGCAGTCAATTGAAAAGTGTCATAAGTGGCATCCGACGTAAGTCAGGCGTCATAAGTCCAAAGACTCCCTGTACAGACAGTAAAGTCTGGTCAACTGGAGAAAATCTTTAAATCTTTATCAACACAAAACAAATCAAGGAACAAAGAATAACACCTAAAGACTTCTCCAAACCAGTGCAGTCCTCAGAGAGTCAAGACTAAGTATAAAGCCATACATCACACCTGCCACTGTCCTCATTCTGACTCTCCAGCAGGCAGTCTTTCTTGTAGCCAGCCCTTCCCCATAGCACCTTTGCAGTGGCAGGAGAAAGGGAAACTGGAGTTAGCTCCTTATGTATCAGTGAGCAAGTAGTGCCCTTGTCCCTGTCACTAACTAACAGAAGGGAACATTCCTAGTATGCAAAGAAAATGTGCTAATTAGTTTATTTCCCTCATTATTTTGTCCACTAATTATGCCTAGCTCTCAACATATCAATTTTGATTCACTAATTTCTGGCCAATATTTTCTTGTTTACCAGGCATGATCTTAACACACCTTTTTGTTTGGACTAATTCAGTCTTTTTGTCTCTGTTTCATACCTTTTCCCATCAACATTTGTTATTATAGGTTTTTGTGACATTTTATAAACTTTCACAAACTTTTTACAGATGAGTTATTACAACACACCATATATAAGGGATCCCTTCCAGTTAGTCTGGTTTAATACCCTGCTCATGAGAGTGTTAGTGGTATATGGTTCTGGACTATTTACACACTACAGTGGAGCTTCCCCAAAAACAAAGCACAAATAAAACCTAGGTTATTGCCTTGCTTGGAGACTTCCATTGACTACAGAACATTACTTGTCCTTGGGCTTCCTTACTGAAAGAGTAACAATAAATGCTGTTTACACTTGGAAGAAAATGGGATGAATTTGGGCCACTGAATTTGAGGTGACTGCAAGACATGCAGTAGGAAATCTCTCACAGACAATAAAAAATAAAAAGTGGGGAGGGATATTTGACTGAAACTGAGAGTTCAGGAATGGAGAGTATCCCGCTGTCTGGAGTGGCTCATGACTATGAGTGTCAATCCCAAGACAGACTGTCAAAAAGCAGGGCGGACACCCCAAACTGATGGTATGTTCTATAATTAGATTTCACCAACCCAGTAACAAGTGTGAACTCCCAAAGCACTATATCAATCTTACCATGAAGTCACAGACAGTCCCCGCGCACATTCCAGTCTACCTTGCCACCCAGGCAAGATGGATTATGTGACAGATGGTCACTTACAGCAAAAGTCACAGCAAAATTCAGGTTACTCCCAGTCTAGAGGGACCAGTCACTTACCCCAGGTTAATTGGTACCTTAGATCTCACGCCAAAGACAATGCCAGTAGCCAATCCTATAGTAAACAAGGACTTATTAACTAGGGTAAAGAAATGAGGGAGTTATTTACAGGTTAAAGAAGGCAAACATATTTACACAAATGAGTTCAGTCTATGGTTCCAAAAGGTGACAGAGTCGTCGTAATCTGTCAGCACTGAATGTCTTTTAGGGCTAACCCAGAATGACCCTGGGGATTTCTGTTTCTTAGCTCTGGCCCTCTGAGAGTTTTAACAACAAAAGAGGGATGAAAAATTTTCTTGTCAGCTATCTTTATTTCCTTCTTCCAGAATTCAAGCTAATGAGACGAGCCCTTTTGCACATAGCCTCTTCATGGGTGTGCAGGGCAATTAGCAAAATCTTTGTATTGTGACATCCCACAATGCCCCATTTAGTTTTGATAGTCCTTCCTAATGGGCAAGAGGTAATTCCTTTCATAGGAATTTAGGATTTTGCACTAGGTAAATAGCACAAACATTTAAGTATTACCTTATCGTATGGGATACAGACATAATAAGTAGAATTAATACGAGTGGGGTCCCGCAGGGATCGGTTCTGTTCAATATCTTCATCAATGATTTAGATAATGGCATAGAGAGTACACTTATAAAGTTTGTGGGCGATACTAAGCTGGGAGGGGTTACAACTGCTTTGGAGGATAGGATTACAATTCAAAATGATCTGGACAAACTGGAGAAATGGTCTGAAATAAATAGGATGAAATGCAATAAGGACAAATGCGAAGTAGTCCACTTAGGAAGGAACCATCAGTTGCACACATACAAAATATGCATGTTGCAAAAAAAGCAAACATCATTCTGGGATGTATTAGCAGGAGTATTGTAAGCAAGACACGAGAAAGAATTCTTCTGCTCTACTCCGTGCTGATTAGGCCTCAACTGGAGTGTTGTGTCCAGTTCTGGGCGCCACATTTCAGGAAAGATGTGGACAAATTGGAGAAAGTCCAGAGAAGAGCAACAAAAATTATTAAGGGTCTAGAAAACATGACCTATGAGGGAAGATTGAATAAATTGGGTTTGTTTAGTCTGGAGAAGAGAAGACTAAGAGGGGACATGATAACAGTTTTCAAGTACATAAAAGGTTGTTACAAGGAGGAGGGAGAAAAAATTTTCTGCTTAACTGTTGAGGACAGGACAGCAATGGGCTTAAATTGCAGCAAGGGCAGTTTAGGTTGGACATTAGGAAAAACTTCCTAACTGTCCAGGTGGTTAAGCACTGGAATAAATTGCCTAGGGAGGTTGTGGAATCTCCATCACTGGGGATTTTTAAGAGCAGGTTGGACAAACACCTGTCAGGGATGGTCTAGATAATACTTAGTCCTGCCTTGAGTGCAGGGGACTGGATTAGAAGACCTCTTGAGGTCCCTTCCAGTTCTATGATTCTATGTACAAGCATTTCATAAAGTCTAAACACATTGTTATAAGTCCAATACCCATCTTAGCCATACTAATGCACAAGTGACCTGGACTGGTTTCCAGTAATGAATTTGTCAGTGCTCGACTGAGGCCTAAAGTCTTGGCAAGAGAGGGCACCTGGACTGCCAGCATCACAGAGAGGTAGATTTAGGAATAGAGGCGATAACTGAACACATGGAAATGGCTGAGATCTCCCAGAAATAGAGGCCAGAGGAAGAAGAGAAAAAGATTTCAGGACAGTCTCATCCAAACCTTTACAAATATTCACCAGTATGCAATGCAAACACTCTGAGTCTTTGATCCAGCAATTCGACAACAAAGCTTTGTGCATTCATGTATGGAGACAGAATACTATATGCTCAGTGCAATTATTTCACTTTCATTCATCTGAATTGCTCCATCAATCACAGTCAACAGTCCCTTGTCAATTTTAGGCTCTGATTCAGGAAAGCACTTAGTCACATTCTGAAATGAGTAGGGGCGCTTTCCTGAAAGCTTGCCTTAGATTACAGTGTACATCTCTTACACAAGTGAAATATTTAGGTAATTTCATACAACACTATCTTCAAAGCACGTTCAGTAAAAAATTATTCAATATTATTTTATATAGTTTATCATTTTACAATAGCAGCTAGCAGCCCCAACCAAGCTCAGGGCCACACTATGCAAGGCACTACCCATAGTCAGAGACAATCCCTGCCCTGAAAAGTTTGCAACCTAAACAGACAAGGCAGACAAAGGGTGGGAGAAAGGAAGTATTATCCCCATTTTACAGATGGGGAACCAAGAAAGCTGTGGGAGAGCTAAGAATTGAAATGCTACTCTCCTGTGTCCTAGGCTGTCTGTATTTAAAGCACTACACTACAGCTGCACTGCTGTATCGCTTCAGTGTAGAGACTCACTGCAGTGACAGGAGAGGTTCTTCCTTTGCTGTAGTTAATCCACCTCCCTGAGAGGCAGTAGCTAGGTTGATGGAGGAATTCTTCGATCAACCTAGCACTGTCTACACTGGGGGTTAGGTCGGCATAGCTCTGGCTCTCCGGAATGTGGATTTTTCACACCCTGAGAGATGTAGCTATGCCAATGTAAATTTTAGTGTAGATTCATAGATTCATAGATTCATAGATTCTAGGACTGGAAGGGACCTCGAGAGGTCATCGAGTCCAGTCCCCTGCCCGCATGGCAGGACCAAATACTGTCTAGACCATCCCTGATAGACATTTATCTAACCTACTCTTAAATATCTCCAGAGATGGAGATTCCACAACCTCCCTAGGCAATTTATT
>NW_020664931.1:6202252-6252419 GCF_002925995.2 Terrapene triunguis
GATCTTTCCTCCCGGTTTTGTCCTGACCCTCCTTTCTCTCTGCCAATATAGCCCACACTCCCTCTCGTCTCCGACCCATCTCCCAGGTCTCCATGTTCCCCACTTACCTGCGGGCTTTGCTCACCTGTCCCCGTCGAACCTAGACCAGCCCCTAGCTCAGTGCCTTAATCACAGGACTGTCTTTTCTCTATTTTGTAACTGATTTTTTTTTGTGCTTTAGAATTTTCAGAAAGTCAAACTTTTCAGCCTTCAAGAGAAATCAGAGAGATTCATAGTGCTGTAAATGAAATGTCCTTGGACTCTACCCCTTGCTGCTAAACAAGCAGAGCACCTCCCACAGATTATTTCATAAACAATTGCAGACAAGTTGTGGTGACAGTTGTATTTTATTTCCTGCCTTTGTGAGTGTCTATTTATTGCATGAAGCAGGGGCACAACTCAAATGGCATATTACTAAAACCATAATTCATGATAAGACGTAACTGCAGTGCTTGATTTGTTTATAAGAAAAAAACCCATATCTTCAATAAACAAATAAGAAATTAGTGGTTTCAAAGATCTGGATTACACTAGATGAACAAAAGAAGAATCATCATTAGCTCCTGAGGCAGGTCATTTTTGGGGGGGTCAAGCTTACATGAAAAATTTTATAGTGCGGTTCAGAGTTTTCCAGGGAAAGTGGGTGAATATTGATGTGCATATCATCCATGAAATGACATACATTGTTTAGTCATATGGGAATTCTGGTAATTAAGTCCCTACTTCAGCACACCAAGCTGAATCACGCTTCATCACAATCCAAAATGTAACCATTAGGTTGCCATTGGTGGGTAGTTTATATAAAACAAAAATTGTACCATTCCACACAGCTAGAGAACAGCATCAATGGAGATCCAGATATGTAAAGTAACATTAAATATAGGACCTTAGTCTAGCTGTCTATAGAACTATATCATCACACATATATTTAAATGTTACAGAAACCTCTACATAGTTTAGGGTGAGAATATGAGTGTTCCTTCTGTCCAATGGTATAAGTCAGGAGAGTCAAACATATGGCTCACAGGCGATATCAGACCATTTGGTGTATTTATGCGGCATCCCTTGGACACATGCAGAATGGGCAGAATCTAAGCTTCCATTTAAAAGCAAAAAAAGTGCCCAGCCCTCTTGGTTGGAAAAAACATCTTCCTATTTAATTGCCAATATTTTTAGCAAATGGAACAGGAAAGGGGGTATCCCATCGGGCGGTTGGAACTGCTGCAGGAAAATGAATACAAAGAGAAAGGAGGATGGGAAAGGAACCAAACCGAAGGGCAGAAAGAGTAGGAGAGCTGAAGTCGAGCATGTTTTCTCAGTTGGGTGACCATATTTACCAAAGTAAAATCAGGACACTGCACGGGGCTGGCCTGAAGTGCCTGGCATCACCACTCGCCTGAGCGCCCCCCATTCTATGAGGCTGTCCCAAGCCAGCTGGCATTGTGCTCACCTGAGCCCCGCACCACCTGGGACTGGGTTTGATTGTCCAAGCCCCATGCTGCATAGAACTGGGGCTGGGGCTCTCCATCTGAGCTTCACGTTGCCCTGGGCTAACTGTCCAAGCCCCACGCCGCCCAGGACAGGGTTTGGGGCTCACAGCCTGAGCCCTGAACCGCTCAAAGCCAGCACTGCCCAGGGCTCACAGCCTGAGCCCCCCCCCAAAAAATGTTCCTCCGCATCCCCCTAAGGGGGCACATCCCACTTTTTGGGCAAAAACTGGACATTTGTTCCATTTGCTCTTGCCAACTGATCAAAGCAACTTGCAACTGGCAAGAGCAAAGGGGACAAATGTCCATTTTTGCCAAAAAAGTCAGGACATCCAGTGCAGGGCTTAAAAAAGGGGACTGTCCTGGCCAAAACGGGATGTATGGTCACCCTATTTATCAGTGAATGATAATGAAACTATTGAACAAATAATAATGGAAAGTTTAGCTACTACAGAAAGGTCATATTCTACTCTTGTTCTTTATTCAAACGTTCCCTTGACACCGGGGGAGATCCCCTGTGGACTGTGGGGAAGAATGGAGTCCTAAATTCATACGCTGGCCCACTCACCATAATTAAAAGTAGAATGCAGTACTCTCAGCTAGCAGGGGTTGACATCACAGTACACAGTTCCCACTTCTAGTTCTGGAGGGGACAAAGATATTGGTTCTTAAGCCTGTCATTTAAAGACTTACTAAATAATATATGTACCATAAGGAAACGAAAATATATAACTAGAAAAGTAGGTTGTACCATATCATTATATGACTCCATTATTTAATTTTATCTTCTAAAACAGACCTTTTGTGTTAATATTTAACATCTAGCTCCCCTTCAAATTTGCACACTGAAGGACATAACTCATTATGATTATTTATGGGAAAGGTAGAACTGGTTGTACTTCATGTTTAATTGACACATTTCAGACTGAGATACCTGTTCTGACCCTCCTGGCTGGGACACCAAATTCCTTTATCATTCCTATGCACTTTTTATTATTATTGTTGTTGCAATGGCCAACAGTAGCAGGACTTCACAATCACAAATGTTTAATTGGTATTATATGGGCTGCCCTGATCTTAATAAAAAAAGAAAGTTTAAATAATTTCCCTCTACAAACACAGCCATAAGAATGGCCATACTGGGTCAGACCAAAGGTCCATCTAGCCTAATATCCTGTCTTCCGACAGTGGCCAATGCCAGGTGTCCCAGAGGGAATGAACAGAACAGGAAATCATCAAGTGATCCATCCCCTGACGCTCATTCCCAGCTTCTGGCAAAACCTAGGCTAGGGACAGCATCCCTGCCACCCTGGCTAATAGCCATTGATGAACCTACCCTCCATGAACTTATCTAGTTTTTTTTGGAACCCTGTTTATAGTCTTGGCCTTCACAACATCCTCTGGCAAGGAGTTCCACAGGTTGATACTGCATTGTGTGAAAAAATACTTCCTTTTGTTTGTTTTAAACCTGCTGCCTATAAATTTCATTTGGTGACCCCTAGTTCCTGTGTTATGAGAAGGAGTAAATAATATTTCCTTATTTACTTTCTCCATACCAGTCATGATTTTATGGATCTTTATCATATCCCCCCGTTAGTCGTTTCTTTTCCAGGCTGAAAAGTCCCAGTCTTATTAATCTCCTCTCATACTGAAGCTGTGCCATACCACTAATCATTTTTGTTGCCCTTTTCTGAACCTTTTCCAATTCCAATATGTCTTTTTTGAGATGGGGCGACCACATCTGCATGCAGGATTCAAGATGTGGGCATACCATGGATTTATACAGAGGCAATATGATATTTTCTGTCTCATTATCTATCCCTTTCCTAATGATTCCCAACATTCTGTTCGCTTTTTTGACTGCCGCTGCACATTGAGCAGATCTTTTTAGCGAACTATCCACAATGACTCCAAGATCTCTTTCTTGAGTGGTAACAGCTAATTTAGACCCCATCATGCAGGTGTTATGACACTGCCAAGTGATTGTTTCCATGTGGCTGGGTGATATCAGTTCTTTCCACCACAGAGATTAACTTTCATTGGCACAGAGTATTTTTTCCTATTCTGCAATGCAGTCACACTTTTACGGCCAGATCCATAGCTCATGTAAATCAGCATAGCTCCACTGAAGTCAGAGCTATGCTCATTTACACCAGCTGAGGTTCTGGTCCCTACTGTCCTTTATGACATACATGTGTGTTTTTCTTGTAAATTGCATTGTTACAAACTGCTAGCAGACTCCTACCGCACTGTAATATAATTTCCTTCCATTCCAGACTTCTTGAGAAGACTTTTTCTTCTTTTTCACCCTTCTGTCTAATCTAGTGTAGCTGGCTATTCACATTACCAGGGCTGGCTCCAGGCACCAGCGTAGGAAGCAGGTGCTTGGGGTGGCCAATTCAAAGGGGCGGCACTCCGTCCAGTATCGGGGCGGCACGTCCGGGTCTTCAGCGGGAATTCGGCGGCAGGTCCCTCATTCCCTCTCTTCCTCTTTGAGCTGCCGCTGAATTGCCGCCGAAGAGGAAGAGAGGGAGAACCTGCTGCCGAAGTGCCACAGAAGAAGCGGTGCAATTGCCGAAGTGCCGCCGCTCTTTTTTTTTTTTTTTGCCGCTTGGGGCAGCAGAAAAGCTGGAGCCGGCCCTGCACATTACACCCATAAACATGGCATCATGGTTCCTCCTTTCCTTAAGCTTCACTGTGAGTGTTAGCTTTGAATAAACCCAAAATTTCAAAATGAAACTCTGCCAAAACTGTAAAATTTCACCTGGTGTCTACACCACATGCATACAGAAAACATCTAATGATTTTGATACAAAACCATAAATTGACCCAGTGTCTCTCAAAATTGGGTTCAGGTTCTCCTGGAAGATTTGTGAGACCTTACTGAACCTTTCGATGAATGTAGGCTGAGTTTCAAGTTTGTAACACAACCCAAATCACACAAGTTTCCCATGGTTCTAGGTTTCCCTGGGAACAACTGTAATTTAAATACATGGGCGTCATGCCACTCACACAGAACACATCCTTCTTTCTCACATTGTTTATGCAAGTGATTGCTGATAGTACTATCTAACTCAAACACAACTGGAAAAGGATCTGAAATTTCTCCTTGACCATTACAAAATCGGTTGTTGTTTTGTTTTTTAAGTTTACCTAATGCTAGAACAGTTTTGAGGAACTGATATAACCTAGTGCTAGAAGAACATGGTTGAGGATTAGAAAGTGAAATATGATCAGGAGAGTTCTTGGATGTTAAGTGCAACTGAAAGATTAAAGGCCTAATTTTCAAAACTCTACACTTGTATTTCCATGCAGAAAAATGAACATCTAATCTGCATGTGCAACTATAGTATGTGTCAATGTATTTATATAACTACGTGAACATGAGAGTTACTGAGAAAACAATATATACTTTTTTGCTTGGAATTAGGTATATGGACTTTTAAAATCAGATCCATGGTGTTGGTCAAGGTACACGTGTAGCCTTTAAATTTTTTAAAAAGTATTTCTTTGTATTCAGCAAAATGATAAGAGCACTTTTCAGCTGTAGTAGGAAGAGAGTTTGAGACACAAGCCCTTGTATCAGAGGCCTGATATGAGGCAGGACCTGCTTACAGAATTTGGCAAGAACAGGGCTGATATTGCAGAAATACACATTCCTAAGAAGTGCTAGTCATAGAGTGCTCAGGCAAACACATCCCAATATCAAGTGGTACCAGAACATCTCGATATCAAGGATGGTACAAAAACATTCCCCAAGGATAACAGGAACACACTGAACCCTCCTAAAAGATAAGGTCAAGATGACAGTATGTAATAGAGATGTTTTGATTGAACCAACATGTACAAGATGATAGGTGATAATTAGCGACATCGGAGAGCAGTAACTAACTATGTGAGAGGGGCAGTACTAACTTGTTTGTATTGGGGTATAAAGATGTATCTCAGAGGGAATATCTTTGTCTGGCCTAAGGAGGAACAGAAAGTCCTGCCATTCACTGAACTGGTCCATTGTTATGGGCATACATGTATTAGTGGTCCGGTAGAGTCTGCGGGATACTAGTACTGTGCTTCATCGATAATAAACCTGGCTGGGTGCCTTTGTCCCTTAACTGATCTTATAGTCATTGGGTGGTTTGCTTGAAGTCTACCGTGCCAACTGTCTGCGCAGGGCTCGGGCTGCACACAGAGGGAAGAACACAAACACACACAGCCAAACTTCTATCAAGATCTAAGCACAAACTAGAACAGCAAAAACTTTAGATGTGATACTCAAATTATCTGGATCGCTTTTGCTAATTTACAAACCCTATCATTAGCAATTAAGTTAGGCAGTTGATGAAAAGGGACACAGTGTAATATATCTGCATTGGTTAAGTATCGTGTGCTGCCTTCATAAAGCTATTGATCTAACCAATCTCCTACAGGCTGCCACACAAGTCTATCAATGTAAACAGTTACTTTACCTCTGCCATTAAATTACTTTCTAATTGAGTTATGCCTGATTACACCATTTTGAGACAAAATTAAATTAAACAGAGAGTTTAAAAATTGATTCATTTTAACTTGATGACCACATGTTTATATTGAAGATGAGCAAGGATTATGTACCTCAGCAAACTGATATTAAACATACAAATTTAGGGCTTTATCATACAATGCGATGAGT
This sequence comes from Terrapene triunguis, assembly GCF_002925995.2. Taxonomy (NCBI): domain Eukaryota; kingdom Metazoa; phylum Chordata; order Testudines; family Emydidae; genus Terrapene; species Terrapene triunguis. The sequence continues at coordinate 6,208,448 of NW_020664931.1, forward strand.
AGCATTGCGGCGTCTATCCTGAAAAACACTTAAGCATCTGCTTAACTTTAAGTAGCCTCTTTGACTTCAGTTCCTCTGACTCCTCAATTTAAATTTCTTTCTTTAACTGATACTATATATTGGATACTTCTGTTCCCAACCTTTATTTTCCTTTGTAACTGTGATCCTGTCTTGAACCACTCCATGTTTTCCAACATAAAACAAGTATACGTTCCTTTTTGTATATCTTCTAGATTAAACACCCAGACTTTTGTTTTATGTATGTGAGCAGTCCAGACACGGAATACACTGTCACCTACATAACAGTGGGAAGTCCATATAACCTAATCAGCATCATTTTTTTTTCTACAGTAGAAGCCTCATCTGAGACAAAACACTCAATGGCAAGAGATAACAGACCCAAGTTATTAACCTAGGATCAAAAGAACAAGAATATAACATCACTGTGTGGGCTTGGGAGGCAGTTTGGAAATTCACAACATGTAACTGACATGTTAAAGTATCTCATCATGTGATCTCATTTATCAGCTTTACTGTCCTCTTACTTACACTGAAATAAATCAGGAATAATTCCATTGAACTCAGTGGAGTTACAGTGTCATAGAATCATAGAAGATTAGGGTTGGAAGAGACCTCAGGAGGTCATCTAGTCCAACCCCCTGCTCAAAGCAGGACCAACACCAACTAAATCATCCCAGCCAGGGCTTTGTCAAGCTGGGCCTTAAAAACCTCTAAGGAAGGAGATTCTACCACCTCCCTAGGTAACCCATTCCAGTGCTTCCCCACCCTCCTAGTGAAATAGTTTCCTAATATCCAACCTAGACCTCCCCCACCGCAACTTGAGACCATTGCTCCTTGTTCTGTCATCTGCCACCACTGAGAACAGCCTAGCTCCATCCTCTTTGGAACCCCCCTTCAGGTAGTTGAAGGCTGCTATCAAATCCCCTCTCACTCTTCTCTTCTGCAGACTAAACAAGGCCAGTTCCCTCAGCCTCTCCTCATAAGTCATGTGCCCCAGCCCCCTAATCATTTTCATTGACCTCTGCTGGACTTTCTCCAATTTGTCCACATTCTTCCTGTAGCGGGGAAGAATCTGCAGTACTCCAGATGTGGCCTCCCAGTGCTGAATAGAGGGGAATAATCACTTCCCTCAATCTGCTGGCAATGCTCCTACTAATGCAACCCAATATGCCGTTAGCCTTCTTGGCAACAAGGGCACACTGCTGACTCATATCCAGCTTCTCGTCCACTGTAATCCCCAGGTCCTTTTCTGCAGAACTGCTGCTTACCAGTGGGTCCCCAGCCTGTAGCACTGCATGGGATTCTTCCTTCCTAAGTGCAGGACTCTGCACTTGCCCTTGTTCAATCTCATCAGATTTCTTTTAGCCCAATCCTCCAATTTGTCCAGGTCACTCTGGACCCTATCCCTACCCTCCGGCGTATCTACCTCTCCCCCCAGCATAGTGTCATCTGCGAACTTGCTGAGGGTGCAATCCATCCCATCATCCAGATCATTAATGAAGATGTTGAACAAAACCGGCCCCAAGACAGACTCCTAGGGCACTCCGCTTGATACCGGCTGTCAACTAGACATCGAGCCATTGATCACTACCCACTGAGCCCTTGTAAATACTTGTAAATAAGGAGAGAATCAGGACCATAATTTTGTGAGCAGAAACGCAGCGACCCACTCACTAAAGCTGAGGTAAAACTAGTGTAAACTGCAGTGGAATTACTCTTGATTCACAGCAATGAGAGGAGGATCAGACCTTGGTGTTTAATGTGAAAATAAGAATTCCTTAGTTTTATAATGGGCAAAACAATTCAGTGTTGCCAGCTGACATGGTTTTATTGTGACTCTCATGATATTTGGGTTTTTGTTGTGGTTTAAGTCTCAGCTTCCGAGTCATGATTTAATGAAAATCTTAGCTTTCTTTGAAAAAAACATTTTAAAAATCTCATGATTTTTGAACAGTGACACATGGTAACACTGTATTCTGTTTCTGCTTGATTTCCTGTGGAGTTAATAGTAGAAATGGTTAATCATATAACTATACCATCTTGAAATCTAGTGAAGCAGGAAAAGAAAGTCAGCTTGCACTCCTGCTTTTACTTCCAAACTTCTCCTAACAGATTGAATTCCTTCATATTTGCCACATTTTACGTAGAGAGCTTTTTCTAACTTTCCTTTCTATTTTCTATGTGAATTTCACAACTCGTGTTCTAAATGTCTGCCCTAATATAAACCTTCCCCCTATGATGTTTTTTTAACAAGCAACTACATAGTGTGGAATGTTAGGTCATGACCGGTGACTATGTTTCTCCTCTGGATATCACTAAGCATAAATCACCCTGTGGCTGCAAATGTACAATAATGGAAAAGGATTCATTCACTACAGGTTGAGTGTCACTGTGCTGGATAGTAACCTTAATGAGGAATACTTGCAAATTCATCACTGAACCTATCCCAGGACTGCAAAAACAGGTCATTGAATTGCCATTTATTGTGCAGCTTATTGTCATTTATTCTACTCAGGCTGATGAGTGACCTTGGAATTTTTGCTCATCAGACCCTTGAAATCACATTCATTGCTTAGTCTCTGGCACGGCGAGAGGTCCAGCTACATGCTCTGCCTGCTAATGCACAAAGTTGCATTATCATTGGCTATGGTGAGCATGCTGCACATTCTAATTTTCTAGAAATGTCCCAGTTTGTCAGGGACAGGCTCTGGACAGCTTTGTTGAGTCCCACTTTCAGTGGGGGAACTCTTGATCCAATGGGTTTCAACCTTCTTGGTGGGGAGGCTTATGGGCACCCCATTTGGAGTGCATAGGATTGGCAGCCCATACTCTAGCACGCTTGCTGCTCTATATCCTTTCTTCTGTCCCTTTCCCCTCCCTTTTGGTCTGTTCTCCCTTTTTCCTTCTTGATTTTTCTTCTGTGTTTTTTCTTTCTCTACATTTAAAATTGTCTGTTGCTCTTATTTCCTGGTGATTCCATTCTTTCCTCCATTTTCCTGGCAATTCCTGTAGTATCTTTTGTGATGGGGAAGGGGCAGGACTTTGGATTCCTTATTGAAGCCAATTGGCAACCACAGATATTAGTTCTCCCTGAATTTCTACTATGCAGATTGAGGAACAGAGCATGTGCTATTCAGCAGCGGCACACAGATGGATGAAGCAATCATAAAACAGATTGTTCAGTGAGGAATACATTACAGCTTCATCAGTCCATTTCCCCATCAGTAAGGTCTACAACCACCCCAAACTTATAGCACCATGCTTCACAGTACGGTCAGTAGGAATTTCATAGTGAGAACGAACCTCCAACTCCAAAAGGACAGTGACCTACCACTTGCGCTAAAAGGGAATTACATACATTCATCCTAGACAGTTCATTATAGCATTTTAAAATCCATGCAGATATTCCTTTTTGTCTAGACAAGGGTATATGAATATTTGCTTCCTTACTGCATATCTGTAAAATAGTATCTATATGTATTTTTGAATTTTAAAAGTATTGATTCCCCCAGATACCAGAGGGAAAATCATTAAGAAAGGAACATTGGAGATTGGAATAAGATTTTGTAAATTCATGTTTGTCCTTAGAGCAAATATTTTACCTTGAGTTAGTAAAAAAATGTAGGAATTTACCACCAGCATCAGCACTCATTTGTAATGTTACTCTTTGGGTTTAGCTGTTCAGTGAATGCTCTTAACAGCTGGATATTTACCACCTGATGTATGGTCCTAACATTGTATCTCATAATTCAAGCACTAACAAGAGAAAAAGAACCTGCTCAAGAGCCACGTTAGCTATATCTTAGCATCTTGGAAATAATATATTGCTAAAGCATGTTCTAGTGCATGGCTTCCTGCATAATATATCTGAAGAGCATTGGTGACATACTGTTAGTATTGCAGAAAGCATTTAGGCTTTCCTCATCCAGTTTGTTTTTCTGGGATCACAGAAAAGTCACTCCTCACTAGCAAACAGACCAGAAACCACAGGCCACTTTTTTAACAGCAAATATGCAGATTGTCACCCAGGATGGCTGCTTAACGATAATGTCATTAACTTATTGTCAGTCTGAAAGAAATTTCCCCATACACAAGCTGTTTTGAGATCACAGAAAAATGACACCTTATTAGAAAACAGACCTGAAACTGTATTCCTTTTTCAACAGCAAATATGTTGATCATCATCCAGGAAGACTGCTTAATGATAATGTCAATAACTTACAGCCTGACTAAATAGTTTCTTTATCCAGCAATCTGTTGCTCCATATGTCCAAATCTTACAACACTGAGGAGTCTCGAGGGAAAGGGATATTTTTTGTGCTATCACTTGCTCTCTACACCTGGAGCTATGACTCTTCACACCAGGATTCTTGAACAGATGCCCTACAACTCAGTTCCCCATAGGCAACATCAGAATAAAGCTGTATAGCAGGATTATTCATCTACTCTATCTCACAGTGGAATGTGGAATTGTATTAATATAAAATCTTCCAGATTCCAAAAGTGTCCCCTCATGTCAGTTCATATCCAGATAAATATGGTCTGTGTTCAGTCCACAGCTAGCCATGACAAAAACTACTTAAAAATTTCTAAAGATAAAGCTGTTGCAACAATGTCAATAAATGCAATATGTAGTGTCCAGATTTATTTTACGACAGTGAGTACTTCTTTGCTATCAAATCCAGTTAAATCTCTGATAAAGACAGAGTGAAAGGCATTTAGACACAACAGTTGTTAGAATGCTACCAGATCATTTGCCTTTGTCAAAAGACTGCATGAGATTCTAGTCATGACACTGCTAGTCAAGTCAATGGACATGGATAGTTAAAGTCTTACATGCTGTTACGAAGTTGGAGAGTTTATTGTTAATCCAGATGTCTGGTTGTTTGGTAAGAGGCCTAAATTTGGCCAATTAAACTAGAGCAAAACAACCATACCTAACAAAAAACACATAAATCAATAAACCTTACATTTCCTATTCCTCCAGGAAAACACACTTTATCCTAAACGACATCCAAGACCTATACTAGCTTAATCTGGCACATGGGCCACTGATCATATACTCCTGACTAGAGCTGCTCTCCAATCCTGTAAGATGCACAGTACAGCTAGACCCCTATGCTCATGCATTGTCTCTCTGCAGTCAAAGGGGCTGTATGTGGGCCCAGGGGTCTGCCTGTATGGAACATTTTGCAGGGGCTGGAGCTTATATCAGAAACATTAATGAAAAGGAAATTATAAAGCTTTCATAAAATGAGAACAGTAAAAGAAAACACCTTATAAAAGTCAGCCAAAGGTAATTTCAGGTCATTTTTTTTTTAACTTTTCAGTGAAAACTGCATTATTTAAACTTCACTGTAGACCACAACTTCTGACACTCAAATGACTTCATATATCTCTCCTTTGCCCTTGGCAATATTCTCTATGATTTCTTGATTCCCTTTATATTTTTCCTCTCTTCTCTTCTGGAAGATGAAGAAAACAAAAAAGCAGAAAGTGCTACTCTTAGCCTGTAAAACTTACAAAAGAATTTCAACTGTTTAGAATGAAAAGATTTTTAAAAAATGTCAAAAGCCACCTTTGTCCAACCCCCCCACCCCAGATTACAGGAGTATAAGTGTTGGGATTCACTCCGAGACCTTTCCCACTTGGCTTATCCAGAACACAGGGCCGGTGCAACCCATTAGGCGACCTAGGCGGTTGCCTAGGGCGCTGCGATTTGGGGGGCGGTGACCGTGGCGGTATTTCCGCGGCGGGACCTTCCGCTGCCCTAGGGCGGCGGAAAAGCTGTCGGCGCTCCTGCCAGAACACCTTGTCCAGTTCTGGGAGAACACTTCATCCAGTTCTCTGGAATACAAAATACTCAGTTCAGCTCTGGATTTCATCACCCAGGTTCCTTTATTTAGCATACAGCGAAGCTACTCTGAGTTGATCAGACTCAAGTGTGGGGTGTGGGTATATGGTGTACCACACATCCAAAATTACACAGACAAGCTCTTCCTTTATATACATTTACACATTACGTTGCATTTGCTATGCATTAAATCACACATTTTGGGATTGGCTTGGTTACTTTGCAGGAGCCAATCCCTGTACAGCATACTCTGTCCATGTGCTGTTCACGTGGAGCCTGATCTTTACCTTCTAGGTTTATTTTGTCCACAGTCCCTAGCCTCAGGGAGTTGCTGCTTATTTTAGTGAACACAGACATCTGACTCCACCATACTATTTGTCAAGCCCCTATTTACAACTTAACCTTTCCAATTATGCCCACCAAGAAATGAGGCAAGTTACTTATGTCAAGCCAGGCCTACCATAAGCTACTTGTGTGGTGGTCAGTGATCACTCAGTGCTTAAGATGCTTGCAAGATCTGTGCTTTATTCTGTTTGTGTCTGGTTCCAATTGATTGTGCATAACAACAAAAGCTTCACAGTGCCCTGCCCAGACTCTTTGACTGGAAATTTCAGCTTGTAAAGGCACAGTCCCCAATTCCGCACCTTCCCTTCTAAACAATAACACTTAAAACACCAACCTTAATATAATACACAATTACAAACACTTATAACCACTCTAATAACTAAACTAAACCTAATGATGTCCCATTGGTCTTTGAAGTGCACTGTGCTGTTGTTTGAACCTTGCTCTGGTTGTTCCATGTCCTGGGCCTCCGTTGTCTCGTCCTGCTGTGGTCAAAACTACAGACCCAGTGCCCCTTATTTCCCTCCCTTCTGGGATTTGGAGGAGGTATCACCTATTCCCCTGTAGTACCTGTCTATCTGGGATGACAACCTCATACAACCAGGAGCAACCTCCTGGTTTACCACTACTGTTTGTGACCATTGCATCCCCTCATAGAGAGGCACAGTGTCATTTTCATGAACTGGTGGCAGCTCCTTGGACTCCAAATCATATTAAGGTTTTGTTTTTCCTTATCTCTCTCTTTGTATGTCTACAAGTCACCAGTGACTCCAACATCAATTTCTAACAGTGCAGACACTCTTGTTTTCAGCTTTCTGTTGAACAAAATATCAGCAAGTGACAACCCAGGCTTCATTGGTGTTGTTCTGTAATTTAACATCACTAAATATGGATCGGAGTTGGACACTGATAGATTGGGGATAATGGGGCCTAGTGGTTACATATCTTAACTTGTACTTTACTGCAAACTGCTTAAAACTCATGCCCACTGAACAGTGGCCCATTGTCAGACCTTGTCAGGTATACCCTGTCTAGCAAAAATAGATTTGATATGCACAATCACCTGTTCAGTTGTAGTATATTCTAGTAAGACCATCTCAGACAAGTGAGAATAATAGTCTAGGACAAGTCCAGCCAATGTAAACAAATCTATTCCTATTTTGGTTTAGGTAGATAATTTTTCCTGTGCTACCAACATGAGCTCTTTTACTTGGCTTGACCCGTGTTTTTGGCATATGCGATAAGTCTTAGCAGCTTCGTCATTGTTGCTGTTATTTGAGGCCAACATAAAATATCTCTGGCCCTTCTCTTAGATTTTTCAATCCCTAAATGCCCTGCATGTATCATTTTTAATGTATTTTTCTGTAACATCAACTCACCATCCTTTATACAAATCCCATCTAGTACTGAGAGCCCCCCCTTGAATTGACAAAAAGTCCAGCTCCATGGTAAATAAAATAAAAAACAATGTAGAAATGAAAATCTCACCCCACAGCAGCAGCAGCTTCTTTCCCATGGGATTGGGCCTGACTCACCACTCTGGGCGTTGCAACCTGGTGCACAAGTTGCAGCACAACTCAGGTTTGGCTGGGCTACCACTCTGTCATCGTGATGATGGATGGCTGGGTCAAATTTGAGTGAGTGGTGCTGTGACTTGGTGCACAGGTCACCAAACCTGTTAGCGGTGTTGCCATCCTGAGCACCAGATCGCAACACCTGAAGTGGGGAGCTCAGCCCTATGGGACAGGAGCCACTGCAGAGCGATGAGTGCAGGGTGAGCTCACTCTGCAACCTTGCTATGCCTTTCACTCCCCCAGAGCAGAACCTGACAGCCCCCCCCCCGGGCCTCCCATCCCCTGAGGACAGTACCTGACAGCCAGGGCGGGCTCCAGGCACCAGCGAAGGAAGCAGGTGCCTGGGGCGGCAAACAGAAAGGGGCGGCACTCCATCTGTTACTGGGGTGGCACGTCCGGGTCTTCGGTGGCAATTTGGCGGTGAGCCCTTCATTCCCTCTCTTCCTCTTTGGTGGCACTTCGGCGGCAGCTCAATTGGGTTTTTGGGGTTTTTTTCTTCACTGCTTGGGGCGGCAAAAAGCTGGAGCCAGCCCTGCTGACAGCCCCCACATTGATGAAATGGATAGGATGAAATAACACAGCATTCTTGAAAAATAAAACAGAACATTTTAAAAAATAAAAAGAATTTCATGTTGCTCTAACAATAAGGGCTGGGAATATGCAGTCCCAGCCACCCTCTGCCAATAGTCTTAATTCCTTTTTGCAGGGTCTCATACTGAGCTGTAGCTCTGGCAATCACAGTCCACATTTCATCTGAGCCTGGACAGTTTTTTAAGACAAACCTAATTGACGTGTACAATGTCTAGCTCCAGACTTTGTTCCACTGCACTTTTGTGAAATGCTCTAGAGAGTGTGTCTGCAACCACCAAATCTCTCCCTGTCTCTGTAAACAAGGGATTTTTCCTTGTAACTGAAAAAAAATCTCTGTATTCTGGTTGTGGTCAGGGCAGCAGAACAGTGTGGATGAGTGTTAAATGTCCACAAACTTGTGCTCTGTTTTTCTAAGGGAACTTGCCAGAACTCTGCTGATGCATCAGGTGTAGAAAAATATTTGGCATCTCTTCAAAAATGTCTCCCCTCGAAGGTAATGGAAAATGTTCCATTTTTGCATATTTAAGATTTTGGATCTATACGTAAGTGAAGGGTTCCGTCTTTTTTTTCTACAATGACCAATGAGTGTACTGACTCTCTTGGTTCTTCTGTTTGTTCCAGAGCAATGAGCCTATATAGTTCCTCTGTTAGACTTTGCCTTAGTGTGAGGGGAACTTTCCTCAGGGTATGAATTGTAGGATGGTTGGGCTCTTTCAGCTCTGTTCTGTACTCTGCTGAGAGCTTCCCGATCCCCTGGAAGATGTCCTCAAACTCTTCCTCAATTCTGTTGGTCCCCTGCCTCTCCAAGGAAAGCTGTTGTATTAATTTAGATGGAATATAGAGGCCAAAGGTATTAACATAACTCAATTACTGTTCAGCTTTAAACACTGATAAACAAGGTTCAGGATTTGGTATACAGAGACCTCAGCCTGCTTAGTACCATAGCAAAGACACTATTAAACATTCTTTTAACCTCTTATTAAAGATAAAGAAAAGAAGGAAAAACAGTTAAAACATTTGAAATGTAAAGTATTAAATAAGGCTTTCATTTTAACAACTTGTTCCCTTGCCCTCTAGCTGCAGAAAGATTTTAGAAGGAAAGCCCCCTTGTTTAGAGAGACAGGGTGGCTGAGGTAATATCTTTTATTGGACCAACTTCTGTTGGAAAGATAAGATCTAATAAAAGATATTACCTCACCCACCTTGTCTCTCTAATATCATGGGACCAACACAGCTCAGCTACAATAATCCCTTTGTTTGGCAGTCTTTTAGATAGTATCAAAAATGGTTATAACTGTCCTTTAGGGGAAAAAAGAAGTTAGCTGAGATGGGCTGGAGTTGTTGTTATTGTTGTTATTAAAGTCCAATCCCATTTAATCCCAGTTAGTGTCTGGGGGGTTCAGATGGAGCTTGTAGAGGTGGCAATGTCATCTGGGTCCCTCCCTCTGGCCTGGTCAGGACATCTCTCAGGTTCCGGATGAAGAAGGTCCCAGGAGACTGTGGGGTGAAGTTTTCTCCAGTAGCCTCTGTCTGTTCTTCATTTTCATGCCAATGACCTTTTTGTTAAGGGCCCAAGAAGGGAGTGATGGGAGGAATAGTACATCCCCTTATTATTTTGTCCAGCAATTAGGCCTAGTTTTTGACACACTACTTTTGGTTTATTAATTTCTGGATTTACATTTTTTGTTTACTAAACACGATTTTAACACAGTCTTTGAGTTATATTGGTAAGTCTTTTTGTTTATACTAATTTAGGGGTTTTTGGTTTGGTTTTTTTGCATGTGTTTGTAACTTTTTTTTAATTAAAAATAACTGCCTACTTTTCATGGTTAATTATTAAGCAGGCAAAAAGTTATAGATCCAGTTGTTACAACGGAGCACTGTCTTCATGAGATCAAAGGTTTGATGTTCTTTTAACCCAATAATGGGTATTATTTTCCCAGGTGCTCTTGCAAATTGTATCTTTTCCAATTTGTTATTTAGTCATATATTTATTTCACATATAACTTTATTTGGGATAATCACTACTGTAAGCCCTGAGTTTTACTCATTTACCCTCCAATACCTGTGGCTTTTTTTCCTTAGTGCTAATAACAGTATTTCTGGCAACACAGTGGCTCATGCACCAATGCCCAGCTTAAAATCAATGAATTTCCCATTTGCTTTCAGATTGATGGTCCAATCATCTGCTGCAACATTGTCCATTGTGCCTAGGAAGAATGGTACAGTCACCATCTTTATCTATGCTGTGCACATCTGCTGGCGCTTGGAACCTCTTGCAAAGTGATATGATCCATTGCATTTCTTGCATCTTTTCCCATATACCAGACATTGTCTTGGCTTGTCATGACTGCCAGAGCATATGCAATTCCATGTGCTGTTTTAGCTGGATGCCAGCTTTGAACTCTGTATGCCTTTCTGCCTCAGGTCTCTTTTCTTGTAGTATTTTGGATACTCTAGCACTGCCCAACTTCCATAAGCTTCATTCTGGACTAAGTGCCTTTCTTTGCTTGGCAAATTCTAATTGCTTTGTCAAGGGTTAATTCTGCGACTTCCAGTAGAGCTTCTCTGAGTTTTTTTGCTCCAGATTCCAAACATTCTTGTCTAGGGCTCATTTAACTCCCGTAAAGTGTAAGATTGGCTCTTCAGCTTTAGATGTCACAAACTCTTCTCTGGTTTCTCCATCGTTTTATACTTTCTGATTAAAAACATCTCTTTCATATGTTTTATTTTCACCTGGAGTGCAGTGCTCCTCAAATTTCTTTAACACAGTTTCGTAGTTAGCCTCCTCTGCCTGAGTTAGAATAATAGAATCATAGAATTATTAGAGTTGGAAGAGACCTGAGGAGGTCATCTAGTCCAATCCCCTGTTCAAAGCAGGACAAACACCAACTAAATCATCCTCGCCAAGGCTTTGTCAAGTCGGGTCTTAAAAACCTCTAAGGATGGAGATTCCACCACCTCTCTAGGTAACCCATTCCACTGCTTCACCACCCTCCTAGTGCAACAGTGTTTCCTAATATCCAACCTAGATCTCCCCCACTGCAACTTGAGACCATTGCTTCTTGTTCTGTTATCTGCCACCACTGAGAAAAAGCCTAGCTCCATCCTCTTTGGACCCCCTCTTCAGGTAGTTGAAGGCTGCTATCAAATCCCCCCTCACTCTCCTCTTCTCCAGACTAAATAACCCCAGTTCCCTCAGCCTCTCCTCATAAGTCATGTGCCCCAGCCCCCTAATAATTTTCATTGATCTCTGCTGGACTCTCTCCAATTTGTCCACATTCTTCTTGTAGCGGGGGGCCCAAAACTGGATGCAGTACTCCAGATGTGGCCTCACCAGTGCCGAATAGAGGGGAATAATCACTTCCCTTGATCTTCTGACAATGCTCCTACTAATACAGCCCAATATGCCGTTGGCCTTCTTGGCAATGAGGGCACACTGCAGACTCATATCCAGCTTCTCATCCACTGTAATCCCCAGGTCCTTTTCTGCAGAACTGCTGCTTAGCCAGTGGGTCTCCAGCCTGTAGCACTGCATGGGATTCTTCCTTCCTAAGTGCAGGACTCTGTACTTGTCCTTGTTGAACCTCATCAGATTTCTTTTGGCCCAATCCTCCAATTTGTCTAGGTCACTCTGGACCCTATCCCTACCCTCCAGTGTATCTACCTCTCCCCCCAGCGTAGTGTCATCTGCGAACTTGCTGAGGGTGAAATTAATCCCATCATCCAGATCCTTAATAAAGATGTTGAACAAAACCGGCCTCAGGACCGACCCCTGGGGCACTCCGCTTGATACCGGCTGCCAACTAGACATTGAGCCATTGATCACTACCCATTGAGCCTGACAATCTAGCCAGTTTTCTATCCACCTTATTGTCCATTCATCCAATCCATACTTTTTTAACTTGCTGGCAAGAATACTGTGGGAGACCGTATCAAAAGCTTTGCTAAAGTCAAGATATATCACATCCACCACTTTCCCCATATCCACAGAGCCAGTTATCTCATCATAGAAGGCAATCAGGTTGGTTAGGCATGACTTGCCTTTGATGAATCCATGTTGACTGTTCCTGATCACCTTCCTCTCCTCGAAATGCTTCAAAATGGATTCCTTGAGGACCTGCTCCATGATTTTGCCGGGGACTGAAGTGAGGCTGACCGGTCTGTAATTCCAAGGGTTCTCTTTCTTCCCTTTTCTAAATATGGGCACTATATTTGCCTTTTTCCAATAGTCTGGGACCTCCCCCAATCGCCACGAATTTTCAAAGATAATGGCCAGTGGCTCTGCAATCACATCAGGCAACTCCCTCAGCACCCTCGGATGCATTAGATCTGGACCCATGGACTTGTGCAAGTCCAGCTTTTCTAAATAGTCCTTAACCTGTTCTTTCACCACTGAGGGCTGCTCACCTCCTCCCCATACTGTGTTGCCCAGTGCAGCAGTCTGGGGAGCTGACCTTGTCTGTGAAGACCGGGGCAAAAAAAGCATTGAGTACTTCAGCTTTTTCCACATCATCTGTCACTAGGTTGCCTCCCCCATTCACTAAGGATCCCAGACTTTCCCTGACCTTCTTCTTGTTGCTAACATACTTGTAGAAACCCTTCTTGTTACCCTTCATGTCCCTTGCTAGCTGCAACTCCACTTGTGCCTTGGCCTTCCTGATTACACCCGTGCATCCTCTAGCAATATTTTTATACTCCTCCTTAATCATCTGTCCAAATTTCCACTTCTTGTAAGCTTCCTTTTAGAGTTTAGAGTTCAAGCTCACCGAAGATTTCACTGTTAAGCCAAGCTGGTCGCCTGCCATATTTGCTATTCTTTCTGAACTTCAGGATGGTTTGTTCCTGCGCCCCCAATAAGGCTTCTTTAAAATACAGCCAGCTATCCTGGGCTCCTTGCCCCCTCATATTAGCTTCCCAGGAGATCCTGCCCATCAGTTCCTTAAGGGAGTCAAAGTCTGCTTTTCTGAAGTCCAGGGTCGGTATTTTGGAACTCTCCTTTCTTCCTTTTGTGAGTATCCTGAACTCAACCATTTCATGGTCACTGCTGCCTAGGTTGCCACCCACTTCTACTTCCCCTACCAATTCTTCCCTGTTTGTAAGCAGCAGGTCAGGAGCAGCACTCCCCCTAGTCGGTTCCTCCAGCACTTGTACCAGGAAATTGTCCCCAACATGCTCCAAAAACTTTCCTGGATTGTCTGTGAATTGCTGTATTGCTTTTCCAGCAGATGTCAGGGTGATTGAAGTCCCCCATTAGTATCAGGGCCTGTGATCTGGAAACTTCAGTTAGTTGTCCAAAGAAAGCCTCGTCTACCTCATCCTTCTGATCTGGTGGTCTATAGCACACGCCCACCACAACATCACCCTTGTTGCTCTCGCCTCTAAACTTAACCCAAAGACTCTCAACAGGCTTTTCTCCAGTTTCAAACTGGAGTTTTGAGCAATCGTACTGCTCTCTTACATACAATGCAACTCCTCCACCTTTCCTCCCATACCTGTCCTTCCTGAACAGTTTATACCCATCCATGACAGTGCTCCAGTCATGTGAACTGCCCCACCAAGTTTCTGTTATTCCAATCAGGTCATAGTTCCTTGATTGTGCCAGGACTTCCAATTCTTCATGCTTGTTTCCCAGGCTTCTTGTATTCGTGTACATGCACCTAAGATAACTAGCCGATTGCCCTACTTTCTCAGTATGTATCAGGAGGCTTCCCATTTTGTACCCTCCTCCTTGTGTTTTCTCCCAGTATACTACTCCGCCACTTACCTCTGGGCTTAGGTCATCATCCCCCAGCAACCCTAGTTTAAAGCCCTCCTCACTAGGTTAGCAAGCCTGCCAGCAAATATGCTCTTCCCTCTCTTCATTAGGTGGATCCCATCTCTTCCTAGCAATCCTTCTTCCTGGAACAACATCCCATGGTCAAAGAATCCAAAGCCTTCTCTCCGACACCACCTGCGTAACCACGCATTCACCTCCACAATTCAACGGTCCCTACCTGGGCCTTTTCCTTCAACAGGGAGGATGGACAAGAACACAACTTGCGCCTCAATCTCCTTTATCCTTCTTCCCAGAGCCACGTAGTCTGCAGTGATCCGCAGTGACTAATCACTGTTTAATACATCAAGTGGATCAGAACCAGCTAGTGTCAGAAAAAAGGGAAGAGCAAGGAAGCACAATCTGTTGCCAACTATAGTAGGAGACGAACTCCTGAAGCACCTAGCAAATATATACAGTTAGGTAACCCAACAGAACATAACATTTAGTCTATTATGTTCACATGCTGATGTGTTCTGAGAAGGTTTAGCTAGTTCAGAAAACAATCTGGATAGGGTTGCCAACTTTGTAATATTTAAAAACTGGACACTGCAGCAGGAGTGCCAGAGCTCCTGTGCCCCGCCTCTTCCCCATAGGCACCGCCTAGTTCACTCCTCTTCCCCCCCATTGCTTGCTGCTTTTCTCCTCTGCTTCTCCATTCCTTTCCCAGGTCAGGAGGGACTCGTCTGCAGAGCCTGGGCTGGGAGCTGCAGTTGCCTGAGGCAGGTAGGAGGCGGCCCAGGCTGAGTAGGGACTGACTCGGGTGATGACCTGGCACCTCCCTGCCTCCTCCACCCACAGTAGCCAGACTTTGGGTGTCTGGTCAGTAGATCTGACCAAACACTGTCAGGTCCCCTTTTTGACTGGGTTTCCTGTTGAAAACCAAGCACTTGGCCACCCTATCTGGGAATCATCATGGACTACACAATGAAGATATATGCTTAGAGGGCTCCATAAAGTCATAATTCTGATTAAGAAGTTAGGCTATGTTAAGAAAAGGATAGAGAATAATACAGAAAATATTTTAATAGCATTATATACACTGATGGTATGTCCTCACTGTGAATATTACAGTCAATTTTTGTCACCTTATCTCACTCAAAAAGGACATAGATTAAATAGAAGAGGCCTAGAGAAAGGTAACAAGTGTGAGAAGGGTAACAGAGATTATTAGAGTCTTAAATGGGCTGTCTATATGAAGAGAGCTAAAAATGATTCCTTTTATTAGGAAGAAGAAGATTAAGCATGAATAGCAATGGTGTATCTCCTTAATCTAAGAGACAAACAGTAATCAAAACAGATGAACTTACTGGTTCTTATGCATCTACTGTTCTGCCCATCTGGAAGGATAGAATTGTGCTCATTCTTAAAGTATTACTCCACTTTCAACAGAGGGTAAATAGCGAACAGAGACTTTGAAAGGTAGCCAGCAGTATGCAGGTTCCATAGCTTTCTAATTTCAGTGTTTCATTTACATTTGATATCTTTAGACACTCAAGGACTTTATAAAATCAATAAAGGCTTCCATTTCTGTGTTCAGTTTGCCTCAGTGTGTTGCTTTTGGCACAGAGAAGTGGAAATGTGCATGCATCTTGTTAAACAGGTAAACTTGGCAACCTCCTCCACAAATACAACATTCTCTTGACTCTTTCCCTCACTGAAACTCATCTACAAACTACAGAAGTCTCACAATGTTTCATTCCTCTTTGAGGTGAATGCTCCCAGAGTAAATCTTATTTCTTTGAAAAGATACAGCAACTGGAGGAGATGTGCTGTTAGATGTGGGGTCCTTGCCGGGGGGGGGGGGGGAAATCAGTGACTCACAATATCATTTCCAGTCCTACTGGTGAAGTGACTTCACTTAAAAAATAAATCTTTGACACAAAGTGATTTATCTATCCTGATAGTGTTGCATATTCTCAGGTAGTCAGGGATTCTGTGAGAAATTCAAATTCATATCTTTCCTTCCCACTTACCCCTTTTTCTGATGTTTGGAAAAGATTTTCTAATTATGACACATGAGTGAAACCAGTTTGTGACTGTGCATTGTCGTTTATGCAAACACCTATACTTACAACTTTGCATCAAGATGGGAAACCCCAGATTTTGATGTCTGAGTTAACAGAAGTTATGGGGGTTATTGCTATTTTCTCTTTAATTCTATCCATAGATTCCAAGGCCAAGAAGGGACTGTTGTGATCCTGTAATCATTCTTGTGGTGCTCCTCTTAACCCTCTCCAATTTATCAACTTGCTTCATGAACTGTGGACACCAGAACTGGACACCAGTAGTCATATCAGTGCCAAATACAGAGACGAAATAACCTCTCTACTCCTACTCAAGATTCTCCTGTTTATGCATCCATGGATTGCATTAGCAATTTTGGCCACAGTGATGCATTAGGAGCTCAGATTCAGCTGATTATCCACCATGATACCCAAATCTTTTTCAGAGTGACTGCTTCCCAGGATAAAGTCCCCCATCCTGTAAGTATGGCTACATTCATTGTTCCTAGATGTATACATTTATATTATGCCATATTAAAACACATATTTTTTGCTTGCACTCAGTTTACCAAGCAATCCAGATCGCTCTCTATCAGTGACCTGTCCTCTTCATTATGTACAACTCCCCCAAGTTTTGCATCATCTGTAAACTTTATCAGTGATTATTTTGTTTTTTCCCAGGTCATTTGTAAAAAATATTAAATAGTGTAGGGCCAAGGACTGATGCCTATGGGACTCAATTTGAAACTCACCCACTCAATGATAATTCCTCATTTACAGTTATATTTTGAGACCTAGGAGTTAACCAGCTTTTAATCTGTTTATTGTGTGTGTCATAACTATAAAGGGAAGGGTAACAGCCCTCCTGTGTACAATACTATAAAATCCCTCCTGGCCAGAGACACCAAAATCCTTTTACCTGTAAAGGGTTAGGAAGCTCAGGTAACCTGGCTGACACCTGACCCAAAGGACCAATAAGGGGACAAGATACTTTCAAATCTTGGTGGGGGGGAAGGCTTTTGTTTGTGCTCTTTGTTTTTGGGGGTTGTTTGCTCTTGGGACTAAGAGGGACCATGCTCTTGCATGATCAATCCATGCTCTCCAAAACTTCTGAACAAGTCTCTCATATTTCAAACTTGTAAGTAACAGCCAGGCAAGGCGTGTTAGGTTTATCTTTGTTTTCTCAACTTGTAAATGTTCCTTTTGCTAGAGGGTTTACCTCTGTTTGCTGTAACTTTGAACCTAAGGCTAGAGGGGGTTCCTCTGGGCTCTTTGAATTTGATTACCCTGTAAAGTTATTTTCCATCCTGATTTTACAGAGATGATTTTTACCTCTCTTTCTTTAATTAAAAGCCTTCTTTTTAAGAACCTGATTGATTTTTCCTTGTTTTAAGATCCAAGGGGATTGGATCTGGACTCACCAGGAATTGGTGGGGGGAAAGGGAAGAGGGGGAATGATTAATTCCTCCTTGTTTTAAGATCCAAGGGGGTTTGGATCGGTGTTCACCAGGGAATTGGTGGAGGAGTCTCTCAAGGCTACCCAGGGAAGGGAGTTAGCACTTGGGAGTGGTGGCAGCAAAACCAGATCTAAGCTGGTAGTTAAGCTTAGAAGTTTTCATGCAGGTCCCCACATCTGTACCCTAAAGTTCAGAGTGGGGAAGGAACCTTGACAGTGTGCCTGGTTAATTTTATATCATTCTAGTTTTTTAATCAAAATGTCATGCAGTACCAAGTCTAACACCTTCCTGAAGTCTAAATATATTACATCAACACTGTTACCTTTATCAGCCAAACCAGGTTGCATAGTCTCTAGTAGTTAGTATATTTCTAAGATAAGTGCCTCTCCTCTCCTCTTGAAGATTTTTTTTAAAACCTTCAGATCCTACTTTAAGAAAGCCTCGAAGACGATTTAAACATATTTTGCTGCTCTATTCCCCCTCCTCTCCATCTCTCTATTACCTAACACAGATTCTGTAGTATGAGACTCTTCAGATGGGCCTTTAGAAATTATAGCAGTGTAGCATTGCCAGGAGCTATTCCTGGCACTGAAACTGTAATTTAAAGGGGTGAGAGTGAAAACTCACCTACCATAGTACTGCCACAGGAAGTCACAGCTCGAAGAAATGTTTTGCTGCAACTTCAGTTTAAGGGAGACTTTAATTGTTACTGACATTTCTGGGAGACCCATACTTCCACTCCTCCCAGCCCTTGACATATTGATACCAGAATTGTTTCCATCAAGCTTTTGCACAGAATTAGAGACAGAAGCTTCAGAAAGGCTTGTATTCTGCCAGGAGTTACAGGTGTAGCAAACACATCCACAGAAGCACAATACTTGTAACACTTCAGGTATTTTGTATTATAAGCCCTTATTCCCTCACCAGGTGGCATCCAGGAATCCTCAACAATCTGAAGCACTTTTATATAAGTTTATAACTGTGTCTATCTAAAAGTAGGGTGACCAGACAGCAAGTGTGAAAAATCGGGACGGGGGTGGGGGGTAATAGGAGCCTATATAAGAAAAAGACCCCAAAATCAGGACTGTCCCTATAAAATCGGGACATCTGGTCACCCTAGGCTAGAGCAGAAAGCCACCCCACAGCTCTTCATAGCCCTATGTAATGCACCTCTCTTAGGTTTAGATAAAGTGTTGCATGCAGAGGCGATGCATGGGGGGGCATGCAGGATCAAGTGCCCCCCTTCCCAATTGGCCTGCTGGGAGGAGGGAGAAGGGCTCTGTCCTCCAGCTGCGCCCACCCCCTGGCATATTTGGCCCCATCCCTATCAGCTGGGGCTCGGATGGAGAGCTTCTCATGCCGGCAGCTCTGGGTTGCTGCATTGTGCAGCACAGCAGCTGCCTGCCAGAGCCTGGCTGGGGCTGCAGCGGCGGCCCCCCTCCCTGACCCAGCTGCTGGAGACAGTGGCCGAGAGAGCCGAAGCCCCCTCTCGCTATCCCCCAGCATGTTTCCGGCTCTCTCAGCCCCTCTCCCTGGCATCTGGGCAGAGGAGACACATGGGGTGGTCACGTGTCTTCCCCTTTAGATTGTGCCCCCCCAGTATGGGGAGACATGCATCGTCTATGATTGCACGTGTAACACCGCTACTTTGGGTCATCTAGGGAGATGGCACCCAGGTGCCTCAGCAAGAAAAGCACCTCTTTCTCCCATTTAAAGTAAAAGAACAATAACCCCTTTAACTGGTAGCACTATGGGCTCCTATCTGCTGTGTAAATAAATAAGGGGCCCAGCTACTGGATAGGGAAGCAGCACTTATCTAATGTGCAATATCCTTCTTTGATGGAGTAGCAAGCCTTGTGGATAGGAGAGAAGCAGTAGATGTGATATAGCTCAACTTTAGTAAGGCTTTTGGTACTGTCTCATGAGACCTTCTCATAAGCAAACTAGGGAAATATAGCTTGGATGAACCTAGAATAAGGTGGGAAAACCATACTCAGAGAGTAGTTATTAGTGGTTCAAAGTCAAGCTGGAAGGGCTTGTCAAGTGGGGTCCTGCAGGGATAGGTCCTGCTTCTTGTTCTATTCAATATCTTCAAAAATGATTTGGATAATGGCATAGAGAGTACACTTATAAAGTTTGCAGATGATACCAAGCTGGGAGGGGTTGCAAGAGCTTTGAAGGGCAGGATTAGAATTCAAAATGATTTTGACAAACTGGAGAAATGGTATGAAATAAATAGGATGAAATTCAATAAGGACAAATGCAAAATACTACACTTAGGAAGGAATAATCAATTTCACAAATACAAAATGGGAAATGATTGCCTAGAAAGAAGTACTGCAGAAAAGGATCTGGGGGTCATAGTGGATCACAAATGAAATATGAGTCAACAATACAATACTGTTGCAAAAAAATGAACATCATTGTGGGATATATTAGCAGGAGTGTTATAAGCAGGACACGAGAAGTAATTCTTCCACTCTACTCAGCACTGATAAGGCCTCACCTGGAGTATTGTGTCCAGTTCTGGACACTGCACTTTGGAAAAGATGTGGACAAATTGGAGAAAGTCCAGAGGAGAGCAACAAAAATATTAAAAGTCTAGAAAACAAGATCTATGGGGAAAGATTGAAAAAACTTGGTTTGTTTAGTTTGGAGAAGAGAAGACTGAGGGAAGACATGATAGTCTTCAAGTACATAAAAGGTTCTTATAAAGAGGAGGATGATAAATTGTTCTCCTTAACCACTGAGGACAGGACAAGAAGTAAGGGGCTGAAATTGCAGCAAGGGAGATTTAAGTTAGACATTAGGTAACACTTCCAAACTGTAAGGATAGTTAAGCAATACAATAAATTACCTAGGGAAGTTGTGCAGTCTCTGTCATTGGAAGATTTTAAGAACAGATTTGACAAACACCTGCCAGGGGTGGTCTAGAGATAATACTTAGTTCTGCTTCAGTGCAGGGGTCTGGACCAGATGACCTATCCAGGTACCTTCCAGTCCTACACTTCTACGATTCTGTGGAGCACCCTGATGACAATGCAGCAATTGTCCTGGAGAAAAATAGTCATTTAAAAAAGAAACAGACACATCCTTAAGGTGTGCAGGCAGGGAGCGCCGCTGCTGGCTCTTGTGCACACCTTGGGTAGCTTGCTTGCCCACAGAGAAGCAGGGCAACAATTGCAGTGTGGCCACCCACAGGGAAAGGCACTGGACTGGCTTGAGGGTGCCAGCCCAACTCCAGCCACTGTCGCTCAGTCCCGTATTATACCCCTCTCTTGTTGTTGCTGCACCTACTGCTACCTCCTCTTCACGCTTAGACCAGTTTTCTACATTGTATGTTTTGAACATGGGGCAGCGGACAAGGGACAGCGACTGAGAGGCTGAAAGTGCTTGACTAGAACTTAAAACAGAGGCTGGAGGCTGGCTGAGTTTCATGGAAACAGAGCTGATCAGGCAAACTGCTGAGCAGGAGAGACAATCTAAAACAATCAACACTCACAGCAGGAAAGCTGCTCAGGCTTTCTTCACCCCACACTCAAAGCTTTTCGACCTCCTGCCGCTTTATGTGAAAAGCTGTGAGCAGCAGAGAGGGGAAGTTGGGGGCATCATCTAAAGCTTTCCCCAGAAAGCATGCCAAGTGTTAAATGGAGGAGAGCTGAGGTAGACCTGCCAAATGTCACATGTTGTGTGACACTCCCACATTCCCCTTTAATGTCTTGCACAGACAGTTGAGCGGGGAGTGGAACATCAAAGGGCAATGGAGCTGGCCTTTTAAATTGAAGAGCTGGGAGGGGGAGGGAGAGATAGCTGCTTCTCCCCACACTGCTCATAGACAGGATATGCCTCCTCCTTGATTGCCTAGAAGGGAGCCCCTGCTTGAAAGCTTCACACCCAGCTGGTGAGGGAGCCCCAAAGTGCCCTGACCCCTTACTGCCCTGGAATCTCCCACTGCTCATGACCCCCACTCACCAGGCCCAGGATTTATTGTCACCTGGGGGTTAGTGGACTTTCCCTTTCCACCTTCTCTTTTGGGAGGACACCAAGGGGGCCACTGCCTCCCAATCCAAAGGAGGGGACTCTTCGAGGGAACTGCCTCTGCCCTTCTCCCTCCTACTGGGCCAGCCCGGGGCTCCAGCACTGTGCTGTTTGACCTCTGGGCCTGGCCTTTTTAGGGTTGTGAACTTTCTACTCGCACAAAACTGAACATCCTTACCCCGCACCCTCCTCTGCCCCTCCTCTGAGGCCCCACCCATTCCCCGCCCCTTCTCCAAGGCCTCACCCCCGCTCACTCCATCCCCCCCCCGTCAGTCACTCTCCCCACCCTCACTTACTCATTCATTTTCACTGGGCTGCGGGAGGGGGTGATGGCTCTGGCTGGGGGTGCAGGCTCCGTGGTGGGGCCAGAAATGAGGAGTTCAGAGTGCTGGAGGGGTCTCCGGGCTGAGGCAGTGGGTTGGGATGCGGGAGGGGGTGAGGACTCCGGCTGGGGGTGTGGGCTCTGGGGTGAGGCTGGGGATGAGGGATTTGGAGTACAGGAGTGGTCTCTGGGCTGGGGCAGGGGGTTGGAGTGCACAGGGGTGTGAAGGCTCTGGCTGGGGGTGCGGGCTCCGATGTGGGGCCAGGGATGAGGCATTTGGGGTGCAGGAGGGGTCTCTGGGCTGGGTCAGGGGGTTGGAGTACACGGGGGTGTGAGGGCTCTGGCTGGGGGTGCAGACTTTGGGGAGGGACTGGGGATGAGAGGTTTAGAGTACAGGAGGGGGCTCCAGGCTGGGGCTGAGGGGTTTGGAGGGTGGGAGGGGGATCAGGGCTGAGGCAGGGGGTTGGGGTGCGGTGGGGGAGTGAGGGCTACAGCTGGGGGTGCGGGCTCTTTGGTGGGGCTGGGGATGAGGGGTTTGGGGTGCAGGAGGGTGCTCTGGGCTGGGATCAAGGGGTTGGAGGGCAGGAGGGGAATCAGGGCTGGGGCAGAGGGTTGGGGCATGGGGAGGAGTCAGGGGTGCAGGTTCCAGGCGGCGCTTACCTCAACCAGCTCCCGGAAGCAGCGGCATGTCCCCTTCCGGGTCCTATGCGGAGGCGCGGCCAGGTGACTCTGCACGCTGCCCTTTCCACAGGCGTCGCTCCGCAGCTCCCATTGGCCGTGGTCCTTTTAATATCATTGCTGTGGAACAGATTTTGTTTTTTACTTTAAAGATTATTTTTTTAATGTTGGTTTCACTGTTGGTTTTCAATTTCCTTCTCCATTTCCACTCCCACCCTTCATCTTTTTATAAGACGTTTCTCTAAGCAGCTTCAGTGTCTTCATCTTCACATTTTAGACCATGGTAATTATATCAAGCTGTGCTGAGCTTGTGGAAATCTTGTGAGAGAACTAATGTCTGAACTCTATTGCTATTATTTGCAAGGTTACTGACTTGATAAAAGAAATGGATTTTGACAGCCTGCTGGTTACAGGCACCTGGAAAAATGGCTCAAAGTGGATTCTTTGTGCTATGGTAGAGCACAATAATGTTGCAGGTAGGAAGATGAGTTGCATGATGAACTGTAATACTGTTTGCGTCTGTGAAAAAGCATACGCCATCAGCTTAATTACTAGGCTCACGCCATGGGTATAATGAGATATCTATCTTTGTGTGTGTGTGTGTGCGCGTGCTCACGGGTGTGTGTTTGTGCACAGTTGGTATGATTGGGAAGGGATTCAAACAGAAAATGCTTTTGGTTTTGGTTTCAGCAAGGATTTGCCTCCTCTATACAGTTTATCCAAGTAGAAACATTAATTAGTTACACAATACTGATTGCTAGAAATAACAATAGCCACAGATGTGTAATGGCATGAAAATAAGAGATACAAGCCTGGTCAATAGTATATTTATCTTAGTAAGGTAAATGAAGGTTTGAGTCATAGACAATTTTGATCAGATTATCTTCTAGAAGTAGTTTACTTCACAGAGAAACATATGCCAGATGTTAAACTCTTGGAGTCCTTAGACCTAAATAAAACCATACAAATATAATAAGTGGTCAAATTATTTGTTGAGAATAATTTATATAAAAATTTAGCCCCTTTTCCGTTAAGAAACAATCTGCAAACAGGATATGATTTTTATGAATTTGGTCCAAGAACAGTTTGTGCAAACACGTTTTAGCTTATGGTTTGTTCATAAACTTGCTACTATGAGTATTCACTGTTTGTTATCCATGCCATATGATTGTTCATATTGTTTCTCTTCAGCTTTTGAAAGCAAATCATTCGTGAATATCTGTGATATATGTGATGTATTTGTAATTTTTGATTAATCTATTATTGGAACTCTAAAGAGAGCTTTTTCAATACATCACTTCTGCAAACACGCTCACAAATATTTGTTTGGGCTAGTATTTGTGGTGCTTTGTCTTTCTGTGAGAGTTCATGCCACAGTTATCCACACCATTATCACCTCCACGCTAGGCTATGACAATATGCTCTATTTGGAAAGTCTATCTGGTAGCTGCAGGTGATATAGAAATTAATTATCCTGTGGTGAATGGGTGAATCTGTTGTACTTTGTGGGAATTGCCCATTTTATACAATACATCTGATGCTCAATTTATTTCAGGTAGATTACCACAAAATAAATTTAACACTAACCTAGGGCCTTATATATGACCTTAGATTCCAGGATGTCAGTTAACTGCTAAAGATATATTTGTACTATTTGTGTAATCGCTTTTATAGCAAGAGTAATCTGTTTTGAATTATTTAGGTATTTGTTTTTCCTGTTAATCATTTTGCATTATTGTTATGTTGTATTAACATTTCATCTGTATACACAAAACATTTTATGAGGTCAGTAAACCTTGATGTAAGAGCTCTATACACATTTACTCAAAGGTCCAGGTTGCTAACTAAAGCCTCATAAAAGAGAAACAGTTAATAAAGGACTGCTGTAAAATGGCACAACAAAGGAGGTAATGGGTTCTCAGCATGTGTTAAAATGTTGGTGATTTCAATAAAATTCTTCAACTGTCTGACTGGAAAATTCAAAACAAAACACATTGCTTTGAATTGACCTTTTTGAAACTGAATGAAATTTTTCATTTCAACATAAAATATCATTTCATTTAGGTTTTTGGAAACCAAAACCTTTTGTTTCCATCTCCTTTTTATGGAAAAAAGATGGGGGAAGCTAAGGTAGTGTGTGGAAGTGTGGAAAAACCTATTTGTAGCACCTTTTCAAACTGTTTTGCCAATTTTTACCAGTGACTCCTAAGCCCACGCAGAACTGTCAAGATGGCTGTGGGAATACTTTTGGTGCAAAGTTGAATGAGTATTCGTATGCCAATACACGGTAGCATGGTCCCGTTTTCAAGAACATTTTCCATCTGAACAAAGGCTGATAAAAAGACCATAAAAAGTCACAGACACCACAGAAGTGAATTCACAATTTTTATTAAAAACAAATGTTCACAAATGCTTTTCTGCAGTATTCACCCAGCTCTTCTGCTGAGCAGTGCAAGAGGTTTTAGATGTACCTGGCATCCTCAGAAAGGCTGACAGAGCCATTTCTGTTTCTCTGGCTGAGCCGCAGGATTGGAAAATATTCTACAAGCACAATGGGAGATTCTAGCACCGACTCAATCTACCGAGTTATTTTTAAAATGCATGACTTCCAAAATTGTTTCAGGGTAGAATAAAAATGAGGGATATAATGAAACTAATGAAATTGGTGGATTCCTGTGCCTTGCATTATTTTTGCTGTTTGCAGGATTCACAAAATTAGTTCACATTTATGTTGCAATTTGCAAGTGTGATTTAGTTTTTAAAAAGGGAAGATACTGGAAATAAAAATACCAACAAAATGAAATAAATTGGCAATTGGAATTCAGCTGTGGGTGAATTGGTCCAATTGTTGGGACTTCCATTTAAACTGTCAGTAATATCCGGAACATTAAGATTTATGATCAAGTTAATCTCTGTGCTCTTGGAATACAGAGGATACATAAAATTGGCTTAACTGACTGGTTAAGATGAGTTATGGTTACTTGGATTGATGGAACATATTGGTGAATCTGGCCCTTAAAATATAGCATGTATTATTTAAACCCAGTGGCAGCTGGTACCCAAAATATGCAGTGGGAGGTGGGAGGGCTAGTAATTAGACACCCATCCAACAAACACATTCATTTTTGATCTGGTAAATAAAATCAACACATCACTCTGGAGTTCTCCCTCCAGTAAACACATTCTGCCTCCCAATAGCTCCTCTGCTGTCACTCCCAGCACTGCTCCCCCGCTCTCCAAAAATGAGCAGGCAACCCTTATCTGCACTGCTCCCTGCCATCCCCTCCTACCAGCGTGGTCACAGATCCTCCCCCCATTCTTCCTATTACCCTCTCCCTTGCCATATCATGGGCACACCCAGATTGACACCTTTCTTTCCAGCTCACCAGCCCTACTAACTGCCTCCTTGAAATCAGACTGACTACATTCTTGCTCCCTCTGCCAGGGCTTTCTTCTGCTTGGGCACCTCATTCAGAGGTAGGGGTAGCGCTCTGCTTTGAAACTGCACCTGCGCTCGCTATGACCCTCTGGCTTCTCTAACGGAGCCCTGTAGAGGACTGGAAAAGCAGTTTGGGTGCCTGGATTTCAGCTTCTCACAGTTAAATTTGTGTTATTGTTTTTATGTTAGATTAGCATGTCATCTGCACACACAATGCATTTTATGGAGCTAATAAAGCTTGGTGCAGTTAATACTCTGCCACAGGACAAGTAAAGGGTCCTAAAGCAGCATCACAGAGGCATTATATTATCATGTACAGTAGCAAGGAACATTGTTTTCTGGCAAATTAGTTTGTTAGAAACCCTATAATTGTTCCCTCTTCTCTCTCACATTTATGACAGTTTCAGTCTTTGATGTAGTTTTGAATATAATTAGTAGTGGATATTCAGGCAGTAAATTGTGTGTGTGTGTGTGAGAGAGAGAGAGAGAGAGAGACAGAGAGAGAAATCTGCATTGCATTGATAATTATTTTAAAATCTGAGTAAAATAAGCCTGGGGTCTGATCCCTTCTTCATTTGCCCTTGTGACTCCAATAGACTTCAGTATCCAACACTATGGTTGGACCCAGGAACTTACCTCATGGGGGGCCTAATGCTATGGCTTCATTATCTTTTCTAAAGAGCCCCTTCCACTATGAAATACTCCTGCAGGATAGTGACAGCTGGGGGGAGTTCTAGTAACATTGCTTCAATGGAGTCACACTATTCAGGCGTTGGGTGGGGGCCCTAAAGGTCGATTGGATGCACAGGGCTTTTGCATTGTGCAAAAGGCCCTGACCGTGGCAGATCGCTAGGATTGGGGGTGGAATTTTGAGTTGTGGTAGAGCCAATGCTCTGCTTGTCCTGGGGATGAGAGCAAACCTGTGAAATGATCTAGGAAAACTCAGTGAGGGTGACCACAGGGGTTTCATTCCACCTGCTTTTACCATTGCAGGTAACAAACTGGCCCCTAGCTCAGAAAGGCTTTTTTAAAAAGAATTGGTGAGAAAATGCTCTCATTGACATGTATTGTGTGTACAGTAGTTAAGTTAATTCTAAGGAGAAGGGGCATCTAGCGAGTAAAAGCTATTCCTGTGGAACTGATAAAAGAATTGTGAAGAAGGCTAAACAAAATTTAATGGATAACACAAAGCAAAGGGCCATCCTCTGCTTTCAGCTATACACCTCTACCCCGATATAATGCTGTCCTCGGGAGACAAAAAATCTTACCGCGTTATAGGTGAAACCGCGTTATATCGAACTTGCTTTGATCCACCAGAGTGCGCAGCCCCAGCCCCCCGGAGCATTGCTTTACCGTGTTATATCCGAATTCGTGTTATATCAGGTCGCTTTATACCAGGGTAGAGGTGAACTAGCTTAAATCCAGAGTAATGCCACTGACTGCACTACCGTCAAGGCGCATGTGGAGAGTTCGGAGTGCAGGGTGAAGCCCTAAATGGGACAATGTATCTAGACTGAATTTAATATCTTGCCAGTTCAGGATTTTTAAATAAAAATGTTGTAAATGAGCAAGTGAAACTGAAGTTATGTCTACACTTGCACACATACTTGGGTAGCTGACCACGCACATGCTTGCGCATGTATCCCATACCTGTGCCAAGCACCCACATATGCTGTGCTGGACATGGGTATATGCTGTGTACACAAGTATACCTGCATCCACGCTGCCCCTTTTGGTACGTAAGATTAGCACTACCATTTTGGGCGTGGGGGGTATCCCAGGAGACACTCAAGAACCCACCTTGCTGTGTGGTGTTGGTGCTCTCCACCATCTCCACACATTTGCTGATGGCAGTTCCCATTCACCTCTCCCTTCTGTCAAACCAGGTGGAAGACATGGGAAAAGTGAATGATGATGTGGTTGTGCTACTGCTCCCTCTTGTGGGACGAATGCTTATGCAATACAGTAGGCAATCAATGAGATACTGAATGGAATCAGGTCAGAACTTTCTGACATGCTGAAGACAGCTGACTGAGAAGATAACTGACCGTTCACTTTGGTCACATGGGACACAGATGGTGTTGGCCAGTATTGCCATGGTATGCCACTTCTGGTTCAGGAAAACCAGCGCGGTGTGGAGGGATCACATCATTTTGGAAATGTAGGATGATGAGCAGTGGCTTCAGAACTTCCAAATGAGGAAACCGATCTTCATAGAGTTGTGCAAGGAGCTTGCACCAATCCTCCAGCTCCAGAGCACTCAATTTACCAAATCCATACCAGTGCAAAGTGGGTTGCTATTGGCCTGTGGAAGCTAGGAACACTTGTGCAGTGGGTTAGCAGTGGTGCCTCCCGCTCTGGGTCAGTGGGAGGCCACTCTACCTCACTACATCGCTGGGCCTTGCCCACAGTCAGGGAATTAGCAAGGCACAGCACAGATGATGGCTCCACCTGTAATCTAGGCAGAGTTGGAAATAGAGTCTCTGGGCCCAGGCCCTCAACTGGGACAGGGCAACAAATAGTTTAAAGCCCTGGCCTATAGACAGGGCAGGGCTGCCACGGTCCGTGGGCCCAGGCAGGGCAGGGCAGGGCTGCAAACAGTTTCAAGCGCAGCACAGAGGTCGGGCGTCTTAGCTCTAGTGGACAAACACAGGCCTCTTGACCTGGAGATGGGAGGCTGCCACCCCAGGGGTGGGGTGGCAGGAGGGGCCTGGGCCCACCTGACTCCACTGGGACCCGACCCAGGGCCCTAACAGTGGTTGACTATTCTGCCACTGGGTCAGCGGGGAGTCCAGCCGCAACACACTGACCAGGTCACCGGCAGCAACACAGCCAGACTAGGGTTGGTTGTCCTTGGGCCACTTCCTACCTTCCCCTCAGGGGGTACCTGCATCCATGGGGGGTCCTCTGGTTCGTCAGGGTAGAAGGCCAGCGGCAGTCCCAGCAGCTCTTCCGTGGCTTGGTCAGTGATTGGCTCCAGCGGCTCTGGCCAGTCCTCAGCTCCGCAGGGGTCCACTGCAGTGTGCCATCTCGGGAGCGGGCAGGAGGCCTCTGTCTCCTTCAGCGGCTGCTGCTCAACTGAGCTCCAGGGCTTCATACTTCCTGTTCCGCCCCCTGACTTCCGGTTGGAGGGGCGAGCATGGCCTGACTCCGCCCACTTGGGTTCAGTGAGTGGCCCCTCCCCACCTGACTCAGTGGGAGGCCACTCTGCCTCATTACAACCTGATATTACCGGTCATTGCAAACCACTTCAGAATTTGGAAGTCTGCTGTGGGTGTTGTGGCTATTCAGGTTTACGAGGCAATTAATCCTGTCATCTACCCACAGGAGGTTGCCATAAGCAAAATACCAGAAATTATAGCTGGATTTCAGAGAATGTGTTTTCTAGTGTGCTGTGGCC
This sequence comes from Terrapene triunguis, assembly GCF_002925995.2. NCBI lineage: Eukaryota > Metazoa > Chordata > Testudines > Emydidae > Terrapene > Terrapene triunguis. The sequence continues at coordinate 6,237,988 of NW_020664931.1, forward strand.
ATTGATGGCACCGACATTTCAAAACTTTGCTCACTTTAAGGAGTGAGTGAGTATATGAATCGAAAAGATTAGTCTTCCCTTGTTCTTCCAGGCTTAGTGGACCACAGAGGCATGTTCATGAACACCAGTGTTGGGACTATAGCCTGACACCAGTGACCCAGGGAAAAAAGCGAATCAGTTACAAACTGAATAGCTGCAGAATGGCCGCATAGTGCTCATTTGGGTGGCTGAAGGCTTGTTAGCACTGCTAGCCCATATGGCCAATGTTTGTATAATCATGGGCTCCTTGCCCTCCACAATGTTTGTGAGGGTAGGGGAGTACTTTGGTACAGAGTGGGTACAGGACAGGACTGGTCTGTAAAGTCTCTACAGACAGCTGGATTCCACCCATGCACACATTGGTCCTGGTTCCCACATCCACATCCTCGAATAGCAAGGAGGCTGAGGGTTCATCTGCCTTTGCTGTGGGACACATGCACACCCTGTGCAGCTGCAGGAAAAGCACAAAGGAGAACATTGGCACATGCTTGTGTGCCAGCATAACTTTGTGATGGTTGTGTTCCCCGTAGCCAAAGGTCATTAGCCATTCATTTATATAACTATTGCCTCGTTTCTGAAAATTGTGGTAGGGCATCTTCCCGGGGTTAATACTTTCTATTGCCATCATTGTGCAATGCTTTTGTGTTAATATTGACATCTGTTTACAAGACTGTACTATGGCGAGCACTCAATCAGTTTAAAAGGTCTTTTCTTTTCACTGTTGACTGACAGTGGTGATAACAGCATTTATTGGCTATTATGCATGACTACACCAAAGGTTGAAACTGATAAAGGTTTGGTGGGGGTAAAGGAGGAGGGAGCCATTAATCACTGTTCAGTGTCTGTTGCCTTTCCTATTCTGTAAGGTTTGTTTCCTTGTTCTGTACATGAACCAAGCCATAAAGTTGGATATCTACCCATTTTCTGTGTTGTGATTTCTGCTGCTATTAAAACTACCAGTGTTTTCTGAGTTCATTCCATTTTCATCACCCTTCTGGTGAATTCTTTGGAATTTGAGTATTTAGCGACCATGTGGGGGTTGGAAGTAGGTGTGGGAGGGACAGAGGAATCTTTGCAGTGTGATGACACCAGAGAATAACACAATTCAAAGTCATGTGCTCCAAACAGCAGGGCCCTATCCTGAGCCTGAAAAAAAGTGTCCCATTCCATGACGCTGCATGGAATATGTGGAACACTTTGTGATATTATCTGATGAAGTGGGCTGTAGCCCATGAAAGCTTATGCTCAAATAAATTTGTTAGTCTCTAAGGTGCCACAAGTACTCCCGTTCTTTTTGTGATATTATTAATATTAATATTATAAAATGGCAAGGAATCATGCCAGATATGCCACGTGAGGTATCAGCAAAAATGTTATGATTTGCCAAGTATGATAATATTTTTTATGTTTGTATCACTTTTGTATTGAGTTATAGATATGTAGGGTATATCTGTATTTCCAAACTTGTGCTGTGTTTCTGGGTGACACCCCCAGACAGATTGGCATCAGCACTGCCTAGCCTGTTTGATGGCCCATCAAGGGTCATCACCTGTACAATGAACCCATTGAAAGGAGCCAGGGGATATACCTTATGACTCACCCAGGCATGTAGGGGCAGGCTGGTGGACAGAGAACTCTAAGGCTTTTCCATGCCATGTGCTGTGAAGCTTGTGTTTGGGACACAGGAAGTACAAGCCACATGGCAAAAGGAATGTAAAGGGCAGCTGCATCATCTCCATTTTGTCTTCAATCCTGTTTCCTACCTCTGCAGTAACTTCTCTATAATCTGAAGCATGGAACAAAGGACTGAATGACCCATCCACACTGTGGATGTGTTCCAGAGCAACTTTCAAGCCAGCAAACTCACCAATGCTGCTAAGAATCTGATATATGGACTTTAGTGTCTAAAACTAAAGGTTTATTATAAAAGAGAAGAAAAGAACAAGAAGAGATTCCATAAGACTCCAAAGGATTGTCTGGCAGTATGGTATTTTGGGTAAGATCCAAACTAATATTGATCTGGTAACATGGCTGGCCCTTTGGGGTCAAAAGAACATTTTATATAGTGAGCAGAGTTTTTAAATAACTTCTTACTGTACTGGACCTATTTGCTGATTGGAAGCTAGAGAACTGGAAAGCAATAAAGGGGCCTATGTGATTGCTTTTTTCAGCTCCTTGGATAACCAGTGTGGGGGATCAGGAGCACAGTTTGTGACTAGCTGGTAAGCTGTGGAGGACCGTGTACTCTGACCACATGTTAATCAGCACCCACATGTGGTTGGCAGGCCAGGCTGCAGCTCTCGGAAAAGGATCCGTGTTCATGTGTACCGATCAAAAATGTTCTGATGTGGTCAGTGCAGCTCGCTATTGCCCATGACAACAGGGGGACAAGGACCTCTATAGATCTGGGTAAGGGTCAGGCAGGAAAGGGTTCAATGCATTGTGGGAATGGGGCTGGAAAACTGCTGAAACTCAGGACCTGGTTCATGCTCCTTGGCCCTGCCCACACAGCACACTGGCACAGGTATGTGGCTGTGCCACTCCTGAGGTATATACTTGCCCACACCCCACAGGCGTGCTAGCCTACACGCCCTGTATTTGCTGTCAGGCATGTACTTCCAGGGTTCAGATGTGGGCCGGGGGAGGGAGGGAGGAGATGGTTATGGCACGACCATGCACATAGACATATGTAGAGGTGCCAGTGTAGATATACCCTGAGCGATCTTATTGGCAGATACGAATTCAGTGCTGTGACTTCTGACAGCACATTTGGCTGCCTTGATCTTTAGAAAGTCTAGCGGAATCATGCCAATTACTATCTGGGAGCAGAACTAATGAGTTTCTTCACTTAAAGCCTGATCCTGTAACTTTACTCACATGAGTGAGCATTTGCAGGATCAGCTTCTATGTCCTGTTTCAATCCCTTTAGAATCCTAATGATGTTGTAGGTTAAACAAAGAATTTCCTCTAAAACTTTTATATATAATCTGTGCCTCTCAGGTTCCATACAGAAAACAGGAATAATGACACTCATTTTCTGATTGAAAGCATTTTCAAATCGAAGTAAATAGTTGAGTTTAATCTTTGCAAATTTATAGAATTCTAGGAAGTCATTTGATTCCCTGTATAGTGCCACTGTGGAGATCATTAATACCCCAGGATGGCCTTAGTTTCAATTTGTGACTTCATTAACAAACCTGTAGATAAAGTTACAGTTATAAGGGCATATGCTCAAATAAATTTGATAGTCTCTAAGGTGCCACAAGTACTCCTGTTCTTTTTGCAGATACAGACTAACACGGCTGCTACTCTGAAACCAGTTATAAGGGTATACACATGACCTTCAATTATTAATGTCCTAAGTGGAGCTCAAAGCTGACTTTGATGTTCATTCCCAATATATTATACAGATGATGATGCAAGATCATTCAATGGTCTAGCGCCCTAAGAAAGGCTCATGTCATCTACTTTACTTACACAAAGTTAGCTCAGTTAAAGACGGAGTTTTAGCCTTAGCTCTGAATTTTTTGTTCTTCTCATTTCAAAACCAAATCTTTAGGGTTATTTTAACCCAGTTTCTTCCTTCATTTAAAAAATAAAAAAGCTGATTTCCCCCTGAGAGACAGATGCATGTTTAGAGGTTCGAGACCAGCTTCTGTACTTGGGCATGTGGATGAGGAACTATAAAATCCCAATTAAATTTTCACTGAAAATAATTAGTGCAACCAAGAAGAACCTGTGATCCAAAACTAGATGCTTTAAAGATTTGGGTTTTTTCTGTTGTTGTCACCAACAATAAACAAAGTTCCAGGTCCAAATTTTAGTCCTGATCTTTCAGAAACTTATACATAGGCTAAAGATTTACTTCAGTGAGACTACTCACATTACACGTGACTTGTAAAATGCTGGTATTAAAGAAAGCTGATTTTCAGCTAGAATGCGAAAATAAATAGCTGAATAATATTAAGTTTTAAATCTTATTTTACTTTTTAATATGGCCAAGGTGTTTTATAGCCAGAAATAATAGCCAATGTGTATAAGTGTCTCTGTTTTTATATATATATCCATCTCTCTATATAATAAAATCCTTCCTTCCTGAGGTAAAATGTCATTTGCCACATATCAGACAAGAACGACATTTTATGGCTGAATTATAAATCCCTGAAATAGGGGATTATAATGGAAAAGCTGACAGACCCTTAACTGTAGTTGAGTGAATGGCACAGCTATAATATATAGAGAGAGCGAGAACGTCTCATGGGCCAAACTAGGTAAGATGGCACCATATCGAATAATGGTGTGTTACTGAAGCAAAATCTAGTCTTTTTAAAGTGAGCGTAACAAATTTCCAGCCTGTGGTCAGAAGATCAAGATTTCCAAAATTTCTGGTGGGAATTGATTGCACCGGAAGCATATTTGCTATTGTCAGTACAATACACTTCAGTTGTCAAAGAAAGTATTATTTGGTTGGTCTGGAAGCTATAAAAGTATCAATAGACAAATGATAAGCTGCATTACTGGCCAATCTTTATATTAGAATCATAGAATATTAGGGTTGGAAGAGACCTCAGGAGGTCATCTAGTCCAATCCCCTGCTCAAAGCAGGACCAACCCCAACTAAATCATTCCAGCCAAGGCTTTGTCATTAGAAATAAACAAACAAAAAATCCCATCCCCTTTCCCCTCTGGCTGAGACATGTCATATTTAGGACCCTACCAAAGTCACGGTCCATTTGATCTATTTCACAGCCAGAGGATTTTAAAATTGGACAATTTCACATTTTCAGATGTTTACACGTGAAATTTCACATTGTTGTAACTGTGGGGGTCCCGACCCAAAAGTTACCTGGAGGTGGTCTGATCCCCCCTCTCCCCGAGAGCTGCCATGGTGCCAAGTCCTGTCCCTCCCCAGCCTAGCGGGGACTTGCAGCTAGGAGCCCCCCCGGCTGGGGAGCTCCCAGCAGGAGGAGGAGATCAGATTTCACAGGGAAGGGCTTATTTCACAATCTGTCACATGTTTTTCATGGCTGTGAAATTGGTGGGCCCTAGTCATATTGGTCAATTCTGGATTGAATTTTGTGAGCACTGTCGTCTCTCACAGAAGTCAGTGAGAGTTGCGAGCATGCTCTGCAGCACTCAGATTTAGGATTGGATCCTAAATCAGGAGTGTTAGACAGTAGCGTTGAGAGTTTAGAGGCTAAAATCAGAGGAATTATTTGGGTTCTGAGGAATGGATGGTGCTGGAATATGCTGGAACAACTTTTCAGAAAGAAAAGATTTAATTGAATGGTCCATTAGTAATACCCAGTGATATATGGACGAAAAGGAACTATAAAGTGCAAGGTGCTTTCTTTCTTCTTAAGGTAGGGAAGTGTTATCCATATTTTATAGCCGGAGAAACAGATGCAGAGAGAGATTAGGATTCCTGGTCATACAAGCACTTATGCACATGAGTAGCTTTATGCATGTGAGTAGTCTCATTGAGTTCTGGTGTTACTCACGTGTGGTCAAGTTACTCATGCATAAGAATCTGCAGGATCAAACCTAAATGTTTTGTCTAGGGTCACAGAGCAAGTCAATGGCAGACTTCTAGCTTCCCAATCCTTGCTCTAAGCACCAGGTGGCAGATAAACGTTCAGCAAGGTTGATATGCTAGTTATATAGTACCTTGTATCCTCAATCGTGTAATATTTTTGAAGCACATGAAAAGTAAAACTAGATGGGAAGGATAATTCTTTTAAAAATACAACATTTTTTTGTAGTCTCAGCCTCTCCTTAGCAAGGTAATTCAATCTTTGCTTATTTTGCCAGTTTCCCTTGGGGGACTAAATAGATTTCCCTGCATTTGAAACACTTTGAAAATTAAAATTTGCTTGCTAGAACTAGGAACTGTTAACCTTGATATTGGTCCTTTAAAATTAAGCTGTAGTGAGTTTTTAAAAATTGGAATAGCTTAAGTGAGCATCCAAAATCTCCTAAAAGTGAAATTAACAACTGCTCTAAGAACTTCCATGCCAACTTTTAGCCTCATGGAAATGAAATATTTTTAGCTAGGATTTCCCCTCAAAATGGAAAGGCAGAGGGGGCATTGCTGTAGTATGCTGATTCAGAATCTGTGTATATCTATCAAGTTTCCTACCATCAGCTACCAACTAATTAAATTAATGTCAAAGAATTGCTGTAGAATTAAATTAACACTCAAGTGAAATGACACAGCATTTTAGATTCTCTATTTACAGATTATCCTGCTCCTCTCTTGCTGGCCTCAGATGACTATTATACATATGCCTTCTGCTGCCCCATTGAAATTATTATCTATTAAGACACCTTTGAGGTTTAAGAGAGGATTAATTTTTTCCCACTTCTCTGCTTAGCCACCTCTCTCTCTGGTTCCTTGTTGGGTAAGGTTTACTTTATTCCCTGCTCAAAAGAAGGGGCACACTGTTAACAATGAAGGTAATTAACCACTGGAACAAATTATCTGGGAATATGGCGGATCCTCCTTCAAGTGCAGTTTTTAAGTCAAGACTATATATGTAATAGCTCAAACAGAAGTTGTGGGCTTGATACAGAAATTGCTGGGGTGAGGTATAGAACCTCTATGGCCTGTGTTGTGCAGGAGGTCAGACATAATGCGCACCTTCTGGCTATAAAAATCTAGGAATGCATAGGCTTTGCCTTTTCAAAGTGACATACAAACATTAGCTAATTAATCCTCACACCAGCCCTGTGCCATATGTATTATTATTCACATCTTACAGCCAGGGAAACCAAGAAAGAAAGGTTAAGAGGCCACAGAACATACCAGTGGCAGAATTAGAACTCAGGACTGTCTGGTACCAAGTCCCAAGCTTGTGACATTAAATCCATAGCAGCACTATTTTGGGATTAAAGGACAAGGACCTCAGGGCTTTGGGTTCAGTTTCTGGCTCCATTACTCTCTTTCCTTTATGACCATCAACAAGCTGCTCAGAGCCAGATTTTTGAAAAAGATCAGTGTCCCAATTTTCAAGTGAGGCTGTTGCATTTTTGGCTGATGAACTCATCTGAAAATCTGACTATGAGAGCCACAATGGGAACTGTTGTGCACATCGGAAAATCTGGTCCTAATTGCCAGCTTTGAACACTTGAAAACTCTGACCCTACGCCTCACTGTGCTTCAGTCAGCTAGAACCTCTTCTGTTGAGGGAGGATTGCTAAAGGAATCCTGATCGGCATTCCTAGCTTGACCTAGCTATTAAATTTGGGTTTACTGTTGGCCAGATTAAGGTGGTCCATGTTCTTCTTTGGACAACCCTCAGGTATTCTTATGCTCCCCTCCCCTTCAGGTATCTGCTGTTACTCACCAAATATATTACAGTTTGGGAGTGCAGAACATGAGGACAGTTTTGGCAATATTATGCAGTTCCTCAAGTCTATAAAAGTTATACTGGTCAGGAGGTGCAGAGATTCAGTCATCCACAGAAATAGCCTGAGCGTTGTGTATGCAAATTAGTCTGCAGATGGTAGAATGCTTTCTTACTTCTCCAACTTCACCTCTTTCAGGAACTAAAGAGGTTTTGTTCCCAGGCCTTTCTAGGCCTGAGGTTTACATCCACATAAATCAGATGTAAATAAATAAATCATATGGCATGTTCCTGAAAGGTGCCACATTGTCAAGCTCCCCTATACTGTCAGGCTAATGGGCCTAAATTCTGAGCTTGGGGGACCACATCCTTTGATAAGTCTTCTTTATCCATCCAGTCTTTGGCCTCTCTACCTAGACTGCCACCACATGTGTTGGTTCTGGGGGCAGTTGTTTTTGTGGTGTGTTTTTGAACAGTTTAGTGAGCAAGCTGTAGCCTTTTGGTACAGCTCAGAAGAAGAAAAGAAGCAGAATCAGTTATTTTCATGCATGATTTATTTTCACAGGCAGCTGTAAAAGGGCAAAAATACTAAAAAACATGGAGTTCTCAACAAGAGATGCATGGCTATGAAGAGCAATGCCTTATTATTTCTCAAGTTAAAAATATATATTTAGTTCAGATTAATTATTTTCGCTGAATTTCTCGTAACGCATGGCTGGCATCAAAAGCTGCTCTGCTGCACTCACATCTCTTTTCAACAAGAGGAAACAGTTCTTTAATATGCAAATCTAGGAGGCAAAGTTGGATGACTTTACTTAGCATGTCCTTGAAAGAACCAAAGGCTTTTATGAAAAATTCAAGGTTACCCAGTTAAGTTCCTAAAGATGATAAAAAAAATAGGCTACTTAACCCCCTACCAGATATAACTAGAAGGATTGTTTCCTTCCATAAGATACCTTCTCTTTCAAACATTCTAATGGTGATTAACATAGAATAGTAGCCCAACTGGAGAGGCTGTATGTATAGATCTGATCCAAAATTACAGTAAATGACATAGCATCACCGACAGTCGCCTCTTTTATCTAGAATACAGCCTGAATAATTAATTGGATTGTGTGGATTGTAACCTGTAAAGCCTGACATGGGTTGAGTCCTAGTTACCTCCAAATCTACTTCTCTCTTTCTGGGATAGTTCAATGTCAGCTGTGTGTGAACAGTTCCTTGGTGTGTGAACAGTTAGGCCCCTAGTTTAATGTTCTCAGCTGGGGGACCTCAGCTGAGGATTGCAGTTTCTGCTTTCCTTTGACCTTCAGGCCATTCTGTAAGGCTCCTTTGTCCTCCCATGCTTTTCCCAGGAGCAAGGGATGAGCAAGTGCATCGAGTGGTGGAAGAGTTTTGTTTCGGGAGGGATCTGGAAGGGCTTAGTTTATGGGACGTAAGTCCTAAATTATTTTCATATTTTATAGTAAATGTTCATATGACCAGCCCTATAGATGGGTTAACTTTTACAAATGGATATAACTACATAAGAAGTACTTATAGCCATATTGAACAGAGGTGTCACTGTGAGCATTCCATACCCCATTGGGTTTAATTGTGTACTTTTAAATGACTAATGCAGCCGCTGGATTCCTTCCCCTCCTCCCCCCTCCACAAGGGGTTGGAACAGCTAACGTAATTTAACAACTAACATTTTGTTTTTAGGTTTCCATCTGTAATAAATGGACAGAGAAATAGACAACCAGTGCCCCAACCCTAAGGTCTTCTTGGCAGGCTTTAAGTCAAGTGGAGCTTCTTTTATAATGTAACATTGGTGATCCAACCCGCATAAAGATTTTTCACCCTGTCAAGTAGACCTCAGGAAGCTTCTCCTACGTCATTGTGTGGGTTCTCCTTCTAATCTCAAACTCATTTTTATTTATAAGTGTATCCATTATCAAAGTCTCTTCCACACGTAGTGCAAGAGCTCTCTTTTTAGATCAAAAAGTCAAATTAAGAACAACACTCCCTCAATCCAATATACTACCCAGCCAGGCTCCCTAGCCCTCAGGAAAAATCCTATGCAAAGAGATGTGTCTTGCCTGGTGCTAGAAAGGTTCCACTAACTCAGGCTTTGATGGACTAGAATAGGGAGTGAATTCCAGAACCAAGGTTTCCCCAGTAAAAATGGCCTTACGCTGGCTCCTTAACATTTACATCTGAGCACTGCTGGTTTCAGTACCTTAGTTGACTTCATGGTAACCCAGGGTGTGTCTGTGTCTGTGAGAGAGTCTCTTAAGTAACTAAGACCCAAGGTGTGTTGAGCTTTACAGAGGAGACTTACTGCCTTGATCTTTTTTTTCCCTGGAAGCAATAGGAAGCCAGTGTACACAGTACTTGATTATTGTTGTAATGCATAAATGTCTCCAAAGAATTAATAGAAATTACAGTTAAATCTCTAGTGCAATTAACACAATCCATATTTTACTATTATTTCCTATCAACATTAAGGAAATTAAATAAGCAAATCACACAAATAAATTACAAACTACATTAATGAAACATATTCATCTTAGTTTCTATGGGAGAATGGAACATATATCAGTCTAAACATGAAACTTAGAAGAAAGACAAAAAGAACAGGAATACTTGTGGCACCTTAGAGACTAACAAATTTATTTGAGCATAAGCTTTCGTGGGCTACAGCCCACTTCTTCGGATGTGATTGAGCTAAATAAAATTATTACAGTCCCCATTACAAAAAACATCTGTTGTTCCAATCAGTGCCAACTCTGGTGGGACCCTTTAATAACTAGCCTTTTCATCTTTATGTTTAGAAAACTGATGCCAAGAAGAAGGGACATATTAATATAGGCGATGAACCAAGTATAAATCACACTTGGGTTACATACAAGGATTTCACTTCCTCCCGGAGATCCCATTAGCTGAAATGGGCTACTAAATCACTCTTCATGACCAGGGCCTCTCCATTATGCCCCGCTGTGCCCTCCCCACCCTCATTACAGAATGGACTTGTGCCATGCTATACCTTTGTCTTTGCTCTGCTTATGAGCATCTTCAAGGTGCCCTTTGTCTGAATCAGAGGATGTGTTGTAAATAGTTTTGTCTTCCAGCAATAGAAGCATAAAGTGAAGTTGAGAGACTTTGTCAAAATGCCACAGCTGTGAATGAGGCAACACCCTATCATTCAAATAGTGGTAACCTTCAAGTCACTTATAAGCTCACTGCAGATATGGTATGGAGTAATGGTTAGCTTTTCTCCTTCTGGACAATTTCCAGTACTTCACTCTGTATCTAGGTATATGGGCTATGTTCTCCATGTTTCTTTGCTGAGAGGCCAGGCTGGAGTAACCACCCGTGCTGTAATGTGCTCCTGCCATAAACTGTAAGACCAGTGGATCCAATACATGCAGCAGACCCTCTGGCACTGCGTCCAAAAACTGATGGCATGAGATTCTCACAGACCTTACAACCCAGGGCAAGCGGGCTTTAAATAACCTTTCCATCCTTCTGATTCAGGGCTGCAGTGGGTCCCCCCACCCACACTGTAATGTAGACAGCCCCGGGAGACTGTTACAGCATCTTCAACAAGCTGCCCGATGGGCTACAGTATTGCCTGCTACAAACTGCCCCTGACACACACCCCACCCCTGCCTGCCTCAGGGGCTTCTCAATCAGCTTTATGGTTGTCTGCTGCAGGCCCTACACTGGGGGAATGAGTCCCTGTTGGGAACTGCAGCTTTTAGAAGCCTTATGTACCACATCAGCCCTTTTAAGGTGTAAAATTTTGAGGATCTCCCCCATGGTGTGCTGCAACACCTGGCACCCCTGCAGGGTGTACATCTCCTCCGTGTGCCACACCCTCACACCCATGCCCTGTGTGCCCACACTCCCAAACTCTACCACTTCTGTTGCCATGAGATTCCCTGCACCAATGGAAGTGGTGGTGGTCTTGGCCCTTAATGTGAGACTGAAGTGGAGCTTCAGTAGAGTAGAGGGTCTTGGCTGGTCCTTCCTAACTAAGGTGCATTTCACCAGCAGAACACTTGGCTGGAACCCTTTAAGCATTATGTTTCTGCATCCCCTCCCTTTCTGGGGTGACTTCATTCCAGGACACAGTATTTGAAACCTACCATGTTTCACGTTATTGACTTGAACTGGGACCATATAGAACATGGTTGCAACCAAGGTCCTGTAGTGGCACCAAATCTTGTATAAAGGGGGTCAAATGAGGTGTCTAAGACAAGGTTATGGTTTACTGGTTATGATTATGCTGTCTATGTGTGTGTATCAATTTTGTAGTTGAAGTTACGAATATTGGCTCTATACTGTCTGTATTTCAAACTTACGCTATGCTTCTGGGAGACATCCCAGACAAGTTGGTGTTAGCTCTGCCTAGCCTGCTTGATGGCCCATTAAGGACCATCAGCTATACAATTGACCCATTGAGAGAAGGCAAATATGCCTGTAACTCAGCAAAGTATGCAGGAACTTGCCCATGGGACTCCAGACTCCATTTTGCTGTAATTTTCCACAGTAAGAACAAAGAGGTGTTCTTACACCTGGAAAAGACTATAAAAGGCTGATGCCTCATCTCCATCTTGTCTTCAATCCTACTTCTTACCTCTGGAGGGACTTTGCTACAAACTGAAGCTCTGAACAAAGGACTGAGGACCCATCCCAGCTGGGGATGTACTCCAGAGACTTGATTTTGAACCTGCAGTTTATTCTATCACTGCTACAAGCCTGAACCAAGAACTTTTTGCCATTACTGTATGTAATTGATTCAATTTAACCAATTCTAACTCTCATCTAGATCTTTTTCCTTTTATGAATAAACCTTTAGATTTTAGATTCTAAAGGTGATTTGTGGGTAAGATCTGTTTTGTATATTAACCTGGGTCTGTGGCTTGGTCCTTGGGGATCAGGAGAACCTTTTTTCTTTTACTGGGGTATTGGTTTTCATAACCATTTGTCCCTATAATGAGTGGCACTGGTGGTGATACTGGGAAACTGGAGTGTCTAAGGGAATTGCTTGTGTGACTTGTGGTTAGCCAGTGGGGTGAAACAAAAGTCCTCTTAGTCTGGCTGGTTTGGTTTGTCTTAGAGATGAAAAAACCCCAGCCTTGGGCTGTAACTGCCCTGTTTTAAGCAATTTGTCCTGAATTGGCACTCTCGGTTGGGTCCTGCCAGAACCAGCATCGTTACACCATGGCATTATGAAACTGAAGCCCCAAATTTGACCAACCTGACTAGGTTTATAATCTAGTGACATATATCCTCTAGGTATTAAATTCCCCCCAAATTCACTGCTTTCTGGCCAACTTCCCCAGCTTCTCATACTCACCAGACACTATAGATGTACAATTTGTAGTGTTAGTGTCAGCCTGTTAAACGATACTGGAACAAAATTAAGGAACAAAACTAATGCTCCTAACAAATTCATTTGTTGTATGCTGGCACGGCACAATAATAAACACGTGATGTCTGAATTGGGGGTGGGGAGGTGGAGAAATAATCTATAGTGGTTACCTTTTTTTTGCTTTTGGTTAGCATACAGTGGTATCTGGCATACATAGTTTCCTTCTATGCTTAGAATATGAATTACGTTGGTCTTTCACATACCACTGTGTGGTGACTGCTGGGTACATTTTTGCTTTTCAGGGCAAACCCTGCAGCTATAGAATGTTGTTATAGTATTGTGTGTTCTGAATTGTCCTCTCTTACTTAGATGCCCCCAGTCAGAGAAAAATTCTGTTTGCCAGTTGAGATGAGACTACCAATGAAACAATGGAGATTATCTGGAGGAGGATTTTTATTAAGTAAAAGGTGTTTGCCATGGGCCTCTTAAGGCCTCCTACACTAGAAGGCCTTCTCAGTGCTTCAGTATCAACAGCCGTCAGATGACAGTGATTTATTTCTGGGGTGTGTAGAGGTCAGCAGCTTGGGTAAACTTCCGCCTGCTCTGTCTTGGAAGTGACATGGTCAGAGTTTAAGGTTTCATGTTTCATGTGTGTCTCAAGGGTATAGTAAATAAGGGTGCCCTCCAAAACCTCTCCCAAGCTGTCTGGGAATGAACATTCTTATTAAAATAATTCCTTTAATTGGTTTTTATGAATTACAGCGGACCAGTGAACCATTACTTACACGGCTTTGTTAGAATTGTTATAGTTCTTCACATAATTGCCTATCTGGCAACAAAAGGTAGTTCACTGCCGGAAACCTCTCATCTGACTGTAACAATTAGCTGGCTGCAAATACTCTCACATCTAAGTGAAGTCCTTAAGGAGTGAGATAAAATTACAGAAAGGTCGGAGCTACATGGTGGTTGTAAAAGTAATCTAGTAATGGAGGTGGAGACATGATGAAGATATTAGTCTTTTTGCATTAGTGACTGGAACTAATAGTTTTTTTAGGCTCTGCCAGACAGGACTGAAGGAAAGTGAGACCTCTTGAAGTCCAGCTAATGTAGCCACTTGGAGCTGTTTCTGATGATCTACATACACTATAACTATCACACACTGTAAAGCTTGAGTTTGGTTTACCAAAGCTATATTGGGGTTTGAGGCCTTGTCCTACACCACAACCAACTAAGGGCATTTCAGCAGTTACAAAATATTTTTTACATCCCCAAAGCTGTAAGGGAAGGTTATATAGTTTGGATTGTGGCAATGCCCATTATTACTCGCTGACTACTGTACCATTTAAGAACATAAAAAAAACGTTCATAGGATTTTTTTAGCCCAAAGATGCCCCCAAAATATCTATTGCAATATTGTACCTGAGTTTTTAAAACCCCAAATTTAATACAGGCCCCGAAAATCAGTCAGCCTGTATATATTTAGAATTGTGCATTATCCAGCTCTATAACATTTGTAGCATGCTAGTGATAATAAGACTAACTGCGCTGCTTCATTATGAGGCAATAATCAGGATAAACTACTTGGGCCTTAGCCACTTTATTACTTTAAGAAATGCTTATTGCCATCTAAAACAGCTCAGTTGTTTCATGGATACAGATCCCAGGACTAAGCAAGTTTGGTACTA
>NW_020664931.1:6252819-6302463 GCF_002925995.2 Terrapene triunguis
GCTCCATTGTTCAGGTTGTTGATTTGATGGGCTGAATCTGGAGGTTTTGACTGATGAGGTAGGTACTCCATTGTAAATGCAAGTTTTGTTCCCCCTGTCATACCTGAATCAGTGTCTGACACTTTAGCCTAAAAGTTTGTTCCTGTCATGTTCCTCCAATTAAATATTCAGTGAAGTGACATGCTAGCAATACTTGATGTCTGAACTGAGAAAAACGGTACCACTGAATATTTTCCTTCTGTGGTAATTATGCACCACATCTCTACTTACACTGCTAATCTAGGTATTAGAGGCTTTGTAGTTCTGTTCTGTTTTGTTTTGTTTTAGTTTCCTTTTGTTTTTTCTTTTCTGCACTGTTAACAGCCCTCTCTTTCCTCCCCACAGAATACAAGGACTAGCAGAACAATGAAGACCTCTTTCTCCCAAGACCAGCAACTGTGGACTGAGTAACTGGCAGAGGGGGAGAGCAGGAGCAGTGTCTCAAATTCAAGTATAGCGCTCTGCAGCAGATAGACCATGTACAGTCTGTCATTTACCAACGTATCTAAGAAGTTGGCTTCTGTTGTTTAGCTTAACTGACTTCACTTTCAGGGTAAATGATAAAGTATCTTCAAAAGATTGACACATCCAGTGCTAAGGAGATTATTAGTCATTAACTGGAGTATGTGTTAGACATCTGCATACTCTGTGACTCAACATTGTTAAAGCAAAGTTTCCCTTTAGTTACCTGGGTTTGTTCTACAAAAAAGACTGGGGGCAAGTCATGTGGTTTATGCTTATTTTTTTAGTATCCAGTAGCTCTATACATGGTTCCTCCAGTTTGTCAACTATAGCTGTAGATGAATTAACTAACCCCTTTAAAGTTGGCTGCTAATAAGCACTGGGAACCATAAGCAGTGGTGAAATGGGCACTAATGACATGACTTCCAAAATAGGCCCCATCCTCCCAGATATGCTGTTTTCACACACTCTGCTAGCATCCCTACCAATAAACCTTAGGGTAGGATATGAAAACTGTCATGACTGAAAACAACCAAAACTTGCCTTTCCGTTGTTTTTGAGCTTAGAGGTGAAAATGCATTGATGTGTAACAGTTGAAAATGAATAAAGCCTAGGGTGATGTAAGTGGGGCAAACTAGAAAGTAACTTAATTCATCATAATTTTTCACTTTTGCGTTTAAACACACTGCACTATGAACAGCAGTTCTCCACAATACAGTAGGATTTATTAATAGAAAATACGTTAATACGAGTTAGTCTTTGTACATGTTAGTAACATGTACAGTGAAACACTTTTTTTGTCAATCTATAATTTTATATTTCTTTCATATTATTTGACACCAGTGTTTATTTTATCTTTTGGGCTTAAATACATTATTTGCCAAAATGTATTTCTGTGTTAATATAGTATTTTATATCTTTAGTTCATCCTTTAAATATTGAATCCATATTCAATTTCTTCCCCCGCCCAAATCAGTATTGCTCATGATAGTGCAATTTTGTTAGTATTGAGATAGGTTAACCATTCCTTCCAGACCATAAAGAACATTTTAATAAAACATTGAGATTTATATAGATCTACACAGCTAATCAAGATTCTAATAAGAAGCTTGTTTAAAAAAGTCCAACATTTTACAGTACATCAAATGCAGTTTATACATTTTTGGAACATTTCTCGCTCTCTGTGTTTTGTGGTATGTTACAAGGCTGAAGGGAGCAGCAGTAGGTGGTCATATTTTCCCCAATATTAAAAAGAGAAAATCTTACATATCCTGCCTGGCATGGGAGATGGCACTGGATTGCCAGGGCTGGAAAGAAGCCAGGAAATTCAGCACCTTCCCAAGACTCAATACAACAAGGAAGAAAGTCACTATTCTGAGTACTTGCCACTGGAGAAGAATGGAATAAAGGGGATGAGGGGAGGAACATAGAAAGAGTTTCATGCCATTTTGTGCCTTTAATCCAATATCTTTCACTTGACAAATGGTCAGCATTTCGTTTAGCCTCATGATTAAGAGAACCTAGAGGAGACAACATGGGCATTTTACCTGCTCAAAGAATTTAAATAAACAAAACTTACAACTTTCTGCATTATATAGAATCCCAGGTCCCTTAGGCCTATGTGCACGCCAGTAACAGGAGAAATGCATGAGTCTGATGGGCATAGTCAATCAGGGTGAACTTCAAGTTGCGAATGATGTTGCTTTTTTTTTTTTTTTTTAATTTTCTTTATACTGAAAATGTGCTTTGTTCAAAAGAGTGCTGCAAATGTCACTTATCTTTTTAGCATCAACTTAATAAAGAAAATATAAATAGCCTGTGTCCAAAATTATGAATAATATTTGTATCTACCTCAATATACATTTGGCCTACGGTGCCACTCCCTCCTTTTTATTTCATGCAATTTTTCCTGTTTACTACAAAGAAGAGCTACGGTTGCTTATCATACACTGGGAAGGTTTGCCAGAAAGATTCAACTACAGTGCTAGATTACTGATAAACCATGTCTACATCACAACACTTGCCCCAGTGACCTGTACTATTTTTGCTCTGTAATACAGATAAGGATTTGAGAAAGTTTTTCCTGCCTCTGGGGTATAATTCAGGCAATGCTGGGACTATTACAATGAGTAATCACAGAAATGTTTGTATCCCTAAAACAAACTATATGCTGAAGCTTCACTAATTTACAAATATTTCATTTGTATTGGATCCAGTTGTGTCAAGACTGTGCATTGCAGTTAGCTGAATGATATGAATACTATATATTGTGGATTTAATTTTTTTACTTCCAAGCTGTAGCTGGATGAAGATAAAAGTATCTCTGTTCATTGCTCCACATTTTGGAAAAAAAATAATAATAAAAAAGCTCATTCTAGCTCTTATCAGTTTCATTTTTTATCTGAGTTTTTAAATGTACAGAAATGGACAATGGTTTTTATATCTAAGGAATATTTTTGATATGATTAAAAGAAAAACAACTGTGCCTGTATCTCAGTGCTGGATCCTTGTCGAGATTTAAGAACCGCCTGTGCTAGCCTCTCTCCCTCAGGAACATGAAGAGATTACACTGCTTCTGCCTGTAGCACTTGCTAGTGGGTGGTCCTAGGGTGGCAATACAGACTAGGCTGAGCTTTGTCTTCATGGTAAGAATGTTGAGGGATGGGATCTTGAAGGGAATGGCATCTAAGAATGAAGGAATGGGTTAAAACCTTATAACTCCACTTGGAACTGTCCTAATATTTTGACTCACTATCAATAGTGGATGAGGAAAAATACATACTGGAGTTTCCACTGTAAAAAAATTAAAGCTTGAACAAGGAGAACAGCAGATGAAAATAACTCTTATCTCACACACACATGCACACACACACACACAAAGAGAATATTATGCATACATAGACACACACAAGCAAGAATGTGTATTTTTATGATAGGTGCTTGGAAATAGACATTCTTAGCAAATATGGATGACAGATCAATTGTAATTTATTTTCTTTTAACACTGTATCATCATAAAGAAAACTGGTATAAATGAAAAATCTATTTCAAATATCTACATCTAAAATTTTAGGCAGTGAAAAAGCACTTTGTTGACAAGGAGTGTGGAATGATGAATGTTAATTGTCAGAAACTGCTGAATGCCTTTTTTTTTTTAGTTGCCACAAACAAATTCACATATCAGAACGAACAATACTGCTAAATATTCCTTTTTGTTGTTGTTGTTAAAACGCACTGGGGAAAAGAAAACAAAAAAACTGGAAATTCATACATCTTTCAAAATTTTGAAATTGAAGCAATATTTAGAACCATAGATGAAGAAACACTGTGGCATTGGTGTAATATACACAATGCACTTGTTTTTTTTTTTTATCTGTAATGTACATCAAATACTTTACAACAATGCATTAACAAAAGGCAAGAAACATCTTGCTGTACAGAGGAAACCCCAAATGCAACTTGAAGCCTAGATTCACAATGAATAAGGATATTAAACAAAGTGTGAGAAGCTGTTCCCCATAAAGTATGTAAACTGCTTAGTGTCTTGTGCTTAACTCTTGACCCACATCCACTGTCATATTCACCCTCCTTCCTTCAGCCACATTCAGTGTACAGCACCATTGTTTTAAACTCTATAGGCCAACAGTAAAGTTGTCCCACACTGTAATATATATATGTATATATATATCTTTCTAATGACTTCCATGTTTAACTTTCATTTCTTTTAGCCTTCTAAAATATCTTAAATTTTCCATACTGATTATCAGGGCCTTCCTATGGAACAGGCTTTAACAAACTAAATCTGCAGGAAAAAAATGTCTTGTGGTATGCATGCACATGCACAGTTCCTGGAGCTTTTGTGTCTTGCCCAAGCCTCAAACCCAGGAATCTGGAGAAGCTGGATAGTGGCTTGTTTCATAGTTAAGTTCACTATAGGGACGAGCAGCTGAATAGAAGTCGACGTAGTTGCCAGTTGATTTTAGTCCCAGATGCATGTTGTATTCGCTTGCAGGTGGGCGATGATGCACTTGATCCTCAAAGAAGGACTCATCATAGTTTCTTGTCGAATTTTGAAACGGCTGATACGGTTCATAATCTTTTCTACTGGGCTCCTGTGGAACTGGCTGTGTTGAAACCTAGAAAGATAATAACACCCACAGCTTGTTAGGTGTGAGTAACACTGGAAAACAAACTAGCACAAGGGGTGCACAGCCAACAGTTCCAGCTCATTTCAACTTGTCAGGCTGGAGTAAGAATGCTGCCAGTAGTGCTTTATACTCGCATTTATTACTGCTTCTAACAGATGCTGGTTTGCTTAAAAAGAGGTAGTTAAACAGCAAAGGCTGTAGGATTTAGGCTTAGGCTGTGTGAACTAGTGGTGGGTTTGAGCCATAATCCTGGAAGATTGGAGCCAAACAATGTAGCTTGCAGCCACCTCTACTATAATCCCTGATGTGTTCAGTTCCTTCCTGTATCTTACTCAGATTCTTATTCTGTCTCCACATAACTGGACATAATCATAGGACTCAAATGTCTAATAAAGACACCGAATTAAACAAAGTTTTCTTTGGGGAAACCTTTGGCCCATGCATTTTTTAAAGATAGAAATAAGATGACTCAGACCAAAATTTCTAAACCTGGGTGACTAAAGCTTAGTATCAAGGCACCTAAATAAAAGTGGTTGGATTTTTCACAGATGCTGACACTCAGCAGTTCCCACTGAGTTTAGTGGGATTTGTGGGTGCTCTGCACTCTTACAAATTGCTTTACTTAAATTCCTAAATATGGATTGAGGACCCTAACTTGAGGCACCCATATGTGAAAGTCTTGGACTTAGTGCCTTGAAATATATCCCTTTCCTACCTTTAAATTGATCTATTTCCTAATCTCTTTATTCTCTAACATTTAAATATTACGTCACTCCTCCACTGCTGTTATAGTTCTTTGATAGCCTTGGATCTTGTGTATCTATGACGGGACAGAACACTCTTCCTAATCAATCACAGAAGCAAATTCAAACTATTTCAATGATTTGTTTTTGCACAGCTGAGCCTGAAAGTTTTGATAGGGAAAATTTAAACTACAAGTATGAATTTTATAAACCGGTGCTAAGTATCTTCATGACTGGATGTTTTTCTAAAAAATATGCTCTAGTTCAAGCACAGCCACTGGACTCAAGCTGGAATTAATTCACGGAAGTTGCATTAGCTGCGTTAGTCAGCTCAGACCAGATGATCACAATAGTCCCTTCTGGCCTTATAGTCTATGAATCTGAACTCCATTCTTTCTGCTTTGCTGCCTCTATGTAACTACAGCCAGCTTTCCACTGCATCCCTTTAAACATCTGTCCTTTTCTAAACGCTAGAGATCACAGCTCACTTTCTTATGAGGAGCATGTGTAGCTTAAGCTTGTGCTAGTGATGTTCCCAGACCTGCCAGCACCTTTCTTTCCTCTAAGGAGTCCCTTGATTGGCTCCAGTAAACAGATGAGAGAGTGAGAGCGCGTGCGAGAGAAGCAAAACATCCTGTAATAATCTAGATCCCCCATAGTGCTGCACCTCATCCTAGGTTGTGAATATTTTTGGAAATTTTAAACACCATTTAAAAAACCAAGAACCTTTAAATCTTACTGAATGTACTCTCATCCCACAGGCGACGTTCTGGTATGTTTTTAACATGCTGTATGTATAGTAGAGGCTAATTTATGATGTGTGGGTGCACCGGGGAGGAGGGAAAAGATGCAGTCATGCTTTCCCCGGTGCAGCTGTAATTTGGTGACTAGTGCTCTGGGACAGCTGGCAGGGTAACTGGCCAGTGCTGACTGCAGTGCTCTCAGCCCCAGCGTTGGCGTGGCCATATGGCCATGGCCTCACCAGCCGATGGCTGCACTGCAGTCCCGACAGACGTACAGGTTAGATCTGCAGAAGAAGTGTAGTACCTGCCTCCACTAACCATGCTCCCTCGCTTGCTCTTCCACTGCACAGGCACAATGCCTCTGGAGACTCTTCCTCATGTAGAGCCTCCCAGTCCGGCTCTAGCTCACAGAGCCATCACAGAACTCTACATATAAATCCTGCTTTCTTCCTTCACTCTAGCTGAGCCCACTACACACCACTGAGTATGACATGACATCACATGCTGCTGCATGGAGAGATCTGCGAGGCTATTGTATAAGCATCATGGCCAACACCATGTCCCTGGATGTCTCGGTATTTAAAAGCAGGGGAAGGAGTACAGCTGTATTGGGACCACTGCACAGTGTCAGTGTCACCCATCAACTACCACTGCAGTTAATGTGAGAAGAGGATGCTCAGCAAATCACAGGAGGTGTTCAGCACCTCACAGGATTGGGCTCAGTATTATTACAGCCGCCGTGGTTTCAGTACACCTAGATTCCAGGGGGTTGTTAGTAACTTGGACACTGTTTCAGCCCAAATGTTCAAACCTGGATGCCTTGGAATAGAGATTTGGATACACAGCTATCCCAACCCAATGGAATACAATTGTATTTAATGCTAAAAAAGCAACTACAGACCTGAGACTATGGCTTATTCACCAAAAGACACTTTTTTTGAATATACTGGCCTCACATAGGCTAATTGTAATGGGCATCATAAATGCTGACTGCTGTTGGAAATGAAACTCCCTTGGTGCTGCATTAGCTCACATATTTTGGGAATGCCCCGTATCAAGAATTTCTAATCTGAGGTGAGTCAAAGGACCAATTTGATAGTGGATGTTAAATTGGATCCCCCCCAACCCCTTATGTTTTGTTCTTGGAAATATTCCTGCTGCCTGGAGAGTACCTGGTAACAAGGCAGCGTGGTTCCAATGTGCAGCTTTGGGTGCTAAAAAATTAATCCTGCGAACATGGAAAAGTTGATTCCCACCAAACATAAAATTAATCCTGCGAACATGGAAAAGTTGATTCCCACCAAACATTGATGCCTGGCTCACTGATATGGCTGATCACACAGCTAACAAATGACTGGCATTCTGCAGAAGGGGTATGCCCAAAAATATAGAGCGATTTGGGATGACTTTTTTTAGACATCTATGATTAATGTAGACCCTGAAGAGAGACATGTCACTTCCCCTCCCAGCCCTTTCACCTAACCCTCTTTACTTCCTTTGTGTATTGTGATGAATCTGGTATTTTGGTATATTTGTTGTTTTTGGAAAAATGTAAACAAAATTATAAATACAAAAAGTAAAAACAAAAAACAAAACAAAACCCCAACACTCTTGGCTACCTAAAGTTAGTCACGGAAATAAAAATGTCCTATTTTTTCTGCAATTTCCATGAGTTGTGTGTTCTCTGAACCTCTGAGAGTAGGCCTGTTTAGATGTCTAAATATTAGGGCTGGTCACAAAATGTTCATCAAAATCACGTTTTGACAGAAAATTGGGTTTTGAATTAAACATTTTTTTTCTGCAAAAAGTGCTGCTTTCCACAGAAAATTTACATTTACACTTTTCATCAAGATATCAAACACCTGGAAACCGAACAGCTTTTGGTTTTCAAACTACAATTCCCATTAGGAATTGTGGGGGCATTTCTGAATCACAATGTTTGGTTCTCAGCCAAAATTTTCTGCAGAAAAGACCACTTCTACTAAATACGGATTTATGTACCTGACAAGTTTGCACCAAGTTCAAAATTTTTTGCCTTAAACTTGCTGTCTCATTTCCCATTCTGAAAAATGGATATAACACTTACATACTTTATGGGGATGTTGCAAGAATTAATTAGTGCCTGAGCACTTTGAGATCTGTGAATGAAAGGTGCTATTTAAGTGCAACATAGCATTGTCTATCATACAATTAACAAACAATTCCGCAATAATCTGAAAAGCACTCTATTGATGGGGGATCAGGAAATGCTCTTTTGTATCCCCCCCCACCCCCAACTCCATATACATCTATATTCTAATAAGGGGTATTAACTTGCCAATTATGGTACCAGTTAAATACACAGACTGCTCTATTTTTTCATGACCTGTTAAATGCACACTGTGGTTTTAATGGACAGACTATTCTAAAGGATTTCTATTTAGGGTGTGGGTCTATGCTTGTGTATGTGTACCATTACCTACTGGATGGAATGTACACACACATGCACAAATTTCCTCTTTAAAAAAACCATTGTGGGAATTGATGTTTGTGAAAAGTGCCCGGCTGACAAATATGGAAGCTAGTGGCCTCTATTAACACAGGTATAGCACAAACAGCTCACACTAAGGATGAAAGGGTAGATCAGTCTCTAGGCCCATTCAGTACTTGGCATCTCTGCTGAATCTTTTAAACAAGGAGAGCCAGGTACAGTAACTCCTCTCTTAACGTTGTAGTTACGGTATGTTCCTGAAAAATTTTACTTTATGCGAAACGATGTTAAACGAATCCAATTTCTCCATAAGAATTAATGTAAATAGGGGGGGTTAGGTTCCAGGGAAATATATATATATACGTATATATATATATACACACACACACAGTATAAGTTTTAAACAAACAATTTAATACTGTACAGTACACAGCAATGATGATTGTGAAGCTTGGTTGAGGTGGTGAAGTCAGAGGGTGGAAGAGGGTGGGATATTTCCCAGGGAATGCCTTACTGCTAAATGATGAACTAGCTTTTGGCTGACCCCTCAAGGGTTAATACATTGTTGTTAATGTAGCCTCACACTCTACAAGGCAGCACAAATGGAGGGAGGAAATACAACAGACTCATGGCAGTGGCTGCAAAGATTCCCTGAAACGGAAAGTGATGATGAACCCACACTATCCCACTGGAGTGCACTACTCCCTCTACTTTCCAAAGTGCCGGGAGGTGCGTGTATGTGAGACAGAGACACACACCGTGTGTGTGTGAGTTTGTGTGTGTGTGTGTGTGAGAGAGAGAGAGAGAGCCAGACAGACACACACTCTTTCTCTCTCACACACACGGTATGTGTGTGTGTGTGTGTGTGAGAGAGAGAGAGAGACACACACACCGTGTGTGTATGTGTGTGTGTGTGTGTGTATGTGAGAGAGGCAATCTATTTAGAGTGGGGTCAGCGTACTTAAAGGGGCAATGCACGTCTCTCTCTCTCTCTCTCTCACACACACACACCATGTGTGTATGTGTGTGTGTGTGTGAGAGAGAGAGAGAGAGAGAGATATGCGCATTGCCCCTTTAAGTATGCTGACCCCACTCTAAGTACATTGCCTTTTTAAGTAGATCAGCAAGTTGAGACAGCAGCTGCTGTCAGCAAGCTCCCTGAGCCCTGTCATGTCCCCCCCGTTCTGTGGAGATTGGGTACAGGAGCAGGGGGCAGGAGCGGGGGTAGGGGGAAACCCTGACATCAGCAGCCTTCTTCCCCCCCATCCCCTGCATAGCAAGCAGGAGGCTCCCGGGAGCAGCTCCAAGGCAGAAGGCAGGAGCAGCACATGGCACTGGGGGGAGGGACAGCTGAACTGCCGGCAATTGATAGCCTGTTGGGCGGCTGCCGCACAGGAACTTAGGGGAGCTGATAGGGGGGCTGCCAGCCCACCCTGGTTCCGGGCTGCTCTTCCTGCAAGCAGTGGACAAAGCAGGCGGCTGCCAAACAACGTTATAAGGGAGCATTGCACAACTTTAAACAAGCATTTTCTTGAATTGATCAGCGACGTAACAACGAAACAACGTTAACCGGGACGACTTTAAGTGAAGAGTTACTGTAGTGTCAATGACAGTGTTGTTTTTTGTGGTGCAGATACCTGACCACTTGGAACAGGATACACACCACCAAATTAATGGAACATAAGACATCAAAAAACCATGAGGTTCCCACTACTGGATGAGCTAGTGGAATTACTTAGGCAGAGTCCTGTGCTTTTGTAGTCTATGCCACATATACACATGTCGTCTATGTACTATATGCCGTTATAAATTGTTACACATTTTGGAAACTTGGGTCCAAATTCTCTGCTGGTACAGAAGAGCACAACTATTTTGAAGTCAATGGAATTGCTACCACTTGCAAAAGCACAGAATGTAACCCTCACTGTCCACCCTTCTCTATTATTTTAATGTTTTTGATTGTTCTAACAGGCAAAACAATGAATACATTTGCACTTTTTGTAGAGAAACTAGTGTTTTACTGTACTCACATACCTGGTTGTGTTTGATATCTTCAGCAGGTGCACCATAAGAATTCCTGTACAAAGTTGAGATTCCAGCATTTTGAGCTAAAGACAGAAGTAAAGGAGAAAAGTATTACCAGACATGTCTCTCTGCAGGATTTTTTGCAGTGATTTTGCTGTTATTACACTACATATATTAACATAATACCAGTTAAGATTTGTCTCAAGTAAAAAACATTCATTCTGGAATGAATATATATATAAGAATTAAGAATTGGAATCTTTTAGAGGTATATTGAGAGAATGATATTTTTTTCTTTTTTAATTAAGAGTGTGAGATTCTTAATTTGGGATTATTTCCTTCTCTTTGCGGGTTAGTAGATTAACTGTGCTGATTAAAAGTAACAAAGAAGGCAACTGAATTGCATCTTTGAAAGCACCAGCATGAACCTAAGCTTCATGAAGTGTGGCTGTTATGAGTTCACTTTTACTTTCACTTGCAAATTATCACATAAATGCCAGACTTTCCTTTTCTTCCCTTACCACCAAATAGTCTCATTCTTCACTTTGCTGTGTACATATATATCACTTAGTAATGTTAGTAGGTGGAAGTTATACCGAATCTGTGGATTTCACACATAAGTCAATAAGAAAACTTGGTATGCAAACAGCAATAAATCATAAATCTCAGGCTAAATACATTGTGTTACAGTATATCATTTATACATTTAACATGCAACTATAAATACTGGGACTAAAAAACCTGGCACTTTTGTTCCTTGGATCAGACACTTAGGATGATGATGGCCAAATGCATGAATTAGGTGCACTGCAATGCTGCTTTTGTTATAAGGTGAAACCAACCACTTGGGGGGAAAGAGATTTAAATTAGCTCCAAAAATGAACTGCCAAAAGGCTGATACCTGGTGAAAATGAAGCGATCTGGATGATCAGGCCTCAGCCTGTAAACTAATATCACTCTTCCCCAAGATGTTCCACAGTTAAGCTCATTGAGTGAATTGAGTTATGAGCCTGAAAGTGTTGAGATGAAGCAGTAATTCTAGGGACAAGAAAAATATCACATCTGTCCTTTAGAGATGCTCACAATTTTAGTAGGGATTTCAGTTTTTCTTTCCAATAACATTTTGAGCCCATGGGTGTCTCAAATGGGGCTGATTCTGCCCCTGCATTTGCCGTTACAACCTGAGATACATATTGCAGATGTGGTTGGAAAAAACGTGTGCACTTTGGATATTTGCAAGAATGCAAAGTAAACGATTTGTGCAGTGGCTGCAGGTCACTCACAGGGAGCATGAATATAGAACAGGTACTTACCCTACAGTAACTGTGGTGCTTCAAGATGTTGTACATCTTACAAGAACATAAGAATGGCCATACTGGGTCAGACCAAAGGTCCTTCCAGCCCAGTATCCTGTCTTCCAACAGTAGCCAATGCCAGGGGTCCCAGAGGGAATGAACAGAACAAGTTATCATCAACCATCCCCTATCGCCCATTCCCAGCTTCTGGGAAACAGAGCTAGGGACACTATCCCTGTTGTAATCAGTGTGGTTCCTACTGTAGGTATATATGTGCATTAGGTACATAAGACTATAGTTTTTCTGAATAGTGGAGCATGTGCCTATGTCTCCTTGTGCTCCTGTACAAGGGCAGAGTGGGAGTGGCTGCGACCCTCCTTCAGTTCCTTTGCAATTCAAAGCCCAGGTTAGCTGAGGACTCTGAAAAGCAGGGATGGAGGGCAGGTCAAGGAATCCACTGACTATAACATCTCAAAGAACCAGAATTTCTGCAGGGTAAATAACCATTTTCTCTCTTTGAGCATGTGTCAGTGTGGATCTGGTGACTGGCAAGCAGTATCCCCTCTGGACAGGTGAATGAGGAAGGCCAGTCAATTAGTCAAATAATGAGTAAAGCACTGCTTTCCTGAACTTGGTATAAGACCTGGCTGCCATGTCAAGGGTGCAATGTTTGACAAAAGTCAGTAGGTTGCTCTGCAGGTCTCAGGTACGGTCACATTCCTGAATCGGGCTGAAGATGCTGCTTGTGCCCTGGTGTAGTGTGTGGAGTACATGGATTGTACACTGACGTTTAGAGGGAAAGGCTCACCAGCTACTTGATAGCAGGCGGAGCAACACTGTGTGATCCGCTTAAAAAGTCTCTCTGCTGGGAAGGTTTGGCCTTTTGATGAGCCGAGTATAACCACAAAGAGATGAAGAAACGGTCTAAAAGGTTTAGTCTTGTCCAGGTAATGGAGCAAGGCTCTGGAAACATCCAAGAAACCTAGCTTCTTCTCTCCTGGTGTCGAATATGGCCAATAGGTTGATCAGTAAGGCCTGGTAACTTGACACTCTGAGTTGTAAAGAGCAGTAATAGTAAGATTTTTCTCCCAGACACATTGAGCCTTTTTGGGTCACTGTCTCCACTCCCCCACCCCCTTAGAGGTACACTTGTTTGATTTAGTCTTTTACTGCACTGCTCAAACATCTAAGGAGTCTGGGTTGTGGTGGGCATGGAAGTACTCAAATCCAGATTGAGAGACCTGGTACCTTTTCTCTACCTGTTTTGCAGTTGTAGTTATAACAGCTGGTGTCTGCCACCAGGCTCTAGCCAAGTGGTGGGCAACCTGTGGCGTGAGACAGTTTGTTTACATTGATCGTCTGCAGGCACGGCTGCCCGCAGCTCCCAGTGGCTGCGGTTTGCCGTTCTGGACTGGCAATTGTGAGAATGTCGAACTTATGGAATTCCTCTGATGTGACCAAAGTCTTTAGCTCCAAAGTGTCAACTATTCTCATAAACAGCTCTGAGACTTGAAGACATCCAGGCTGGTACTGGTGACAAGGAGACCACCTTGTCAGGTGACAAAGATGACAGGTCCTTTGGTGGTGTTTTTGCTCTAAAGACCTGTAAGGATGGACTCCCAATAAGCTCAATAGGGCCACAGAGGCATGCCTTTAGGGTGTTTGGTATTGACTAGAACAATGCCATTTCTGCTGAGCCCTAGGGGGAGAGCTGACAGGTCTTTCAGTAACAGATCTCAGAGGAGCAGGTTCTCTATTTGAAGGTGCTGAGAATGTATGTCCCAGTGACATGTGTGGATGATGCTGAAGTATATGATGCTTTTAGTACTAGGGGTTTGCACCAGTATGGATAGGTGTCTCAGTACTGATGATGGTCCCCAGAGTATTGCCATTGTCTGTAGACATCGACACTGAGGGATATGACACCAGAGAAGGCTTCCTCTGTGCCACAGGCTGCTCCTTATTATCAGAACTCAAAGCCATGTGGGTCTTGGTGGCTGTATCCCTGAGGCTTTATTTGATCTGTCTTTATGGGAGGACACTGAACTCCACCTGGAGTCTCTGCCTTTGAGATCAGAGCGGCCCCTCTTGGTGCTGAGCTTTGGTATGGTAGGTGTTGGCAATGGCTTTGCTGCCGATGGTGCCTGAGGTTCCAGTGCTGTGCAAATGCCAGGTCTTTCCTCATCACCATCTTCTCTGCTCTGGTCTTTGGAGTCACTTGCCTGCTAGATGGTGAGCTGAATGAAGCTGGTTTGTCCATTACTCAGATCCAGATGCCTGTTGTCTCAGGATCTCAAGAGACCTTCACAGATTGCTCCAGGAGATGAAGTGCGTGTCGCATAATTTATATTTTATTATGGAGAATGAAAGGCACATTGAACATTTACTCGGTATGTGGGGCTCTCCTAAATAGAGGAGGCACCTCCTGTGTTCATCCATCAATGGAATTGTTCATCAGAGGACAGGCACAGCTTGAAGCCCACAGATTTCAAATCCACCAAATTGAAAAGTCTTGTACAGATGGAGTGTCTGGAGGACCTGTGCACAGGGTCTGATATAAATACTCAGCCCAGATAGATTGGTATCATTCATGGTGGTCGTTTGTCACAGAATCAGAGGAGTTATGAAGATTTTATGAAAAGTTTGAAGAAATTTAGCCAAAGCTAAACTAGTGGTCAGAAGTTTGCCAGGTTCCATCTTACTGCCAGGGTGGTAAAATGGAACAGAGGGTCATAGTCTTAATGCCCTCACATAGCAGCAAGAGGAGCTACAGAATGCATACACAGCCCCAACGGACACTGATGTTCAGAAACAAACAAACATCATGTGCATGAGGTGAATGGAAACCACACGGACACATAGCAGAAGAACAGAATATTCCCGCTGAGAGAATTTGTATCATTGTTGTTATGCAAATCACAAATTCACATTGTAAAATATAAACAAAACATACACGGTACAGAGTCCTTTATTTAACATATTAAAGGGAAAATGGCACTCTAAGAGTTTGGGAATGCCAAAAGTTCCCAAAGCAGAAAACTGAGATAGTTTAGGGGAGAAGATGAGAGAGCTTAATCTCTTGAGTCAATTAAGAAGTCCGCTATGCCTGGATGAACAGTTGACTATTGATGTCAAAAACTGCAGAGGCGAGAGAGGGATGAATCGATCCACATTTTGTGGTTTGGGCCCATTCCTTGCTGAGATATTGTATAAATGTTAAGACATGTAAAATTATCAGGGGATGGGACAGGGAGGATGAAGAAGGAAGTGATTTTAAGAAATGGGGGAAGAGGAGGGATAGAAGGATAGAAAGAAGTATGGTGGTCAGAGAGAGTGAGGCAGCAAATGGGAATTGGAGCTGCCAAATTACACCCCAGAGGTGGCTGCATTTCAGTGATGGATGAATTAATATTTCAGTGTTTGTATATTTTCTGTAGTAACAATAGGTAAGTACAAGTGACTACTGCAGATGCTGATGTTACCATATCCATTTATATAAGGAAAAACTGGGAAGTTTTTAAGGGCAACCAGGATAGCCCAATACAGTTTGGGAAGAACTCTGTGGTCCCCTGGTGTGAAGGATGCTATATAAATCTAAACTACGCGTATTATTTTATAAGATGCCAAGCATTATATTGGTGAAAGTTAGCAGACAAATAATTCTCCTCAGCAGCCTTCTGTGAAGAACACACTGATAACCTTAAGACCAGCTTTGAAAAGGATATAGCTAGATATTTATGTGACAAAGATATCACTGACCTAAGTCTTCCCATATATCTTAGTTCACTTACTTGATTCATGGTTTAAGATTTACATTCGAGTTTCATGTTCCAAAAACTGCTGACTCTGGACACATTTATAGTACTTTGAACAAGAAGTCACTAGCCCAATGCCCTTGTAAGCGTAGTCTGATAGTCAGCGAGAAAGGGAAGGATAAATCAGTTATAGCCAGTCATCTGCCCCTTGTACTGCACGTTCTGCGTCTTTCGTTTCATTCAGCAGAGCTCCTCTTCTAAAATATAGTTCAGAGCAGTAAAGTTAAAACATTTGTATGTTATACAAATACCAGCCAGTGTGGGGGTCTCCTGCTTTCTTATCACTCCCAGCTTCCTGCATGATGGAAGACGTGACACTGGCATACGGGATGGCCCCTTTGGATGATGGTTTCTTTAAGAAAAGCAGGCAGTAAAAGTTCCTTTGGCAATGGCTGGAGAAAGACATTTCAGATGCACTCCCTCCTGTTTGTGTTCAGAATGGATTTTCAGGGCAACTGGAATGTGTGTGGGCTATTAGATGAGTAAGCCTGAACACTGACATTGAAGGGAAATGGACATTCTTTAAAGTAAGCCTGGAAAATGTTGATCCAGAAGATGCTTCTGCTCCTGGAGTAGTTGATATAGGACACAGATGGTGATGCTTAATGTCAGTTCAACAGGAGAAGCCACAAAGTAAAAGAAACATGATCTTCAGAGCACAAATCCCATGAAAGCATATTAAAACCTTGTTTTCCCTGTTGGGAGGGGAATGGCTGAGAGTCAAGCTACGGCATTTATTTATGGTAGTCACACATTTTTAGAGAACATAATAGGTTTGTTTCCTTTTTAATTTGTTTCTTATTATTGTTACAGTCCTCAAAAATAGGCTAGTTGTGTGATGATCTGTAAATGTAGCAAGGTGTTATAAAAGCAGAGAGAGCAAAGGAGAATGATCATACTGTTCCTGCTTTTCTCTTAGTCATCCCTCAGGAAATCAATGGTATTTCAGAGCTGCTTAATTCATTACTAAGGAACTTAACACTTTTTACTCAATTGTTTATTTCATAACGTTTCACTCTTTTCTGCAGGCTTCACAGACTTCCCCACATATTCCCTTAGTGACAGGAGGCCAACATTACTATTAAAAAAAAAACCTATCAGGTAGCAACCAACAGTTCACAGGACATTGTCTGGGACTGTAACCTGGGAATGGCTTTGTAAAACCTGGGACAGTTGTGGATAAATGGGCATATGGATATATTGGTAGATATGCATACTACATAAGTCAGTGGGAGAATTGCCTACATATCTTGCTCTGAGCATTTTTCATTGCATCACAACTCCAACTTGGCAAAATATTTCTCTAAACCTCACATGCTCCTTTACAACCCATCCATGTACTGACTAAAGTTCAGTGATGGATATGCAAAGTACGTGCTGCAGGCAGTGAGGGAATCCTTACCCCTTGTTAGAGGATGTAAACCCAGGCAAACAGGAGAACAGCCCAGTACAACAAAATATCTCACAACAAAAAACATAAAGATTGATTTTATATTATTTTTATTGAAATATTCTTATCCAGTTCACCTGGTTTCCTTTACATGTTTGTTGTCGTTTCTTGTTTCTCTATCACAAATGACAAATACTTTGTAAAGATGATCTGTACATTTGTTACAATCAACAGTCAACATATACTAGTAGAATTATTCACTTCATTTAGTTATTTATAGCTTTGCCTTCCTCAACTGGCTCTTCATTTGATGTCAGACCAACTGTACAGGGTTGAGATTTGGCAACCTGAAAGAGAGAATGTGATTCATGAACTCCTGTTTCAAATACATAGTGCATGTACAGTACTGGGAACTACAGTAGATCTTTTTAATTTGATGTTGTTACCCATCTCTCACAAAGAGCCGAGTAGCTGGATTGTAGAATGGGTAGCTTGAAGTTTGATGCAAACACTTTATTACAAAGAACCCAATGAAAAAGCAGTTACAATGGGTGAGGGAGAAATGGGGACTTAG
Organism: Terrapene triunguis; assembly: GCF_002925995.2. Lineage (NCBI taxonomy): Eukaryota > Metazoa > Chordata > Testudines > Emydidae > Terrapene > Terrapene triunguis. Next base: position 6,270,524 of record NW_020664931.1, read on the forward strand.
GCACAACAGGGAGTGGAACTCAAAATGGAATAAAGGGGTTGGGGGAGTGCCAACCTTCATTCCTTAAAAAAACAGCAAACAAGGGGGAATGAGTGAAGTAAAGAAAAAAAAGAGAGGCCAGAGATACTGCAGTAAAGAGAAAAAAGAGAAAAGGATGGGGAGATGAATTGGAAGAGAAATGAACAAGGATTTTAAAAAGAGGCAGGGAGAAACAAGGTGAAAGATGTGTCATTAACTGCCAGAAAATGCCCTCCCCTATGATCATTCTTACTTAATATGCTTGCCTGAACTTTCAGATACTTTTAGAAGGAAATCGTATCCTTTGTCCTTCCCTACTGCCAAACTGGATTCTGACAAGTCTTCTTCATGGATGTATCCAAGATCCTGACAAAGTGTAACCATAGCTGAACACAGACCTGTCCTCCACAATCATGTCAATAATGGCCTTTACAATGACACTATTTGGGTGACAGGAAAAAGCGAATGGCAGCAACGTCACATCAGGGTAGGGTAGAACAACTCTATTCAGTGTGATTACAAGTCATTCTCAAACATCCCAAATACTGAAAACTAATGTCAAATACAGTACCTTGAATGAACAAATGACTTCCTCTTTGCTGCTTCCTTGTGTAATGGCCAGCTGAATTGTCTCCTAAGGCCAGAGGCAGACGTTAGGACTCCCAGGCTCTCAATGGTGTGCAAAATCTATTTGGCTGTTTTCCCATTTCTTAGATCACTTCTTAGATTTCATGTTAATTCATCTTCTTGCATGTTGCTCCTCCATGTAAACTCAGATGATAATCTGTAGGGTTTTGGTTACCAAGTACTGTACCGCACAGGAAATGTGTATGAGCAATGTCAGAACTTGAATGCAAACTTCTGGATACCGATTGTAGCATGGGAAGCTTGGTATTGAATCAGCATGCTGATGGTGTCCCAAGCAACATTAAGAACCTGGCAGAGGATCCAGTCTTGGAATCCTTCAAGATCTCTACAGATGTAATAATGGTGGGGGAAAATACCTTGGCATCATGGCATTTCTACAGGTCCATGTTGTAGTAGGATTAGATGTTACAAAGTATAGGACCACTCCTGATTGTTAGTATTTATTACATGTGTTGAGCTACAACCTAGATCAAGAATGTATACACATCTCTGTATTCACATAAGAGTTTTATAAGGAGTTATATTAATAAGATTCTTTTTACTTTCAATCTTATATCTGAGGTACTCAGACAACACAGAAGTTGATCTTTTTCACTATTACAGTAAACTCAGCCAAGCCTAGAAAATGTGTCTATCACAATCAATTTATATATGTGATATGTAAGCACAATCTCACCTGTCATGGTGTCTTTCCTGGAAGTGTGTTCTCCTTTATTACCATGGTAAGCGGCATTTGTTCCAGTTGATTCGTAGTCTGTTTTCCTTTCTTTTAGGCTGATCATTTCACGAGGTGAGGCTGGGGCACTTGCTAGATAGTAAAAACAAATAATTTTTCTCCCTTCACACCACTGCAAGCATATCTGGGGTAAACAATTTCGTAATATTTACATTTGTAAATATATAGGAATTAAACTGTATAAAATGCGTAGACAGAACTGGATTTGGAAAGGGGTTAGAGGTGCTGCTATTTCAAATATATGACAAATGTATTAAAGGCAGTTGTTAAAAACTGCATTTCTGTCTGAGCATTTTGTTCCTTCTCCATTTACATGCAACAACTAAGATGATCACAATGGAATGACATAAGCAGCAATTGTATTTTTCTTCATCCTTTCCATTTCTTTAGTTTGTACATTTGACAACCATTTTGCATAATCAGGTTCACTTCCCAAGGTATCATCAGTTTCTCCTTTGTTGAAAAAACTTTTATAATGATTAACAGGAAGCAGAAAAACCCTTATAAGAGTTATTCTTTGTTTTATTACTTGAAAATAAACAGGAACCATGCAACGGTTATGAGAAAAAAAGGCATTAGTATGGAAAATGTAACTTTAACTAAAAATACAAGATATATACAAATGTTCGGGTAAATGCTCAATACTTGAAAGTAACTCCAATAATTCTCAGAGTAGCAGCCGTGTTAGTCTGTATCCGCAAAAAGAACAGGAGTACTTGTGGCACCTTACAGACTAGTCTCTAAGGTGCCAAAAGTACTCCTGTTCTTTTTCCAATAATTCTGACTCTAGTATTATGGGTATGATTATCTGTATATACAGCAATGACCATTAAAAAAGTCAGCATCTACCAAAAATACCAAATAATCATAATAATTAATTCCTATTCAAGGTGATGGAAAAACAATGGGATTTCATATAGCAATTCTTTTTAATGGTGACCTCTCTGTCTTTCTGACCATACTGGAGTAACATCATTTAGTTAACTAAAGTAACTAGCAAATGTTGAGGGTGGGCACTGTATTTAACTGCATTCCTGGCTGCACATATCATTGTAGTATTTAGATGACAAATATGTTAGTAAAGGTTTATGATAAAGTGTTCATAAAATAGAGATATGTTGGATATTAGGGCAACAATTAGGACTTATTAACGTATTTCTTAAACTTTTATTTTCCCCAAACTAGTTTAAGAATAGAGGGGTTTTTTCTTCCATTGAGACCCCTATTACCAGTTCTGGGGTCTTGCTCCCAAAGATAAGAAAAGTTTGATTAAATATTTCTGGGGGATAATGTACTTTCTCAGCCTTTGACAAAAGTTAACCCTATAACAAATGAACGCCTCGACACAGTCCCCTAAGGTACTCTGGATGTTGCAGGGCTCTGCAATTCCCAGTACTTTATCGATTCCCCAAGACTGTATATCAGTTAAAGTTTTCTAGCAGGAAGAACATTTTTTTTCCCAATTGTTATTAGGCATTTACATTTCTACATGCAAACAAATCCAACCGGTTCTGAGGATTTTTAGTTTCACTTATTCAAAAGCACTAAGAATCTTTAGAGAGGAAGGAACACAAATAAAGAGGGATTCCCGCCCCCCAGAGCAATGATGAGAGGAAGCTTTTCTTTTAATAGCTTGGGTAATGGCAAGTTTGCTCTTTGTTTTAATGACTGTTTAAAAATCAGGCCCTTTTTAGGGAAAAATAATGTCACATAGTTCTTTCTCTTTCACTCTCTGGCTGGAAATCCAAAAGAATATCCCTTCAGGAAAAATAAAACTGCCCCACATTTGGAAATGGTGTCACAAATGTATTTCATCCTGGGCAGCTCCACTTTTATGTGTGATCAAATCTAACCAGAAATCCAGGGTTTCTTGGCCAGCAACGGACTTGCAAGGTTAAATCTTTATTAAAAGGATGTCAGCAATATTCTCCCTAGATGCTACCAGCAAGAAAGCTGTTGTATTATCACGGTGGACTTGGTAAGGTCTCTAGTGGTAAATGTGTTTTTGATTGCTGATAAACGTATGGCAAAATGATCGCTACTGCAGTCAATGTTTACTCCAGCTGGGAGTGAATGACCATCAAACACAAGGGGGGCTGTGGGGAGGTGAATAGTGTCCTGCTGTTATACCTGTTAACATGATTTTCCTGAGGCCCTTCTCGCTGCTTCACAATTTTAAATACAGAAAAACCCACAGGTTGCATTAACCAATTCCCCAAACAGAAAAAAGAAGCCTCTAACTCAAGGTCCTGTGCTAACAATTACAGTGCAACTTCTTACCGAACACTTTCTGCATTATGCATGGGAATCTCACTGAATCTTGATTTGGAGACCAGAATTTTGACCCAAACTGGGTAAAGTCAATAAAATACGTGTGAGGGTCTCCTTGAGAAATTCCAACACCCGTTAAACATCCTGGGGTTTTTTTTGGGGGGGGGGGGAAATAGGGACAGAATTAAGCTCCTGTTCCAGATTTTAATGAATCAAGGGATTTTATACCTACATATTTCAAATCTGGGAACAATGGTGACGGAGGATCACTGTCCATGTTGATACTGAACTTCCCATTAAGCTCTAATGTTACAACAAAGAAACGCCCCATTTTAAAGTCTTCTTATAGTTAAATTTTCAAAAAGCTCAGATACAATTTAGGCACCAAGAGAAGTGAGGAGATTTTCAAAAGCTCAGCCCCTTGAATGATGAGTTCTTTTGAAAACTGGCCAGAAGTGTCACAAAGGGACACGAACTCTTGAAAAGCAAGCCGTTATATGGGTGCCTACATAGGACCCGAGCTCATTTGAAAAAATGATCCCCAAAGTGCATACTGAACAATTCAATAATTGCCCCGATTTGTTATGTAATTTTGGTCCCCAAAATCTAATTTTTTCCCAGGCATACACATATGCAAGTTCCACTGAAATAAATGAAGGTTCTGTATGTGTATATTTAAGGCAGAATGGCTCAGTCATTATCTACTCTAGATTAGTAAACATGGGCAAAACACTGGAGAGAGAGCAAAACACGAGGATAGCGTTTGAGCAGCACTGATGCCTAATGAATGCGCTCTCTTATAAAAACAATTTTCGCCAAGTATTGGTATTTATTTTTTCCATTTTGATCTCAATATCGGAGGAGGTACTAGCATTTCTTCTCTGACACAAACTTGAATAGATGGACGGAAAGGCAAAAGCTTTGGGCCTCACAAAATCAATACACACCAGAGAGAAACCTGGCTTCTGTTTCTCAGCGTATGGGATGAGACTTGGAAGTGGTGTATGCCGAGAGTTTAGTTGGAAAGTTTCAAAAAGGTGAAAAAAATTAATGGGAAATGTCAATGAATAACAGATCCTGGCTCCACTGAAGTAAATGACAAAGCTCCCGTTGACTTTAATAGGGCCAGGATTTCATTCCAAGAGTTTATCAGAAAGTATTATAGATTTAGACTGAAAAAAATTGGACCAATTCAAGTACACCACCCCAGCTCTTATCAAAGAAATGAAGTAAAGAAGCACTAATGAGAGAGAAAGCATTATATAACACTGGGGTATTGGCTGGTCACTCAATATTCACTTAGAGACTTCCCAGCACACTTTAAAAGTTTTCTACTGCTTAGGAAACAAAGTGGATAATTATGGCTGTTAACTTGACAATGCTAAAACAAGAATTAAGATTAAAAGTGAGTTTCAGTTAAGATTTTTATGTAGGGCACAAGTATAACCTTTACATTTGTTGCTTAGTATGTTATTTGAACTCCACTCCTTTAATATCTGGTTTAATGAAGGCAAAGCACATCGACGAAATTTCCTTTCCTCACATTTAGAAAAGGTGGCTGGTATATTTTCAGTGTGATATTGTAATAGCAACGAATAATAGCACATTCATGTCCTCCTTACCATGACAAAAAGTGGACATTTATAATTATTGTGTCGTTTATTTTTGAAACTGTTCTGTTCATTACTTAAATCACAAGGACAGAAATTTGTTCTCTAGTCTCATATCTGTTCTTTTCCTGTGAGGCTGGTATTGTTTTATTAGAGTTTAACCTCTAAAGGATATGTTAATACATAGTAAGGTTTTAGAAAGAACATTGATGTTTGATAATGGTTCAGCTTATTACACAGTATTATTTCTATAGTTTACAAAAAAGATCTGTAAAAACTCATGCACAAATCTTAATCTTTGGTCATTTCCTCCAGCAGTCCTAATTTACACTGTATTTTTCTTGTTAGGATTAAGGTAACAAATTTGCATCGATTCAGAATTTTGAATAAATTTTCTCCCCCGGTTGGGACCCTTGGATTTAAGAACTAATGTTAAGCAGATGGCTGTGCTTATGTATCCATTAAAATTGGGGATTGCTCTTAAAGTGATTGTCCGCTATCTATCTAGCAAGGTTTTAAGACTCTGACATCATCAAAAATACCCAATCAGAATCAGAATATGGTTTTGGACATCATGTGTCCTCAGCCAGAATCTAACAGGACAACATACAAAACATAGCTCCAAAAGGGTGCTAGGACATCGCTAAGACATCAAAACACTAATGGTCATGTTAAGCATGCTGCTTTTTGTACACAGTCAAATGATAAGACATAACTGTTTGTCCGTTCCCTGCAGGAACTATATCTATTCACCCCTGTGTGAGCAACAGCTCTCCATCAATTATTCAAATCCACAAGTGGACTTCTGCAGAGTTTTTACTGGAAGCATTCATTAAATTGTCTGTTGACGCTGGACTGAGAAACACTATTATGGTTTACGGTACTGGGGTGTGGAGGGATGGGGCGGGATAGAGTCCTATATGTTAGACAAAGTTAGATTCCCTCCTTGAACTGAACAAACAACAGAAAGCAGGAGATACTTGGAGTCAGATGTTCACCGAAAGCTCAGGGCCAGATTTTTCAAGCACTCAGTACTCACAATCAGGGTCAGATTTTCAAAAGGGCACCCATCTAGGTGCCTGTATGAAGAGCAGATTTTTGAAATGGCTTAGTACTCAGCCACAACTATGGGGATACTTGTGGTCAGATTTTCAAAATAGCTCAGCACGTTGCCCTTGTAGATTGAGACTGGACTCCTAGATAGTTAACAAACATCAAAAAACAATCACTTTTGCACTAGGGTGTAAATAGTTTAGCCAGACATATCTTACTGCTGATATCCCGGTAACTCTGTGGAACAACTTGCATATGAGGAGTGATTAATAAGATTGGGACTGTTCATCTTAGAAAAGAGATGACTAAGGTAGGGACATAATAGAGGCCTATAAAATCATGAATGCTATGGAGAAAATGAATAAGGAAATGTAATTTATCCTTTCACATAACACAAGAACCAGGGGTCACCCAATGAAATTAATAGGCAGCAGGTTTAAAATAAAGATAAGGAAGTACTTCTTCACACAATGCACAATCAACCTCTGGAACTCATTGCCAGGGGATGTTGTGAAGACCAAAAGTATAACTGAGTTCAGAAAAGAATTAGATAAACTGATGGAGGTTAAGTTCATCAGAGGCTATATGCAACCCCACACTCTGGGTGTTTCTAAACCTCAGACTGCCAGAAGCTGGGACTGGACGACAGTCCTACTTGATAAATTGCCCTGTTCTGTTCATTCCCTCTGAAGCATCTGACACCAGTCACTGTCGGAAAAACAGGTTACTGGGCTAGATGGACCATTGTTCTGACCCAGTATGGCCGTTCTTATGTTCTTAATGACAGAGGTTTAACAGAGCAAGCAGTCAAATGCAAAGTGAGAGGCTGATAGGATTTTATTGTGTTTATTTTAAAAGACTTTATTTTTATTCAGGATTACTTTCATTTAAAGTAATGACATATTTTAACTTGGAATAAGTGGAGGAAAAAGAGGCCTGAATTCTAAATGTGAAAACTGAATTGATTCCTCTGTGTAAGACAGAAATAATTCCACAGTGGATGAAATAGCATTTAATGGCAGTTTATATGTTCATGGCATTGATATTAGATGTAGCGTTGCAGTCAATCCTTCTGCAAATACATCCATAACGAGATGCTCAGTTGGTGAACATTGGTGTAGATCCATTGACTGGAGTAGAGTTATGATGATTTACACTAGCTGAAATTTCTGTCTAACAGTATAAAACATACATACCAAATGAATTTGTGGTTTCTATGACTAGTAAAGCAAATTACTTGGAGGCATCTGAGATGGGGAACTTCCCAATGCTAACAGTAGGCCCAATGGCCTGGGAAATTTTCACTTTCCCAATCAGATAATCTTAACTGGCCAGTGGACAAGGAAGATAGTGAATGGACATTCACAGTAAAAGGTTACCCTGAATAGTCTGTCTGCTTTAAATTTCTTCAAGGCATTCACACAAATAAAAAATATTCCTGTATACAAAGATACACTGATAAGAATGAAAAAATTTCCCACAAGCTCCCATCACGGTTAATAATGCATCTAGATGCCACTGACGGTGCTTAACAATGGAAAGATGACATTACTAGATTACTTCTCTGTTTACTTGAGCCCTGGAAGCATGGTCTTACCTGAGCGATTATTAGGAGACATGCGCACTGGTGAGATGGAGGGCGTGCGTGATGAAGAGTATGGTCTTTGCCGATCCCGCTCTATTGTTGAAGATGAGGCTACAAAGTGATACTGTGACCATCCATCCTGCATGAGGACAACATCAAACATTGGGACAGGTTTCAGTGAAAAAGATGCATATATACAATACTCCATTTAATGTAAATAATATTTCTATTTAATTAGTGTTTTCACTAATTATTATGAATACTCAGTTACAATAATTACATATTAGCTCACAACGGCTACTCTGTTCTCCAGTGCTAGGCTGATTTACTCTGCCGATTTACAGCATGCCAAGTATGCTCAACGCTAGAAAATATAAGATGGTGCTCAGGGTCTGTCCACACAACAGGGTAATGCCCTCTATGGGAGAATGGGGAGGCGTGATTTCTAAAGTGCACTGATGTGTTGCACATTAATTGGTATGTGGAAACCCTGCTGGTGCACTCTAAAAGTTCCCTGACATAATGCTGTTAAATCACACTAGGGAATTATTAGTGTGCACCACTAGGGTCCATGTGGACCAATTAATGCACAACATGTTAGTGGATTTTATAATGCAAACCCTCCATAGTGCACATTTTCCCACTGCATAGACAACCCCCAGACACTACAATACCCCAAAATACCTACAACAGACACAAAGACAATCCCTTTTAGGGCTGTGCAAAATTATGCAGAATTTGAATACAATTTTAGGCATTTTCATTCTGCCCTTTTTCACACCTCTACTTTTCCTGAAATGTCATAAAAATGATAAGCCAGCTGTGAAAATATGCAAAATCATGATATTTTGTCTGTTTTTACAATGTAAACATTTTTTCCTCGAAAACAGTTCTATTACAAAGGAACATTTTAATTTTGCAAGAAAATGTTAAATGGCTAGATGAGCATTCAAGCCTTTTGAATTTTGTGTAAATATTTCACACACCCTCTAGTCTAGTTAATACACTGAGATTGTTCAGCTGTTTGTTCATAACTGGGAAACAAGAGTATGTTCTTTACAATGTTTTATTATAATATAATGCCCATTTTCCCAGCCCTGTTTTCTCTAGGGTGCACAGAAAAAGTTGCCCTCTGTATTTGAAATTGAAATGTGTAATGATATGAACATTTCTAAGTTAGCTGCTGTTCAAGTTCATATTACTGAAAATAACTTTATTTGTTCAGGAGTCAAACACTGGAGAGCCTAAAGCTGCTTTATGGTCTAACATAACATAACATAAATACTAAACAGTAACATTTTTTCTTAATTAATTAAACTAGCATGAAAGCATAATGAGAGCTAAAAGGGCTATTAGTAGCTCTGATATTGGACTCCACTATATTATTTCAGATGCTACAAAATATTTACTGATGAAATATCTTTATCATCTGTAAATCTTGTGCCAAATCTGTAATGTAAGTTTACCAACTTGGGCACAAAATCTACTTGCCACTCTTACGATAACACTTTACTTAGTCCTTGAAAAAAATGCTTTCCAGGGACCTGATCCAACTCCCATTGACCTCAATGAATATTGGGTCAAGTCCCTAGTGAGGAGGCAAAAAGAATTTTGCAAGGCTGATATAAGTGTGATTAAAAATATACATTATAAACATTGTTAAAAACTGGCTCCAATTTCCCTCTTAATTTGGCTATTTTGCTATATGAAAAGTAATTGCCACCACCTGTACTTTCAGAACACTCTGCTGAGGAAAAGTGGTGCTGTTTTTCTTTTTTAAACAGCAAAAGCAAAGAAGATGCTTGCTTATTAGATTTCTATCTATACATAATATTGATAACTTGAAATAAACACACTCAATGTACAATTAAAAGCACTGAATGCACATCTCTTCCCTCTATGTTGTTTGCATAGTGCATTGGTAAGTGGCTGTGTGTCAACTGTGAAATTACAACACACGTTTAAAATGAAAATTAAAAGAGTGAAATTTGGGTCATAGCTTTTGAAGATGGGTCCATTATTTTCATTGGAGTGGCTAGCTATAGAGCATTTGTTCATATAGGAAAGTGATGTTTGTGCCTCTTCTCAGGATCTATATGTCCCCAGGCAGTGAAGGGTCATATAGAAAATGTAGGGAGAAAAACAGAGAGCCAATAAAGATAGTAAGAATTACTAGAAAATGTCAGTTAATCCTTATTACCAATGATAAGAAAGAATTTTCTAAATCCAATCAATCATCTCCAGCAAGCAGATGACTTAGAAGCATTTATAAATCCATTGTATGCCCACATCTTGAATACTGCGTGCAGATGTGGTTGCCCCATCTCAAAACAGATATATTGGAATTAGAAAAGGTTCAGAAAATGGCAACAAAAATGATTAGGGTATGGAATGGCTGCCATATGAGGAGAGATTAATAAGACTGCAACTTTTAAGCTTGGAAAAAAGACAACTAAGGGGGGATACGATAGAGGTCTATAAAATCATGACTGGTGTGGAGAAAGTAAATAAGGCAGTGTTATTTACTCCTTCTCATAACACAAGAACTAGGGGTCAACAAATGAAATTAATAGGCAGCAGGTTTAAAACAAACAAAAGGAAGTATTTTTTCACACAATGCACAGTCAACCTGTGGAACTCCTTGCCAGAGGATGTTGTGAAGGCCAAGAATCATAGAATATCAGGGTTGGAAGGGACCTCAGGAGGTCATCTAGTCCAACCCCCTGCTCAAAGCAGGACCAATTCCCAACTAAATCATCCCAGCCAGGGTTTTGTCAAGCCTGACCTTAAAAACCTCTAAGGAAGGAGATTCCAGCACCTCCCTAGGTAACCCATTCCAGTGCTTCACCACCCTCTTAGTGAAAAAGTTTTTCCTAATATCTAACCTAAACCTCCCCAACTGCAACTTGAGACCATTACTCCTTGTTCTGTCATCAGGTACCACTGCGAACAGTCTAGATCCATCCTCTTTGGAACCCCCTTTGAGGTAGTTGAAAGCAGCTATCAAATCCCCCCTCATTTTTCTCTTCTGCAGACTAAACAATCCCAGTTCCCTCAGCCTCTCCTCATAAGTCATGTGTTCCAGCCCCCTAATCATTTTTGTTGCCCTCCACTGGACTCTTTCCAATTTTTCCACATCCTTCTTGTAGTGTGGGGCCCAAAACTGGACACAGTACTCCAGATGAGGCCTCACCAATGTCGAATAGAGGGGAATGATCACTTCCCTCGATCTGCTGGCAATGCCCCTACTTATACAGCCCAAAATGCCGTTAGCCTTCTTGGCAACAAGGGCACACTGTTGACTCATATCCAGCTTCTCGTCCACTGTAACCCCTAGGTCCTTTTCTGCAGAACTGCTTCCTAGCCATTCGGTCCCTAGTCTGTAACAGTGCATGGGATTCTTCCATCCTAAGTACAGGACTCTGCACTTGTCCTTGTTGAACCTCATCAGGTTTTTTTTGGCCCAATCCTCTAATTTGTCTAGGTCCCTCTGTATCCTATCCCTGCCCTCCAGTGTATCTACCACTCCTCCCAGTTTAGTGTCATCTGCAAAGTTGCTGAGAGTGCAGTCCACGCCATCCTCCAGATCATTAATGAAGATATTGAACAAAACCGGCCCCAGGACCGACCCCTGGGGCACTCCACTTGAAACTGGCTGCCAACTAGACGTGGAGCCGTTGATCACTACCCATTGAGCCCGACGATCTAGCCAGCTTTCTATCCACCTTATAGTCCATTCATCCAGCCCATACTTCTTTAACTTGCTGGCAAGAATACAGTGGGAGACCGTATCAAAAGCTTTGCTAAAGTCAAGGAATAACACATCCACTGATTTCCCCTCATCCACAGAGTCAGTTATCTCCTCATAGAAGGCAATTAGATTAGTCAGGCATGACTTCCCCTTGGTGAATCCATGCTGACTGTTCCTGATCACTTTCCTCTCCTCTAAGTGCTTCAGAATTGACTCCTTGAGGACCTGCTCCATCATTTTTCCAGGGACTGAGGTGAGGCTGACTGGCCTGTAGTTCCCCGGATCCTCCTTCTTCCCTTTTTTAAAGATGGGCACTACATTAGCCTTTTTCCAGTCATCCGGGACCTTCCCCGATCGCCATGAGTTTTCAAAGATAATGGCCAATGGCTCTGCAATCACATCCGCCAACTCCTTTAGCACCCTCGGATGCAGCGCATCCGGCCCCATGGACTTGTGCTCGTCCAGTTTTTCTAAATAGTCCCCAACCACTTCTTTCTCCACAGAGGGCTGGTCACCTTCTCCCCATACTGTGCTGCCCAGTGCAGCAGTCTGGGAGCTGACCTTGTTCGTGAAGACAGAGGCAAAAAAATCATTAAGACTATAACAGGGTTAAAAAAAGAATTAGATAAGTTCATGGAGGATAGGTCTATTAATGGCTATTAGCCAGGATGGACAGAAGCTGGGAATGGGCAACGGGATGGATCACTGGATGATTACCTGTTCTGTTCATTCCCTCTGGGGCACCTGGTATTGGCCATTGTCGGAAGACAGGATACTGGGCTAGATGGACCTTTGGTCTGACCCAGTATGGCCATTCTTATGTTCTTGTAAGATGTGCCCTTCAAGCTCTAGAGCCAATGATGATGTTAAAACCCGATATTATTTTCAAGTGCACAACTACTGTTTTTTTCTTAATGTTAAACCAAATTGGAAATGATCAGACACTACTTAAAGCACACGGAGACATAAAACAAGAGCTAAGAGTTAAAAGTCTTTGAAATGTCATAACATATAGTTCAATTCCATTTATCTTACCTATTTATCCCCACCCACAGTTCAGGATCTTACACAGTAGTCTCAGAAAACTTTATAAATAAAATTTTACCAGGTACACATCTTAGTTAATATTAACTTACATAATAACTTATTCTCTATGATAATCACACACTTATTACTTTGAAATCTTTGATCCCAGTGAGGAGCACTGATCCACTCTTCCCTCTTTCCATTCTCTTGAGATTAGCAGTTCTCATAGGACTGGCGGCAGGCTTTTCACATTTCTAATTATTTTATTTTAAAGTGACAGATCTGCTAGCCCAAGCGGAGGAGACGTGAGGGCAGAAGTGGGGAGCAGGCCACCCTCTGGGGAGATCTGATGTCAAAGGAGGGAAATGACCATCCAGCACTCTCCACCTGTACAACGAGGTGACATTGATGCTACAGTTGACTTGCAGGTCTCTGGACCGCTGTATGAAGAGTAAAGAGGCGCATCAAAGGGATGAGGCAAGCTTTCAAGATTTTCAGCCCTCCCCACAGTTAGAGTGAGCACACAAATTGCGGTGCATACAGCCCTTGTTGGGACCTCCTTATCTCCATCTCTATGAGGGATATGGTGGAAGGATCCTTAACCAAACTATGCAGAGCTTCAAAAAAGTGGGTGCTTCATAAGACAAGTTTTATTAGAAGGGCTGGTTTTTTCCCAGGTTTTACTATGATGGGTGTTTTTTTTAGTTTTTTAAATTCCTGTCCACACTGCACATTGAAAGTGTGCCAAAACCATGCTGGCTACAAGCCTGCTGGAAAATGACTAGTAAGTACAGTTCTAATTCTTGTGGAGACGAACTTTCAAATACCAATAGCAGGAGGGTGTTTTTCTTTTGTTTTTTTTAGCACAGGGAAATTCTACATGACCATTGCTTTTAACCTCCTCCTTTCTCTCTCACACGCACATTCACACACATAGATAGAGAAGAGCATTATTCTCACTATAAAATGGAGACAATGAATTTTTTAAAAATGAAGGTATTAATTGTTCTTCAAACCTTTTAAAAAATCCATTTAATCCCATTTAAAAATCAATTAATAACACTAGAGGCTTTAGGATCTTAAATGTTCTGTGCCAGCTGAAAATGGCACATTTTGTTTCATGTTCATCCTGTATCATGACATCTCTCTGAAGTATCTACAACTGGGGTTGAAGTTGCTCTCAGTTGAGCAGGGAAAAATGGCAGCTTTCTGCTTGCCTACTGCATCGCATACCTGAATCCTTCTAGCATTCTACTGGAAAGTGAATGTTACCCCTCCCTCCTGTACAGTACCACAAACTTGCCATAGCAGTGACATCTGGCGCCAGTTGGGTGAAGTTCCTTTGGCACTTCAGAGAACACCAAAAGTTTCTTCAGGCATTACAGTGGTTCTCAGCAGTGAAGGGGTTACATCTAGTTGTAGTTGGACTGCTAGTAGATATGAAGCTTGGTTGTACAGGACGTACTCCCCTCTATCCCCCAAATGTTTTTCTCTCTGCTGAGAGCAGCTCCACCTATAGGTACTTCAGAGAGTAGAATCTGGGACTCAAAGTGCAATTTCAGCTGACAGTGGAACTTTTAGAATCTCCAGGATTGCAAGGCCCCAAATGCTTTAAATTCCTCTTTAATTAATATAAATGTACAAATAGACAGAAGGGAAAAATCTTAGAGCTCTGGGAAGACTGATGTGATTGATAGGGGGAAGACTAGTCTTGGGGCTAATGCAAATAAATGGGAGTCAAGAGATACCATTCTAGGCTCTGCCAGGGACTCTGTGCAACCTTGGACAAGTCACTTACCCTCTGTGTGCCTCTCAATTAAAGACACTGGGCTCAATTCTCCTTTCACTTAAACTGGTTTTACACAGTGCAAATCCATTGCTCAATGGAGCGACTGCTGATTTACACTGAGTTAAGTGAGAACAGAATGAGGCACTATAACACCTTCTGTCACCCGGGGTGTTGTGAGTCATAATTCATGCACGTTTGTAAAGCACATTAAAATCTTCAGCTATAAAGGCACTAAAAGTATGTTCAAAGAATTAACAGAGTATGGACTAGAAACTCATCCAGTGTAAACTGGCACAACTCTATTGAATGATTTCAGTAGAGCTATGAGGATTTATACCAAATGAGGGCCTGTCCCTATAGTCTATCCTATGTGACTGTTGTCCCATATCTACACACGTTAGAGCCTTTGTTAACAAAATTGGTCCATTTTTTAATCTATCTGAAAATGAAAATAAAAGTTTTGCCATTTCAATATCAGAGCAAAAAGATAATAAGGAGCCTCTTATACCAGCCACCCTCTCCTCTTCCCCAACTCCTTTATTCAAAACCAATCTACCATCACACTTCACTTTATTGGAGTGCTTCAATTTTTAGTACAGTGAAACAAAGTTATCCCAAACATTAATATAATTATAAATATCATTATAAGCTCAGATTGCTTTTGATTAGCCAGATTACGGTAGATACCACTGTCACTGGATGATAATGTTCAAATAGTGCTTTCTGACAGATTTTTTGTATGTGTCTGACAGGCCGCCATAATACCCCAAAAGCTGAATACTTTTAATAAAATCTATCCTTAGCTCTCATCTGCTCCAACAAAAGAAATTTCTTTCCATTTTTAAGGTAAACCATTTCTAACAAATTCATTAAAACTATTCCCATCAACAATTCCAGAAGCTATTAGTGTTAAATATTTCAACTAATTTTTAAGAGCCAAAAGGGAGTATGTTGAATTTAATGCAGAAATAAATACCACCTGACGGGCTGGTTGCTTTCATTAGTTTGTTTCAGCTCCAGTGCCTATAATGACATTTAATTAAATTGATTTGGATACTTAAAGGTACAGTATATAAGGGTCTCCTAAAGAGAACAAGTGCTATCTTCAAAAGCAAATCTGTGTGCAAGTGTTTTTCAGAAACCAATCTGCCATCAGCCTGATGTACCAAAGGAAAAATAGGACAAAAACATTTGATAAACTGGAAAGAAAATCAGTGTAATTCTGTTATAGAGGGGATGCCATTGTTAACTGCCAACAGTTAGTTAACAGGTAGCAACTGTGCACCTAAAGAAATCACAAATAACCAAAATAGGGTAATGTCATATTAGCCCTCAGCAGCTGTTCAGAGGTTCCACATTTTGCACTATATTTTGATTATGCCTATAATGACTATCTATTTTTCCTAAGTAATATGAAGGCACTAGGAGAAGGCATGTATTTATTGCAGCTAGATCAACATTGGCATATATCCAGTTATGTGTTGTCAGGAATCCGGCAGCGAATAACTTTTAAGTGGAGAGCTATGCATAACAGTTGTGGAGAAAAACAGAACAAGAGTTTAGAACTAATCATTTTTCATAGGCTTCACACTTGTGCCAGGACGTCATCGCTCTGCTCAGCTCTGAGTCATTACGAGATTCAATCATTCTCCTCTGATCCACAGCAGGTGATTATTTTGTCTGGTATTAGGTGGATTCATGCACTATAAGTAACATTAAAAGACTATGTCAAATGCCTGTTGCAACTTCTTTAGTTCTTGTTATCTTTCAAAGATATGTCTTGGTCAGGGAGAGGGTATATAAACCCTGCTACTTCAGCCTGAGCTGGCCCCCCTCCCACACCTGACTCGATCCTGATTTTAGTATGCACTGTACAAACATAGTGAAAGATAGTCCCTGCCTGCCACAAAGAGCTTACAATCTAAATAGACAGGACAAAGGGCAAGATGAAAGAGGGAGAAAATGATTTTCCCAAGGACAAAGAGCAGACCAGTCGTGGAGCTGAATAGAACCTGTAGGCCTTGCTGGAGCCCTAGGCATAACTAACAGTATGAACCGAAGGCTGTCAACCAGAGTGGGCCTCGTTTTGGCAAAATGGCAACACAAAAGGTATTAGCCAACCAAGTCAGCATATTCCTGATCTGAGGGGATGGTACAGAAGCACCCACACCTCTCAAGTAAGTACATAAACAAATTCTCCAAGAGTGGGTATAAGAACACACTGACCTCTCATCAGATAAGGATGGAATAACAGGATAATGGATGAGGTTGTTTCATTTGAACTAGCAGGTACAATATATAAGGATGGTAACTAACAACATATGGAATGTAAAATGTAACTTGTTTGTATCAATGTATGAAAGGAGAAGACATAGGAGGGGCAGCTTTGTACTGGCCTAGAGGACAGCATCATGTTATGTTGATCAAACTGGTACCTTGTCGTGGGCACACATGTGTTAGTGTACCTGTAGCTCCTATGGGGCAAAAGTACCATGCTTTATCAACAATAAACCTGACAATGCTTTTCACCACAGAACAGAGCTGGTGGTCTTTCTGTATGAGTAACATCAAGATCTGCTGAATCAACGCGCTGTGCTCTCTGCTAGTGCAGCTACCATCACAGCTCCAAGAACAGTGACACTAACAGCATTAACAACACTGCAGCACTAGCAACACTTAGCAACATTAACAACAGAACCAAGTTCTCCTGACTATAAGTCCAGAGCCCGACCTACTAGACCACACTGCTGCTATTAGAATCAGTTAGCAGCAAAATCTGAACAACATGGTTTTAGAACTCAGTTTAGTTTGGTTGTACAGAAGTTAAAGATCCTACTCAAGTTTAATCTCAAGTACTGTCTCTTAACCTTCCCTGCTGTGATTTTAATGTCAAATTTCCGTTCACCTCCCAAAGTAAAATATCATTATAAAACTACTATCCTCTAACAACATCCTCCCAAAAATGACATCACACCACTGCGCAATGCTGACTGGCTTTTGTTTTGAGAATATTCTTATAATACTTCTGTAAAATGTACACATGGAAGCATATCTCTGAGAATCCCATAATGTTTCAGCAAACTCTATTCTAAGTGACTTAATCAAAATCAAAATGAAGTGTAGTTATTTCGGCTGATCAGAAGGCAAAGATGCTGCTTATTTACTGGCAGAAAACTACCATTTTTGCAAGTTGTGCCATTCCCTGGCTCTGATTAGTTTTAAGGTTCATACTAGTATAATCACTTCATAGTTATTTCTTAATAGCCTTGCAGTGTAAAAATTCCTGCCCTATGACTAGTTGATAATCATTAGCCAATCAGGTGACAGTGATTTGCATCAAAGTGTAGGGTTTTCAATAACTGTAATGAATATGCAGATCCTTGACTCTTATTGAGGCCTGTACTCTGATTACTGCCTTCAGAATTACCGAAGTGTTTGTCAGAAAGAAAGACACCAACTCCTGTGGTGTCCCAGTACAGAAGAGCAAACATCATATTATGAAATTACTGAGATAGAAACTATTTACAAAATATATATTTTAAACCTTTCTAACATTCTATTTCCTCCTTCAGGCCCAATACTGTTCTGCCTGGAATCAACAGGAATTTTGCCATTCAACAAAGCAGGATTGGAACCTTCTTCTCGTTCCTCTTCCTTGCCTATGAGCCAGCATTTTGCTATTGCCATCTTATTAATTGTAAATATGACATTTCCTGTAATGATATAATATGGTAAAATACCAGGGTAACCACCTATGAGAGAACTACACCCACCAAGCTGATGTTAGAAATAGAAAGTGATAGGGTATATGATACCGTAACAAACAAGTGCATTATGTTGACTGAGCTTACTTTGGAACTCAGCAGGAAATTGCTCTCAGTTGTTGGTGTTGCATCTTTTTCATGCTGAAGCTTTGCTGTCAGGCTAAGTGGAACATTCCTGACTGGTGTGCACTAGTGTGACATTGTCTAAATTAAAGGGTAAAGCTGATGTGAATGAAGTCAAGTCTCATCAGACTGATACAATTCTGGGCATCTTTTCACTTGCAGTTTGTTGTCCTGACACTAATAAGACCCAACAGATATTAGAACTGAATCAGATTATCTACATATATTGGCATATGAAAGCTAAGCATTCAACATGACGGTAGCACTGTGGTGAGGAGTGTGCACATGCATCTAGCAGAGTTTCTGACTGGGATCTTAGAAATAATATAGACTAAAATATTTAGTAACAACCACATTTATCATTAAGATCTAATATCTAGAAACATTAAATGCAGTAAGTGCATTCCTCAGTGGTTCTCAACACTGATGGTCCACAAAGCATCTATGGGCAGTACAGTGCTCAGTCTGATTCTCCTCCTTGTTTCCAGCTGCCAAATTGATTCACAGAAGCCAAAAAATATATTAAAACAGTTTCCTCTTATGACTTTTCCATGTAAACACTTGAGGTAGTGGACATATGGATGTTACATACTAATGAATGGGAGAGGAGATGCCAAGAGGCAACCTTCCTATTAAACTGTGGTTCAGTGGAATTGTGGACAGCAGGTTTGAGCCACTAGCAAAAGTGGCCAAACTGAGGGCTGCCGTGAATCTCTGAGGCGAGCAAATCCGCCAATAAGCGCAGGACCCACCAACTCAGAGGAGGAACTTTGTCACAGAATGTAGAGACTTGGCTATGATATTTTTAGCAGGAAAAGGTAGAAATATACAGACCAAGCAAAAGCTGAGTGTTTTCACTCACATTTCACACATTCAGGTGCACTGGCAAAATCCATTCCTCTGAATGTGAACCATATCATCTGACAGATGAACTAAGAAAAACAGAACTGAGTGCAGCTGCTAGTTCTCTTTCCCAGTGTCCTCCAATGACAGCCATCTTTAAACTACATCTGTATTCTGGTACCAGTCCCTAATTCTCTATTTCAATATGGTGAACAAGGTAACTAATAAAAAGTACTTCCACGGCAATTTCTGCATCAACAGTTATTATATCATGTTGGACACGAAAGAGTTGAAACTAGGTTATCAACATACAAGCGTAACATTTAGTCAATCAGACTGCTTGGGTTGAATTTACATTTTCTAGTCACATGAAACAAGCATTTTTTATTTCCCTAAAGGGCAGAGATGAACTAGATCTTACTGCAGCAACATACAGAAACCTCAACAAAGAAAGTCCAAAATAATACATTGCAACAGTACAGCAATACTTCTTCATTTTCTTCTAGAAAGAGAACAAGGTTTTAGTGCCAAACTGATAGCTATAATTTGATATATCCATCTTCTCTGTGTCATTTCAATATTACTTCACACAAAAAGTCCTGTCGACTTCATTTAATTTCAAAGCTAGCAGTGGGGACCACAGAAAACAGTTCAAGATTACTGTAAAGTCATGAGTTTCTAATGGTCCTAAATGATTCAACTTCCTTATTGGGATCCCCAAGAATCTCCTTGTCATAGATGTGCTTTCCCCTTTGCCTACATTATAGGCTGCAAGCATCAAGACTACACTGTAATAAAGAATGAGCTCTAGTTCTGTACTTTAAAGATCATATACCTTTAACAAATTATTATTTTAGAGATATATGAACTGATCCGAATAAAATAGCAACCAACACAAAGAACTGCCCACACTTAAATAAAATTTAACCATTTTTCGTCTTGAAATAAGTCCGGTTAACAGTTTTTAGAAGGTATTTTTCATTCAATGACAGCACTTCCTGGGTTTGGTTATTTTAATCTTTACTGTAAAATAGTGATGTGCCTATCTTTACATCAGCACCTTAGCACAGGTAAACAGACTTTTGGATGCTTTTCTGTATCATCTGGATTTTTCTGAAGTTTGTTTGTGATTTATTTTTGTTGGAGACACTTCCAGAACTCAGATTACATTTAAAAGGAGTAAAAAAATTAAGAAGACCAAAAAGACATCTGTATTTAATTTTTGAAGTTGCACATACTACGTTCAAGGATTAAAACTTTATCTTACTCCCAGGAACTGAATATCTGAATAAAAAAGTACTGCAGTCATGACTGTACATATACACGGAAGGCCTTCAGATTCTAGACACTTGTCTGCAACTTTAGTCTTGAGCGAGCTTCGGGACTTATAGTCAAATAACTCACTTCAGAAGGAAGGCTGTCAGTCAAAGATACTGCTGGGGGGGGGAGATATTTGAAATTCAACTTGTCAATCTTCACAGAGAGTGCAAAAGAACCTATTGTGTGCAAAGATAAAGCATTTCATGGACAAGTTTTTCAAAATTATGAGCTAAAAGTTAGACTCCTACTTCTATATTTAGCAACTAAAGAAGAGACCTGGATTTCAAAAGTGAGCCCCCTATATTTGGCATAAAAGACAAATGGAGCTTGCTTCTACAGTTACTGTTTTATCATATGACTATGATGACAACAACACATACATTAATATTGCTGCTAGACAGTGGTACAGAGAATTTAATGGAAAAGTAAACTCCTGAAATGTGGTTTGTTGTTGACTCCACTGTTATCTCTTGAGTTTAGCAGTTTTTGGATGGGAACTACTTCACCGTCTACAAATTCTTTCCTCTGTGTGTCTTATAAATAATGTAGAGATTTTTCTGCTAAACCAGCAGGCTGGTTACAATACCAAATATTAAAAGAATGTACTAGTACTTCTAAGCCCCTGGTGCTAAAAGAAATGGTAATAGCTACAGTTCTGGATGCTTACAGAAACTCAAGCTCAGACCTTTGGAGGTTTGCTCATTAATACAAACACACACATTTAAGGCTGAAAATTATATTTCGAATAGAAATTTAAATGAAAAAAATATATATATAGTCAAATTGAACCATCACAACTGCATTTTATGGCTACAGCTAAATTAATAGGAAACAAAACATTATTACACCGAGGGTCAGATTCTGAGCTACACCTGTATAACTTCATTGAAATTACTCCAGGGTTACACCAATGTAAATTAGACCATAATCTGGGATTGACTCTTGACTTCAACACAGAATTAATTTTAGAACATTACAAAATATTTTGAAGACAGCTGTAAAGACTCAAATTGCTTACAAATGGAACATGCACATTTTCAAAAAAATTAAGAATGACTAAAAGAATGGTAGGTGATACTATACATTTAATGGCCTCTAACACGAATGGCATCAAAAGAATTAAACGACATCAAATGCAAAATGATACAAATAAACTGAAATTTTATCACATACAGTCTGTTATGGGACTATTTAGAAACAACAACCTTTCAGACAGATATCTCCAGCAAATCTACGTAGAAACACAGGGTCAGATTCTCCCATTCCATCATGTGTTGTCAGTGCTACCCGTTTGATCTGGCAGGGTTTTATATCCTCTTTGAACAGATATAAATGATGACATAGGTGCAAGGCAGTGGAGTATTGGGCCAATATATGGTACCTTTTGTAATTCATCTAGTGCTCAGCTTTAGCCCATCATGAGAACTATTTATTTACATACTAGGAATTGTACAGTATTTAATAGATTGTTTCATGCCGGTAATGGTTACTTTAAGCCATGTTAAATGATAAAAAAGTGATAATAAAATAATGGCCGTCCCTTCTCTTTCTAATATTGTTAGTAAAAGTAAAAGGGAGTAAGAAGGACTGGCAGGAATGTTACTTGAAAAGACAGATAAGATAGGAATTGTTAAAGGCAAAGCCTATACGTTTATTTCATTGATTGCATGACTGAAATGAAATTCTTTTGTATTAAAAAAAGCATAACAGCTATGCCCTGTGTGACTAACAAACAAATCTGTAAGTGCTTGCTATGTCTATACCACAACACTTGTTCACAGGTTTGCTTGTGTGATGTCTACAGAAGATGTAGCAGTTATTGTTTTCTCTTGCAACAACTCCACACAGTAGCATTTTAGCAGAAAAAGGAAGGGTGTCAGGGTAAATCAAAAGAAAGGAGCAGTTAAGGGAATGGAATTTTGATATCTAAAATCTGAATAGTGTCCTTATAAGAAAATGATTAGTTATGCTACATCAGGCTGAGCCTCATCAGGCTGAGCCTCATTGGTGTTAATTATGTCTGTATGAAATCTACTTGTCCTGTTGTTAGCACAGGATATTTACATTTTATCAAGAACTTTGTTGATACTTTGAACACATTCATTTTATCGACAGAATAGATTAACTTGATTAATTTTGTTCCCATAATGAAATGTACTGACTTTTTTTTTTAAAGTGTGCTTGGATCACAAAAGAAGTGCTTGACAAAAAGTATTTCGTTTGCTAACTGAAATACAGTATTTAGCAATAAGTGCATTTCTGATCAAAAGGTGTAAATAATCAACAGATACGTATGTGAATGATGGATAGCTTTAAAGGGAGCTAACTGGACAGAGCTTATTTCTCCCTCTCTCCAATGTGCAATGTTCATACAGGACTTTGGTCATGTGTCAGTGCCACTGAAATTCATGGGTCTACTTGTGTAAGTAAAGTGAGCAGGATTTGGTCTACAGTGCATAAGGTACACTAAATTAAAATGTATCATACGTATTTTTTTAATTCTATAGTAGCAATTTATTATAGATTTAAATGTGTTCTTCATAGCTCTTCTGGGAGCAAATCTTAGTATGCATTAAACATCACAATTCAAGACTGGTCAGATGACAGCCAGAATACCTGGGTTTGGGAATAGATTCTGGTTTCTTGGCTCTGCGAGAGAGTACGCTGAGCGTGCCATGACCCAGAATGATGGGAAGGTGAAAATCCTCTGTCCTCAGCCACTCTGAAGCCTGGGGCCGCCCGCTGCCATAAATCAATTAATCAATCAATCATTTATTTAATCAGGTAGCTGCATTTTCACAGTGATATAGAAATGGGCTCTAGACAATGTCTTCTCTATAAAGCTATTGCAGTTTTAATTACATTATAGACAGATATAGGTTACCTTATACCAGTTCATCTTAAAAGGCTGACATTCACCTCAGTGAAAATGCTTTCCCCCAGCCCACTGATGCTCCAATTATAGGCCCGATCCAGCAAAATGCTTGTATATGCTCATGAATAATTTTAAGCACATATGTAGTCCCATCAAAGAGTACTTTTGATGGGAATATTTATGCGCTGGTTGGGGCTTAAGTCTTTAATGTGGTGCTTAAGTGATACAAAGGCCCTGGCACTGGAGAGAATTTCATCTAAAGAGCATACATCTCTCAAGGACGTAGACGTTATCATTTGGATTTTCTTCCAATTAGGCCATAGTCAATGTTCCATTGTATCACGGCATAATGCATTTAATATATCAAAAGGGCAAACAGATTTATTTTACTTAGAAAAGAACTTCAGATTTTAAAACCAGTTGCCAGGAATTTTGAAGTGTCTCTCTGGCAATTTTCAATGAACTTTTAGCAGTTTACAGCTGCATTATTCTGAAACTCACATGAAAAGAGACTCCTCTTTTAGATCCTGCCTGGCTTAACTGTTTGATTAGGCTTCAGACAATTTTTAAAATCTTGTTCAGCCAATGACAGACAAGGTCAATCTTCAGAGTGTCTATTTAGGCTTCATTAAATATCTGTCACAATATTTTCCCGATTGTGTAATAGCACAGTAGGTGGTGAAGGTCAACTGCCTTTAGTAACCTCTCTGCTTTCAAATGGATATGATGACTGCAATTTTATTGTTAAAGTGGGTGACAGGGACAAACATTGGTATTATCCTATGCAACACAGAAATCCACAATTATGAATGAAAAACTATAATTTCTAAGAATTTATTGTGATTTCCCACTTATATCCTGAAAGACATAATACAGTGTAAAGACATTGTGCTGGAGCTTAAATGATTGGGTAAAATGATGCAATTCATAGAAAACATTCTCTTCATGACAGTCTCTCCAGTTCTTTAGTATCATAAACACTTAATACAACTTGAAGCTTGTTTTTAGGAAGTACATTATTGTTCAGGTTGGATTATTTAGTTATCTTTTTACATGTACCTTTTGTCTAAAGATTTGAGAATTTTTATTTGCTAACTTCATGAAAATTCTCAAGCTGCTTTTATTTAAGAGTAGTTGGTTATTTGCTTGAAAAATGAAGATGGAGAAAAAAATCTGAGCTGCAACAAATGAGGATTTGCTTTTTCCCAGATGTAGCTATATTTTCAAAGGTGTCCCCTAATTTTTCGATGTCCACCTTGACACACTTAATGCCTTTGTTTTCAGAAGTGCCAAGCAATTGAGTCCATTAATTTCAATCAATTGAAGTTGTGAGCACTCAGCACTTCTAAAAATCAGGCCTTAGGTGACTCAGGTGGAGCACTGAAAAATAGAAGCAACCAAAATTAGTAGCCATTTTTGAAAATGTAGGCCTTACTGCGTAGAACAGAGAACAATGGAAATGCTTAAATTTGGAGTTATTTTAGGAGAAATGTTTTCTCCAGTGATGGTCAACTACAGTGAGAATTTAATTAATCTTTAGTTAATAAAAATGTGATCCCTGAAAACATCTTTTCTATGGGATTAACTAGTGCTGGCCTCATCTTTAAGTATACTTTTCAGTCTGGGATTCTATCTGAGTCAGTCACTCTGCTGGGTTACTTAGACTTTGTTTCCTTGGAACTTTCCTACGGCACCCTGTCTTGGTGCAAGTTCTTTTTCAGGTGGTTTTCCCAAGGAGGAAACGAAAGGGTTATGGGTGGCAGGACCAGAAGAGAATTAATCTTTCTGGTAGAAACTGGAGCCCTACAGAAAGTTCTTTAGGAAAGACAGCACAATTTTAATCTTTCTGCATCACTCCCCCTTTCCCTTGTTGTGTTGACAGCTGATGGCTTGGTCTGTCTCCCGTTTTCTAAAGAACTATCAAATTCAGAGACAACAGGAGAAGCTGAGAATCAGGCAACTGGAGCAAAACAGCCCAGTAGTAGCTTTTTGTAGAACAGTAGCAGTTGCCTGTTGATGTTAGGGAGAATAGAACTCTCACACAGGGCATTGAGGAAGGTAACCCTTTAACCCCAAGACTAAGATCATCATTTCATCTTGGTTTTAATGGCTTCCTCTTTTTTGAATTGTAAGAGCTGGAGAGAATTTTGGATAAAATGTTCTTGTCAGGCTTTGTTAATATAGTGCTGGATTAACTACCCTGGAGAGTGAAGTCCTACAAGTGCATCAAGGGAGGCAACAGTGCATCCCAGCCATGTGTCTGAACTCTGACTTGAAATTGACTCTTTGTACCTTTTCCATTCTGGGCTGTCCTGATAAGCCTGCTAACCATTCTGGTGTGTCCCTTTAAAGTTACCATACAGCTGCTGTTGAGTGGAGAAGCCAGCACAGCGGTTAGAATCAGTCAGTGTAGTGCACAGACTGTTACAGAGCTCTGCTAGTGCCGTGCACAAGCTAGTATAACGTGTGCACACCTGGTTTTATTTCCCACAACACAGTACCCCATCCACCGAGATGCCAAATAGTGACAGTAATGAATGTGAGAGGGTTTTATAGCCTGAGACCATCAATTAACTTCCCATAGAAAATCAAACCACTGCCAGGTTGTGACAAGTTTGAAATCTAGCCCAGGTCAACAGAGAACCATCTCCCATCTTGAACTGAGAGGCTCAATTTCTCTCTACCCACCCTCTGAGCCAACCAGGTTCGCTATCTTAGCATTCTGTTTAAACAACCAAAGGCTATTTGAGAAGAAAATCCAGACAATTCCAAGCAAGGTGAAGCTCTTCCTATATTAACACTAATACGTTAGTATTATGGGCCTGATCCAGCAAAAGACATCCCCAGCTTTCCAGACATTAAATGCCCCCAAAGAGTCCTCAGATGCCAGTTCTGCTACAGACTGGCCTAATCCACAGTAAAGGCCAGAAAGAAAAAATCCTGCCTTGAGGCCTCATCCAAGGGCCCATTAAACTCAATACGTATTTTCCATTGATGTCAATGTGCACTGAATCAGGCCCTTGTGAAGAAGCTAATGGGAAGGAGAGCTCATACAAATGAGGTGCTAGCTGTCTGAGCTCCATTGCACTCATTGGGGATACACAGCCCATGGGCTAGATTACCTTTTCTGCAAAGCCTCAAGAAATGACATGAACAGGTTGCAGTCTGGGTCTGTGTATGCATGAACATCCTTGCCTTCTCTCACTGAGAAGTGCTCTTTCCCCCGTCTCTAGTGTGGCTTATTTTACCCCTAAATAATTCTCTTTGTCCCACCCCTTCCTTCTCCTGGAATGTTTTTACTTCTGTTCTCAGAAAAATGCCTTATAGCCTGGATGAAGTGCCTTTGTCTGTGTTGATTTAATCAGTGTGGGTTTTTCAAACAATAATTGAGAAATTGTTTTTGGCCTCTAAAGACAGGAAATGTTTTTCAGTCAACGAGAAACGAAGTGAAACTTGTGCAAACAGCCACCCTTTTCAGGCAACCTCCTAGCTTAAGAGAACACCCCAAACATACAGAGTACAATTCTGCTGTACTTTTATTAGAAGACCCCTCATTTCTGAAACTGATTTTTGCCAGTCCCTTGAGAGGTTGCTTAACCCGGTTTCACTGTGTACCTATTAGTACGATAGCCTTGGTTAAAATCAAAGTGCTTGCTTCAGCCCTGTTGGAGGCTGCAGTCTACATCCCCCCACATATATTAGAACAGCTGTGCTATGGAGGAGGCATGCACCGCTGCAAAGGGCAAGTGACAATATCAGGCTTCCACTAGCTGGAAGGAGCTTCAGTTTACAGCCAGGAGTCTAGCGGCTTCACTGGCAGAGGCTGCCTGAGAGAGACACTGGATCAGTACATCTGCATGCCCTTGCTGTGCACTTTCCTGAGCCAGCCCTACACACTTCTTGGGTAGCACTGGCTGGCTCCTGGCCCCCCAACAGAGTGGAAGTTATAGGCAGCTTGTAACATTATGCTCCCCACCTCTGGCTGGATTTTCTGTCACTGGGCACTTTCAGTTTGGGTTTTGCCAGACACAGTGAATAAAGCCTATAGTGCTAAGCAGAATTACAAAAATGTAATAAGCTTTCATGTTTTTCCCCTGACATGAACAAATCTGTGGGACAAATGTATTGGCTACTTTTATACCAACAACAGTGACAAATCAATATTCTAGTTACTTCAGTAATGCAAATGATAATACTTCTATTCATATCATTCTTTCCTCTGTTTAGTACAGTGTCAACATATGCTGCTGTAAAACTATATCAAACTTTGGATATACTATCCCTCAAGCAGCAGGACAAATACTGCTGCATTTCCTTAAAGTTAATGTTAGGCTTGTAACTGACCCAAGTCATAAAACAGAATCATGCTTCTATTCCAGCCTCTCTTATATGCTAGTGATTACTTGGGAATAATGAGATAGATATTTTTAGGGCATACTAATGAATTTCAGACACCTGCACAATTGGATTTAGCTGCAGTGTGAGAAAAATCCCTGCCAGAGTGTGAAAGCACAAAGTGCTGACCATATCGCACAGGCAGCAGAAGCTGTATTCATTCATTATTGCCAATACAGAAGCGTTAGTGGGAGAAAATAATTGTCTTGACTATTTAAACCCATATTGCATGACAAATATTATTGCTTATGTAATAGAGATCTTAGGAACTCTCTTGTTTTATATAACTTTTTTTTAAACATTTTAAAAAAAAGAAAATGCCATAGGCATCAATCCTAGGATACAGCTAAGTATTCAATGTACTAATGTGAAGGAAGCAAAGGAAGTAGCTCCTTTTGCAAAGTCTTTTTCTTGATTCATTCTACATAAAAATCATTCCTTATATTGTGTACTAACTTTATAAACATGAAAAAATACATACCTGTCTGTTTATGCACAGTAACATTTTTAGTTAAGTTAATTCTTAGAAGCATTTGAACATTTTCTGTACTAAATTATTATACAATGTATGGTAGCAGGTTGTAGAGACATAAGAAGACTAAATAATTATTTTGTTAAATTAGCTTAGTGCTTGGGAAAGGTATTAGATTAACTGCCTGGGAGACTGACCTCCATTTTACCCTGCCAGAGTTAGCTCATGAAGGGATTAACAAAATGAATCCTGCAAAATAGTTCAAAGGTTAAGAAACTAGTCAGCCCCTGTAAGCACAACAAACTTTACCCGCAAAGGGGTATCTCTCCACACCATGCAGAGAATCAGTTCATCCCCACATCCCAGATGTGCTGTCTTCTCAGCGGGACCCTATCCTCACTGCTGTTCACACCTGCCTCTCAAACAAGGCCTGTTTGCCAAACTTTCTCAAACAGGAGCTCAGGTGTGCAAAAGAATAAAATTTCAAACCCCAGACTCAATGTGAGCAGATTGAGGCACAGAGTTCACGTTACTCAACTCTTTTCAGCTATACAATACATACAGCACAGGCAATGGCACTGTGAGCATCCTCACACTCCACCATTAATATGCCTCACCCTCGACTGGGAATGGAATTAAATGCCTGGTCTTTTTGCTATTAGACTACAAAGATAGGTGCCAATTAGAGGCAACTGTGGTGGTAATCTTTGTGATGTGAAATCGTGAGTACTAGGAAGTGGTCTGAGACTGCCATTGATAGATATGTGTACACACACCACATTTACACACACACTTCAATGTGTCTCCTTTTACAAGTATTCTGTGATAGGAGCTTGTTATACCATCACCTATCATTTATACATGTAAGAAGTTCATTTTTAAATAGTTAATTTTAAACATGTTGTTCGTAGTAATAGTACTATAATTTACACAAAAGAGGAGGCAGGCAGCCTTATGAGAATGATAATGGGAGCCACTGCCTTTCACCTCTAGACTGCCTCTGAATCAAGCTTGTGTTGCTAGTGCATGAAAGCTGTCGATTTGATGGATGTGAAATAAACAGGTCTCTATCCAGTTCCAGGGGTACCAATGTCCATATCATAAAAGCATCACCACTGAAGGAACTGGCATTGGTGGTCTCAGCAGAGAGGCCAGGAATTGAAGGAGCTGGGAATCTCACACTCACCCCTATGGTTGTCTCTGCAGGATAGGATTGAGATGCACTGATAGGAAAGGCTGAGGAGAGGCAGCTTGCACCACTGCTGACCATGCTGTACTGGTTCTGTGAACAGAGGACTTCACTCTCCAGGACTGTCAACTCCAGCACTTTTCATAAGAACTAAAATTCATTTAAGAAAAAAAAAACCTCCCCCAAACAATAACAAAAAAAAATACATGCTTTATGGACCATTTCTATTTAAGGAATTAAAATTAGACACGGGAACATGCAAAAACACCAGATCTGAACCTCCTAAACTTTGGGCAGTTGGGATTCAGATGGGCCCACTAACCGATCAAAGAAAGTATTTTGGTCTCATGTTCCTTCAGCCCCCAAAGTGGGTAAACTGTACAGAAGATCTACAATCTGAAGAAAATCTTACCTTCTTGTAGAGACTTCTCAGGTCTCTGTACTGCCACATGCTATTTAGGACCTGAGATGCTGCTTTCACCACTTTTGGTGAGTGCCTATTACATTAAAAAAAAAAAAAAAGAGAGAGAGCGAGAGAGAGAGAGAGAGAGACTGTTAAATCCCAGGCTCAATTAATGCTGATTTGTGAGTCAATTACAAAGGATTGAAACTCTCAAGTGGAGTTCTGCTATTCACCAGTTCTATAAGTATATTCTAAGAGTTTTACATTCAAGTAGTTTGGATACTAACATTTTATTGACTGACAAACACACTCTTCATGTCCATATTACTAGTGTTGGAAGAGGAACAAAACCAATACACACTTGCGCTGTACGTTGAATGAGAAGCAAGGATTCTCATTGGGAACATGAGAACAAGAGAATTCTGTCAAGATGGAGAGTAACTGCTGAACTGGCTAACTGATAGGGTGGGTAGTGGGGAAGGTAGAGAGAGAGAAAGCTGCAGAGGGCAAAAATTGGACAAATTGTTTCTGGAGAGGTGGCTTGGCTACAGCCCTGTGTGCAGTGGCATGAAGGACAAGAGTACAGGGCTTTGGTTTCTTTCTCCTGGGCTGGTAGACTTTAAGCACTTCAAGGAACAGATGAGTGAGTATTCACTGCACCAATGCCTTCTACCAGATGGTCAGAGGAAACAGAGGAACTAGCCAGGTGATGAACACTGTTTTAAGATGGGAAGGGGTTGGGGGCAGGATGCAGAAATATAATAGATCATAAATACACAGAATAATCAGTGCTTTGTGACTAAATAAAATTCATCTGGAACCCAAATTTGGACTTATGTTCTGAAACACTGACAACAGTAACCTATTAATGACTGCACTCTAAGCCTATATAAAAAGACATAATTAACTTCACATGTACTCCTCCTCCTTCTGGAGTCTTTCCCCAGGAGATCTGAATAATTATTTCAGAGAATTAGAGCCAAATGTTCCCTTCTGTTTAGGGAGCAGATGTCTTAAACCCAAAGAGAAGGGCCAGGGAGGATAACATAGGATAAATATGTGACTATGCAGAAAGTCCACATCACGTGACTAACCTCATCCCCGCAGCAAACATAAAACAGCAGAGCCCCAAAACAAAATTACAAGGGATTAGAGCCTGCATGAAGTAGTTGGAGAACAGTCACACTTGTGCTTGGTGTTTCCCTGTGAAAAGGGCACAACTGGTGGTGAAAAAGACGCAGGTGGTACTGGTGTTGGCAGCATGTATTACTCGTCTGGTTCCAGTGTGGGTAGTGGTAACTGCCGCTATTCACTTTGCGACACACATGAGAAGGGTCACAATTGCATTGTCAGCAGAGCTGGTAAGATAATGTTAATGTTTAGTCAGTTGTTTTCCACAATATTTTCTTAGTACATTATTTGTTGATTCTGCCCATCTCTATTATTCGTCCTGCAAATAGAACTGGGTGACTAGTTCATGAGTTGATAAGAATTTGATGAACACTTTCAAGCATCATTGTTTTCATTATTTACCCATCTTTAGCTGCTAGTGGGGTACTGGAAGTAGGGAATGACCAATGTGGTAACAGTGCCAGTCATGCTGTTAATACTAAGGGGAGGCCAAGAGCAGTGAGATCCACTGCATTTGGCCAATCTGATCCCATGGATGCCAGTTCTGCTACACAACTGTAGAGGAGAGAGGACTAGGGCTGTGGGCTCTTTACAGACACTAGAGCAGATAGTCCTTGCACTACTGTGATTGTGTCCTACCCCTGTGCAGGAAGCATGGGATGAGAGGGAAAGGGAAGGACCTTCATGTCCTCTACTTCAGTAGTGGACCCACAAAGGAGCCAGGTGCACTCTGGCTCCATATTTGGAGGAACACATGCTGCACACAATGTAAGAGGCATTAATATTTAAGTTTTGTATTGAAATACACTAACTATGGGAAAATTTCCTCATCGGTCCAGGATAATGCAATTTTGTGGGTTCCAGTTCTTTGAAGAGCATCTGGATGGACGGGAATATAATAGTGTAACAGATGACAAATTGAAATCTATCCATTAAAA
>NW_020664931.1:6302563-6334714 GCF_002925995.2 Terrapene triunguis
GGGGGGGGGAGGGGGAGGGAGCGGGCAGGAGAGAGAGAGAAGGGGGCGGCCAGGGCTACAGCAGGGGCGCTGCCACGCGGCCCCTCCCGCTGCGCCGCCTCCTGCCGCCTGCCGCGAGGGCTCCGCTCCGGTCAGCGGGGAGGGAAGGAAGAGGACTGCCCTGCAGGGCGCTCTGGTCCTCCGCGCCGCCGCCCCCTACAGGGCGGCCGGAGCGGACAAAAAAAAAAAAAAAAGCGGCTGTGCCGCCCTAGGATTGGGCAGAATGCCGCCTCGAAAAATCTGCCGCCCCAAGCACCAGCTTGCTCAGCTGGTGCCTGGAGCCGGCCCTGGTCCCAGGATATTAAAGAGACAAGGTGGATGAGATATCTTTTATTGGACCAACTACTGTCTCCAGACCTGAAGAAAAGCTCTGTGTAAGTTCGAAAGCTTGTCTCTCTCACCAGCAGAAGTTGGTCCAATAAAATATATTACCTCATCTACCTTGTCTCTATAAATTCTATTGTAACAACTTTTAAGGTTAAAGAGTTTTTGACTTGCCTTCTCATGAAACAGAGTTTTTGTTCCACTGGGTTAAAGCTTTGGTGACTTCTGCTGGAAGCAGACACAGTGCATATTGATTTTTTTAATATGACAGTGATTATACTGGAAACAACAATAAATGGTTCTTCTGAGGCTAGTAACAGTTGATCTTGTTAACAGATTTCATATTTTACAATTTAACACAATGTTGCATTCTGTTAAACTGTGCAACTTCACTAATTTAAGTAACAGGTTGGCAAGATATTCTTCCTACAATTATTATTTGAAATAATGGAACCTCTATGAAAGAAATGAAAAAAAGATAGAAAGAATGGTATAAAACTCTCATGTTTCTGAAAGGTGAGTATAAATTCCTGTTTTAGGTGAGGAGCTGGTATCATGGGCTGATAGATTTTCTTGTTCTACAACTACAAAATCAATAAAAATAATCATATCTAGCTCTTATATAGTGCTTTTCATCAGTAGGTCTAAAAATACTTCATAAAGGAGGGCACTACATTTATTATTTGGACATTCTGAAAACACATATTAGCCAACGTGTCCTAGACTATTAGAAATACATGGCTTTCAAAAGGTAAGGTTCCCTGGATTTGCAGTTAGGGGTTATATCTGACTCACCGTATGCTGTAAGACTGACATTTTCAAGACTTTAACAGAACTGGAGACCCAAATCCCATTGAAATCAATGGGAGTTGGGTGGCTAATTCTCTTAGGCTCCTTTGAAAACTCCAGCCCCAATGTCACTAGGTAATAATGATCTCGATTGGAGTACTATACAGGTGGACAAATACACAGTTTTTGTAGATTTTCTTAAGTTTTATTAATATACAAGGATAAACTCGGAGTCAAATTCCCCACTGGTGTGAGTGGGCACATTCTACTGAAGAAAAATGGAAATGCACCTGCTTATGCCAGCAGTAAATTTGATCTAGTAACAAGAATTCATTTAGTTTGATATGTAATTTATTTATACTAAAAATTTTATATGCTTTATTACTAAGGTGAGTCAGCAGTACAAGAGCAGTTCCCACAACTGGAATCACCACAATTAGTAATGCTGCTACTCTTATCAATTCCTGACAGAGTTATAATAATGAGAGTGTACTGGGTGAGAAGCATGAAAGGAGAGAGAACAATAATAAAAGAAAAGGGAATAAGATTGAATTGTGTCAGCAATGCATTAATTGCCTAGCCCTGCACACTGCTCCAGTACCAGGTGTAGTGCGTAGATTCCTCTTTCAGGCTGAAGATTGGCTGTGAGGAGCCACGTTAGAGCCCCGAGGCTGCAGCTGCCTCTGTGCTGATAACACATCCCCCTTCTGATAGAAGGATCTGTGCATTAGAGTGAAATCTTCCATTTTTCAAACTGACATGGTCCCACAGCAGGCAAAGCAACCATACTTCTGGAAGTTTGATGTATATTGTTTGTAACCAAGCTATTGTAGGCAACCACTCCTAGCAAAAGGAGAGGAACCAGTGATCTCTTTGTCAACAGTGTGCACTGACTCTGAAAAAAAAATGCATTCATAGCTATTGCTAATAGCGTCATAGTTAGGTGTGAGTCTTCTCCTACATGTATCGGTGCCATTTAATGTAGCAGACAGAAGGCCTGATACTTCTTAACAAGCTAGGGAGTGGGAAGGGGGGGTGAAGGAGTGGAAAGAGCTGAGGCCCCACCCCCCACTTGCCAGCCAGAGTAACAGTTGTATGGTGGGGAGTAAGCTGCAGCCTGCAAAGTGGTGAAGTTACTCACTTCCGGTATTCCCAAAGCAAGTGAGAGTAGGAGAAGAATAGTACCTTTGTGAGGCACAAATCCTTTCACAGTGTCCTCCTGGTTACTCCAATGGCACATCACCCACTACACAGGGGCCTAATGGCTCAGGCTACCACCTGATGTTGATAAAATGTTTCATGCCAGTCATTATTATAAATAATTATTATTCACTATGCGGCATGTTGCCAGTGAAAGCAGGCCAAAAAATGAGCCTTGGCAGGGACTTTGATACTGGGTTACTTGTTTCCTGTCTCCCTTCCAACATCTGACATGGTTACTAACACAAGGTGATTTATGATTAA
The DNA here is from genome assembly GCF_002925995.2 of Terrapene triunguis. NCBI lineage: Eukaryota > Metazoa > Chordata > Testudines > Emydidae > Terrapene > Terrapene triunguis. The sequence continues at coordinate 6,305,180 of NW_020664931.1, forward strand.
ACTTAATAATGAAGCTAACGATTTCACCAGACAAGACAAACCCATTTAGTACTAATTACACCTATTAAAGATGTTACAAAAGGTGCGAGGTGATTTGCAAAACATACTTGTCTCCTTTACTCTTGGAAATGCCAACCAGCTTCTCAATGCCTCCTGCATCCCGTAAGGCCTTGGCATTCTCCATGTTTTTAGTGATAACTTCATGCAGAGTGCAGCAAATGGCAGTAACGGTGTCATCCGACATGGCCTTGCTTGCTGAGCTGTTGCTGTTGTTACCTCCTGGAAGTCGGTGGACCAGATCCCGCATGGCATACTTGCCTTTTTGGAAAGAAAATGAAGGGAGAATGTTGAGGAAATTTAAAGGAAGAATGATGGGGGAGATCCAGGGAAAACACACAAGGCAGTGTTAGTGCCATTTTCATAATTTCAGGTCTATAATTTGCTGTCAGTATTATCCTATCATTAGCCGTATTTATACAAACATTTGTTTAAGCAGCATTTTGCCCATTAGGACCTCTACTAATAGTCCCTAGTAATATCAGTGAGAGCTTCAGGGTTTGAGTTATATCCTTTCTTTGTGCAAAGGAGACAGGTACAGTAAAGCTAAGTACGTGTGAAAGTGTAAATCAAAGATTTGAGAGCCCAGCAGAAGTTGGCCAGTCCATATCTTCCTTACCCCATGATAGCAACACCATTTACGTGAGTCCAAGGCAAGCTGGCTGGGATGATGCATCTCTACTAATAAAATCATCAATGTGTAGCAGTTACTAGGGATAGTACAAAGGTAGTGAAGCCAGCCAAATTGGAGTTCTCTGTGAATGAGTAGTTGATTTTCTCTGGAGCGCAGGCTTCACTGTACATTAACTAGGTGTAATTATGTTATTGTACCTTATAATATGCTTTAAAAAGCTATTGTTATTCCTGTCGTTTGAGTTGTGTGAATATTAGTGATTTGGAGGAGAGGTTTCTCTGCATTGTGTTGCAGTCTGATATCTAGCAAAGGTATATCTCCATATACTTTATCAGGGGCAGGGATAGCTCATGGTTTGAGCATTGGCCTGCTTAAACTCAGGGCTGTGAGTTCAATCATTGCAGGGGCCATTTAGGGATCTGAGGCAAAAAGCTGTCTGGGGATTGCTCCTACTCTGAGCAGGGGATTGGACTAGATAACCTCCTGAGGTCCCTTCCAGCCCTGATATTCTATGATTATCTTACTTAACATTTATAACTTAAATTTTCTATCAAACTGAGCAGGAGGACATAGTCATTGTGATTTTCCATTATAATTTTTTTCATATTTAAATACAGACAGAAATCTTTAAAAAGTTGCTTGCACGAATGTAGTGCATGGGAAAGATACCACGCCAGAAGTCCTGGAGAAGGAAATTTTCCATGTAACTACTGGACAAGTACAGCACAGGCAGCAGAACTTCCCCACACTGCCACATCAAAGCGCCTTAGCCCTGTTCTGGAGGGATTAGAAAGTTTAATATAGCCGCTCTTCTAAGATGAAGACAAGCTGAACAGTGAAGAGACTAGGGCCCACATCCAACTCTCAGTGAAGTCAGTGAACACATTCCCATCAACTTCAGTAGCGCTGGATCAGGATCTTGGGTGAAATAATCAGCTCAACAACATCACTCACTCTCAAAATGGGAATGACACGATTGTCAGGACAAGTAACTGGAAGTAATCCATATTACTTTCTGGCCTGAAATGTAATCAGAAATCTTCTCGATCAGACATTACAAGCCCTGATAAGATGGCATATAGTAAGTGCTTATTAAAAAGCTTACTCCTGAAGTTACAAAGAGAACTCTTGGTGTCTGAATCTGAAAATCAAAAGAAGCAGAAGACTGGCCCTTTGAGTGTCCTTATGTCAGATTTTCCATCATAAATTGTTATTTTTTTACAATACTATCTGCAATGGCGAAAATCTATCCAATCATTTGGAACAATGCATTAATAATACAGTACACACCAAAATCCATGTACTGTCACAGTAAAATCAAAGTATACCAAATTAATTTTGTGACAATGTCAGATCCAGAAACTCCTTTACTTTTGATCAAGCAACAAAATTCCTTGTAATGGAAGCATAACACACTAAAATGTGTGCAATTGTTTTATTATCAGTGTGTTGCAATTTGGAATTTAACATTTGACTTCAAATGTTTTTGTTTCTGTACAGCTAATATTTCATTATTGTAATCCGCATTATTAGATTTTTCAGCAATTTCATTTAAATGTCAGATGCAGTACATAAATGGGTCATATGAATGCTGTGCAATTCTTTTCCCCATACATACCTATAATAGTATCTGCCAAAGAATAGCCATATAGAATGTGGTGTGCAAATATTAATATGTAGTTCTAGCCAGTAATAAGTGTTTCATTAACAAAAACATTGATTACATTCATTTATGCCTTTTAACACAAGCCAATTAATGGTTGCATATCTGTTATAGTCACTTGAATACTACAGTCATAGAATATGGTAGATCATGCTTGCCTGTCAAAGTAGATTTGCAAAAGGCTGTTTATTTATGCCATTTGTTTCAGTCTTCACTCCTCTAATACTACCATTGATCAGGATCACAGAATCACATAAATAGATGAATTAGATTAGTTAGAGGTTCTCTCTTCCTTTCCCTGTACCAACCATCCAGGACATGCCAAAGCTCCTTTTTTTACCTATAGCAACTGCTCAACCTAAACTAGAGGGGGGTATTTATGCACCCCTTTCTTTCAGATCATGGATTTCAGCTCTTGTGTGGCACTGTATGTTAAAGCTGCCCTCTCTTTGGCAGCTAGTGACCGCAGTCCTTAATTCTGAGTATGAAAATATCCAGTGACTGCCCTTGAGCAAGTTTTTCTATGGAATTGGGCAGGAATACAAGGATCACTGCACCACAAGAAAGCATAAATGTATGTATATATATGTTTCGCTGGATGCCTGCATATCAGAATGGTACCATGGTTACGAGTGTAGCAGAAAACGAATATAAATACAATAAAATCGATACTACGACTAATAATTAATCATGAACATTCCAGATTTGAGACTGTATTCAGAACAATGTCCAGTTCACTAGTTAGTGGTTCTAGTACTTCTATTCTGCACATACAGAATCGATCAGTGAGTGGAAAATTACAGAACTGGGATGTGGGAGTGGGGAACAGTATAGAGTTATACATCAGATGTGATGCAGCCTCCCTGTCTTCTGACTGGCTGAGAGAGTTCATTTCAGTATAATTGTGCATAATTCGGGAAATATTTAATTTAGGTTCAACTCTTGAGTTTGTGTGGATTCATATCAAAACGATACCACGGATCAAATTCAGCCCTTGAATATGTGTATGCAGTTTCCATCAGCTTCAATGGGAATTGCATGCATCTTAATGTAGAATTTGGCTCTGTTTCATTTCACTTTTTAAATAAGGCTATTTCAGTCAGCTATATGAATAAAATATTTTTTACATGCTAGTTGGACAGGCCAAACCTGGTTTAAAATATTAAAGAATTGATTCATTTTGTAAAGTAACATTATTTTGAACCAGCAACGCACGTCGGAAGAACAGCAGTCCAGATTTCATAAAACAGAAAATTATTGAAGTCCTCATTTGAGAGGTCCTGATGTTAACAAGCATGGCTGTTACAAGTCATACTGTAACACGTTTCCTACATTTTTATTGTTCTGAAAATTTATTAGCTATTTTAAATGAATATATGGGAGAAGAACAAATATACCTATGTATAAAAATTACTAGTGTGAATTAATCCAAATTAATTAATGTAGATCACATGAGCTGGTTGTGGAAAAACTGTAATGAGGAGGCAATAATCCATTACATGTCTCTGAGATACAAAATGGGTCAGGAACAGCTCTCATCAACAATAATGAACTTACATTTATATTGCATTTGTATCTCCCTGGCTTCTAAAGTGCTTTACAAACAAAATGGTAACAACATTACTGCCATATTAACACTTCACAGTGTGACAAGATGGTCGATATAGTATGGTGGATCTTGCGCTTTTCTTCGTGGGGGGGGCTAAAATACCACCCTTTACCCCTGCTCTTGGGGCACCGAGGGCCCCACTAGTGGCCCAGGAAGGTGGTAAAGGAGGGAAGCGTGGGAGGAGTCTGGGTTTGCGCCTCACTCTGAGTCCCAGCCCCTCTCAACCCTTGCAGGTTCTTACTCTCTTCCCCCTTGGGTGGGGTACCTTCAGTCCTTAAACGCTGGGGGAGGGAGGGGTCTCCCTTACTCCGGTTTTCTGTTCCTCCAAGTCTCACAGCACACCTCCAAGCTCCAGTCCTCTCTCCTTCCCCCGACTGCCTGAAGCAGGGGGTTTTATTAGGTTTCTAACAGGGCCTTAATTGATTACAGGTGCTCCAATTAATCCATAGCAACCCTCCCTAGTCTACAGGGAACCACGCCTTAATTAACCTAGGGTTTATATACTTCCCTTCTACCACTTCTCACTGCTCCCTGGCCCTCCTGTATCACATATCCCTCTCCCCTACTCAACGCCATGGGGTTGGGCTACTTGGGACGAAAGACAGTGTTGTCGTGATAGGCCGTCCGCGTTGCTGTGTTGGCTGCCGGCTCTATGCTGGATCCGGAAGTGAAAAGGTTGTAGGGACAGGAACCATCTAGTCACTCGTGCATTCCTCTCCTTATTTGTGTGCATCCATTGGAGTGGGGCGTGGTCCGTTACAAGGGTGAACTGCCGCCCAAGTAGATAGTACCGTAGAATCTCCATGGCCCATTTAATTGCTAGGCATTCCTTTTCTACTATGGCATACCGTTGCTCCCTGGGCAGGAGGTTTCGGCTGAGGTAAAGGATTGGGTGCTCCTCATCTCCCACCATCTGTGAAAGGACGGCCCCAAGTCCTACCTCCGAGGCGTCTGTTTGTAGGATGAATTCCTTTGTGAAATTTGGGGCTATGAGCACTGGATGGCTGCAAAGGGCTGTCCTTAGGTCTGTGAAAGCTTCCTCTGCTTCCTCAGTCCACTTAACTATCTCCGGGCCCCGAGCTCTTATCAGGTTCGTCAGAGGCGCTGCCCTTGTGGCGAAGTGAGGGATGAACCGGTGATAGTACCCTACTATTCCTAAGAATGCTCTGACTTGTTTTTTGCGGATTGGGCGGGGCCATTTCTGTATTGCCTCCACTTTGTTCCACTGGGGCTTCACCAGGCCCCTTCCGACTACATACCTGAGATATCTGGCCTCGGCTAGCCCTGTTGCACATTTGGATGGGTTAGCGGTGAGGCCAGCCTGTCTAAGAGTATCTAGTACCGCTTCCACTTTCCCCAGGTGTGTCTCCCAGTCAGGACTATGGATTACCATGTCATCTAAATAGGCAGAAGCATACTTGGCATGGGGTCGAAGTAATCTGTCCATCAATCGTTGGAAAGTTGCGGGGGGCCCATGGAGCCCAAAAGGGAGGACGGTATATTGGAAGAGGCCGTCAGGTGTAGAGAAATCGGTTTTTTTCCTTGGCGTCCTCAGCCAGGGGGATCTGCCAGTAGCTTTTTGTCAAGTCCAAGGTGGTCAAGTATCGGGCCTTGCCTAACTGATCCACCAGCTCATCAACACATGATATCGGGTAGGCATCGAATTGGGATACCTCATTTAACTTCCGAAAGTCATTACAAAACCTCAGGGTGCCATCAGGCTTGGGGACCAAGACAATAGGGCTGGACCACTGGCTGTGGGATTCCTCAATCACCCCAAGTTCCAGCATCTTCCTTACTTCTGCCCTAATTTCTTCTCTTTTTGCCTCCGGTATGTGATATGGTTTTATGGTCACCCTTGCTCTGGGACAGGTGACAATGTGGTATTGGATCAGCGTCGTACGGCCTGGTTGTGTGAAGAACACATCTTGGTTCCGCTGGATCATTTCGATGACCTCTGTTCGTTGTTCTGGGACTAATTCAGGGGATAGCCTTACCTGCCCTTGTGGGCCATCTGCCTGGGGTGTGGCTGGCAGGATGGCCAGGCACATCTCCCGATCGTGCCAGGGTTTTAGTAAGTTGACATGATAGATCTGCTCTGGCCTTCGGCGGTCTGGCTGCTTTACCTTATAATTCACCTCCCCAACAGTTTCCACGATCTCATAGGGTCCATGCCAACTGGCCAGGAGCTTACTTTCTGCTGTTGGTACCAGCACCAGCACCCGTTCTCCTGGTTGAAATTTCCATGTTTTTGCCTGATGATTGTAGTAGGTTCGTTGGGCCTCTTGTGCTTTCTCCAAATACTCTCGTACTATGGGGGGGTCACTTGGGCTATTCGTTCTCTCATCTGGGCTACGTGTGCAATGACATTCTTCCCTGGGTTGGGTTGTTCCTCCCATTCCTCCTTCGCGATGTCTAATATGCCACGTGGGTGGCGTCCATACAGTAGCTCAAAGGGGGAGAAACCAGTAGAGGCTTGGGGAACTTCTCATATTGCAAACATCAGATATGGTAGGAGGGTATCCCAATCTTTTCCGTCTTGAGCTACCACCTTTCAGATCATACTCTTGAGAGTGCGGTTAAATCACTCAACCAGACCATCTGTTTGGGGATGATAGACCGAGGTCCACAAGGCTTGGATGCAGAGCAGGGTACATAAGTCTTTCATTACTCTCGACATGAAGGGAGTCCCTTGATCTGTCAGGATCTCCTTAGGGATGCCTACCCTAGCAAAAACCTGCACCAGTTCTTTTGCGATTGCCTTGGACGTGGGGTTCCTTAGAGGAATGGCTTCGGGGTACCGTGTAGCATAGTCCAGGATGACAAGTATGCTTCAGTGGCCCTGGGCTGTTCTTTCTAGTGGGCCCACTAGATCCATTGCTATTCTTTCAAAAGGAACTTCAATTATGGGCAAGGGTACCAACGGGGCCCTTAACTGAGGTCAGGGACTATGCAGCTGGCACTCTGGGCAGGAGGTGCAATAGTGTTGGACTTCTGCCCATACCCCCGGCCAGTAGAACCTTCTTAGGACTCTATCCAGGGTCTTGTCTGCTCCTAAATGTCCCTCAAACAGATGGCTGTGAGCTAATTCTAATACAGCCCTTGTGTGCTTCCATGGCACCAAGAGCTGTTCTACTACTTCCCCCCGTATTGGCACTACCCGGTACAACAGATCCTGCTTGATTATATAGTATGGCCCTGTGCCTTTGGTTTTCCCTTCTACTGACACGCCATTTACCTCTACTACCTCCTTCCTCACGTTTGCATATAGTGGGTTATCGGCTTGGTCCTGCCCAAAACATTCGCGTGCGGGACCAATCTGGCCTGATTCTATTGACTTGGGTTCCCCTCCTTCTTTTGGGGTGCTTCTGCTCGTGCTGGGGGCCATCTCTGGGTCTCCACGAGCCTTCCTCCCAACCAGGGCAGCTTTCTGGTTTGCTGCCAAGATCCTGATTCCTAATCTTTTGTCTGCTCTCCTTTCCCGTCTGGATTTCCGGGACTTCCCAGGGGGTGAAAATAACTCTGGGGAAAACCCAGCAAAAATTATGGTAGGATCATCCATGGGCACCTCACATTCTGCTCAGGGTTTACTTCCTTTCCCTAACTCAATGGGGGGGAGTAGGCTCTCGAACCCAGGAAAGTCCCTGCCAATTAAGACTGGGTAGGGGAGCTTGGGGACCACCCCTGCAGTCATCTTGGTAGTACTTCCCTGGATCTCAATCCGTATTGGAATTGTGGGGTAGAAATTTACTGTGCCATGGACACATGTCACTCCAGTGCTCTTGGCCCAGCTCAGTTGCTCTTGCCCCACTCATTTCCCTGAGATCAAAGTGACAGCACTCCCAGAGTCCACCAAAGCTATGGTCTGGATGCCATTCATCTTTACTGGCCTGGTGTACTCATGTTGGGCCATCGCAACCCCCACCAGGCTGATTAGGCCACATTGTTCCCCGGGATCCCCCAGATTACATTGCATGGGCTCCTCCCTGTTGGGGCACTGGGCTGCTATATGCCCCAACTCCCCACACTCATAACAGCAATATCTCATTCCGGAGGTTGCCCTCTGTCTTGGGCCCTCTGACTCGCTTCCCCAACCCTCTCCCCCAAGGACCCCCAGGTCCCTTTGGGGCCTCAGGCCGCTCCTTGGTGCCTGTTCTTCCAGCTATGGCTTTCCTGGAGTTCTCAATGATCCGGGACCTCGGGTTTGGGACTGGTTTCCTAAAACGCCGTGTTTCACCTCCCGGGGTTTCGAACAGTTCACGGGCTGCCAGTTGTCTCTCTACAAGGGTGACTAGTTCATCATAGGTGGAGGGATCATTCTGGCCTACCCAGGCTCGGAGGCCCGAGGGTAGTCCCCTCGTATAGTGGTCCAGTACCAGGAGTGCCATCATTTTCTCTGAGCTGAGAGCCTCCAGGCGTAACCACTTCCGGGCTAGGTGGATTAGGTCAAATAGTTGGGATCGTGGTGTCTTGTCTTCACAGTACTGCCATTCATGGAACCTCCGGGCTCTCAAAGCCATTGTTACCCCTACCCTGGCTAGGATCTCCGCCTTCAGTTGGGGGTAATCTGCTGCCTCCTCTGTGGTCATATCATAGTAGGCCTTCAGTGCCTCCACGCACAAAAATGGGGCAAGGATCCTTGACCACTGGTCTCGGGGCCAGGCCTCCCTCAGAGCTGTCCTCTCAAAAGCCAGGAGGTACGCCTCCACATCATCCTCCCTGGTCATTTTCTGCAGACAGTAGCTGGCCCGTATGGTCCACGTCCCATCATACCCGCGGCTCAGCTCCATAAGGACCTTCATTTGGTTCACTAGTTCCAGCAGCATGGCCCGATCTTGGGTGGCCTGGGTCATCAGCAGGTGATTGGTCTCTTGCTGCAGCCGCATGGCCTCCTGTTGGGCAACTGCCTGGACCCGGGTAGCCTCCTGCTGGGCAGCAGTGGCTTGCACCAGTGCTTTGACCAGATCCTCCATCTTGAGGCAGGGTGGTTGTGACCCACTCTGGATTATGTTCACGGCGCAGAGATCCCACCCCTGACACCACATGTGACAAGATGGTCAATATAGTATGGTAGGTCCTGCGCTTTTCTTGGTGGGGGGGGCTAAAATACCACCCCTTACCCCTGCTCTTGGGGCACTGAGGGCCCCACTAGTGGCCCAGGAAGGTGGTAAAGGAGGGAAGCAGGGGAGGGGTCTGGGTTTGCTCCTCACTCTGAGTCCCAGCCCCTCTCAACCCTTGCAGGTTCTTATCCTCCTTCCCCCTTGGGTGGGGTACTTTCAGTCCTTAAACACTGGGGGAGGGAATGTCCCTCCCCTGCTGGGGCAGGGTCTCCCTTACTCCAGTTTTCTGTTCCTCCAAGTCTCACAGCACGCCTCCAGGCTCCCATCCTCTCTCCTTCCCACTGACTGCCTGAAGCAGGGGGTTTTATTAGGTTTCTAACAGGGCCTTAATTGATTACAGGTGCTCCAATTAACCCATAGCAACCCTCCCTAGTCTACAGGGAACCACGCCTTAATTAACCTAGGGTTTATATACTTCCCTTCTACCACTTCCCACTGTTCCCTGGCCCTCCTGTATCACAACAGTAAAAAAGGAAGTAAACTATATTATGCAAAAATGAAGCTCCTTATTGCCACAGTAACTGGATTTCATTGCACACATATAGCATTTTCTATTTCTGTTTTTCTTGTTAATGAATATGTTAATATGGTTTATAGACTGAATTCTCCTTCAGTTACACCAGTTTTACACCAGTGTACCTCCAATGACTTCAATTATGCTGCTGCTGATTTACAGTGATGTAAGTGAGAGGAGAATCAGACTCTTTATCATTGGATATATACTTAATTCTGCTTTTATTTACACTGGCACAAATCTCAGATAATGCCACTGATGCTTATGATGTTACTCCAGGTTTACATTGTCATAAATGACAGCAAATTTTGATCCTTAACTTTTGCAGTTCTTGACTTTTTAATTTTAATTGTGGAACATTTGCACTGACTTTTTTTTTTCAATATCGTGAGTCTCTCCTGAAAGCAGATAGAAATGTATCATGAAACACCCGACTTCAGGTGTCAGCAATGTTTTATCTAGCACTAACAGCAGGAAGACTGGGGAATTTGGCTTGTGGCAGATACAATATCTAACTCTGGGGAAGTCTCACTAAGCTTAAGCAAGGAGAGGAGAAGAGGGCACTGAGGATATGATAATTTGTGTGAGAAAGATACTAAAAATAAATAGCATTGTTAATTCCAGCAGGGTTTGTACAGAACCACTTTGATCTACAAATAAATTGATTTTTTTCTAACATTAAACATTGTAAGACCCACAACTGATTTGATACATTTTAAGAGGATTTACATAATTTGATTAAATATAAGAGTCAGCATGACAACAACAAAAATCTCCTTTATTTGTCAAGGTTTATCCATAAAGGAAGAGAGGGAGAAATTAAATAGATGTAACTTTGGGGTTGAATCACAGCAAGCAGCTTCTTCTAGGACACTACAAATTATGAAGTTACTCTTCAAAGGTAAGATTTCCCATCACCAAAGTGATTTCTTTTTATGTCTAAGGTAGGTTCAGTCTAGCATTTGTACAATGCAGTTCTGTCTCTGCAATAATAAAATTTGCTGTATTTTCTAGTAAAAGTTACAAAAAGACCGCTACATTCCAGATTAGGATTTACAGTACTTTCCAAGACGGGGTCTCTCTAATGCTTTAGCCTTCTTCTGCCTTCTCTAAATCAGGATTTTTTCCCCCCTGAAGGTGACATTAATTTATAGTTATCCTGAGACAGAACTTGCCTTCAGAGTAAAATAATACAGCATAGAAAATCTATTCCTCCAGTAGATTTAATAAGAAGAAAATGATCACAAATTAGTTCCCACCTCTTGAAATATTGCCCTACAGCTTCCTAGAGACAATTTCTCTGCTGTTATAACTCCACTGACCTTAATTTGGTCCAGAGCTACTTGTTTGTGAGGCATGGAAGACCCATCTCTGAAAAATGACCCTGCCACAGTGGTATTGGTATCAAATGTCAGTGGTGGGATTCCTGCTTTGGGGCAACAAGGAGGGCAAAATTAACTCACTGAAAACATCAGAGTCCTCAAATAGATATCGATTCTACTCTTAGTATAAGGCTAAGTCATTAGAAAACTAAGAATCCTGTCCAGGAGGTAGATCTTGCCCTGATGGAAGCAATATCTTAGCATGATGTCTCTCAAAGCTATGCGGGGATCCTTGTCCTGCAGGGAGATAATAATATTGGTGGCAAAGCTGCTTCGGTATATTATTGCGATGCTAAAAGAAAATCCTACCCTGGAGCCAGTATATATTATGGTATTAGAATTATGTGAATTTTGCCCTCTAGGCTGCTTCTATCTCTTGGTCCTACATTGGGGATATAAGTATGTATTTCTCATTATCCTGCCGGTAAGATCATTCCACAGCAATATTTCACAGCCTGCCTGGGAAGAATACTGTTGGGAGAGCTTTTATTATTATTTTTAATAATAATTTAGGAAATATGCTAAAACAATCTATTTAATTCAAAGAAGTGACTTTTGATCTCAAATGTCAGTGTAATAAACGGATAGTCTAGTAAACTGTAATTTTTACCCTCATAGTTTTTCCATGATAGTATAGTTGTCAGAGAATTACCACAGAAAACATTTGGTAAGTAGGTCATTATATTTAATTTCCGTTTCTGGATATTATTTTTTATTTATTATTTGTATCACTATAGTGGTGCCAGTCAGGCCCTCATTATGCCAGGTACTGTAGACACATGTAAAAACAGACCCTATCCCAAAGAGTTAACAATCTCAGCATATGATGAAAGAAAACAGTTGGATGCAACGAACAGATCAGGGAGGAAAAGGAAACAGGGAAATAATTATGTTTAGAGTAGCAAACAGCAGTCTCAGTCCACAAAATGCTTAGTTAATATTTTGGAGGCATCACAGCAGAGGTGAGTCTCGTGTGATTTAAGGGAGGATAATGTAGTGGCTTTGCAAAATTGTTAAGGACATCTTCACATGCAAAGAGGGCACTATGGAAGAAAGCAGCAAAAGTTTCTAAAGGAAAACTGAATTTATAGGTTAGACAGTTTGGCAGAGCAGACCTTAAAGGAAGAATGCAAAATGTAGTATGCCATATAGATTAATGAATGGACTTATGGGGGCAAGACTGTATTTCTCAAAGGAAGAATGGAAAAGGCTTCAGTAATCAAGAGGGGGACATATTCACAAGTGAATTTTAATAGTTAATCGTTAATGGCTTTTAATAGTCGATAACTATATTATATTATAAGGTTAAATTATTAACATGCCCTTTCAAACTTAATGCCAATTTAACAATGGTTTTGATCTCTGAGTTATAATAAAGGGTAGTGTAGATGGTTTGTGTCTAGGCAGCATCCTGACTGATTTTCATTTTGTTAATTGCAAACCTGCACCGAGCCCATTAAAGAAATTATAAGAAAGTGTAAAAGCATTACCAATATGGCTCTAGCCTCTCATTAAAAGCAATGTAGCTGATTATAAAACTATTTCTAATTCTCATAATATATTGTCCTGGCATATGCTATAAGTATCTTGTGCACAGATATTTGGTTGATCCCTAGCATCTTAGAGCACATGCAAATTAAAGTCACTTCTCTATACAACATTAGCAAAATACAGCATTACAGTTGTCCCTGTCAAAGAAAGGAGCACAGTTTAATAATTCCCCAGAGAGATTGTTTAAGTGAATCCATTCAAACTGAGTCATGGGCGAACTTCAGAAAGATCAGTCACTCAGTTTGGTTTGAGTGAGTTCCCCAAAGTTTGTGGGTCAGAATCAATCATGTGCCCTGGCTGCTTCATTCCAGCTGAACCTGCCAATTAAAATGGCTTTGCAGTTGCTTTGAGCCAAGAGTACTGCAGAATATAGCCCTGCTGTATGTTTAGCTGAAGCTTATTTGAAACTTTTTGAACTAGGGAGCAGGGCCGGCTCCAGGCACCAGCTGAGCAAGCTGGTGCTTGGGGCGGCAGATTGTTGGAGGCGGCATTCTGCCCAATCCTAGGGCGGCACGGCCGCTTTTTTTGTTTGTTTGTTCTTGTTCCGCTCCGGCCGCCCTGTAGCGGGCGGCGTCGTGGAGAACCAGAGCGCCCTGCAGGGCAGTCCTCTTCCTTCCCTCCCCGCCGACCGGAGCGGAGCCCTCGCGGCAAGTGGCAGGAGGCGGTGCAGCGGGAGGGGCCGAGTGGCAGCGCCCCTGCTGTAGCCCTGGCCGCCTCCTTCTCTCTCTCTCCTGCCCGCTCCTTCTCCCTCTCCCGCCCCCAGCCGGTCCCCCTGCACCCGCGCTCCGGTCGCGCCGCAGGGTTGTTTTTTTTTTTTGCTTTGCCGTTCTGGCCACCCCGTTTTTTTTTTTTTTTGCTTGGGGCGGCCAAAAAGCCAGAGCCGGCCCTGCTAGGGAGGTTAATGGGAAGACAGAAAGACAGACACAAGCTTTTTGCACTTAAAAAACAGAAGCACCATCTTTAATGTGTCAGAAATTTATGAGAATCAATAAAGGGCCAGGGAGAGGTCTGGGTTTCTCTTCTTCCCTCAGAAGTTAGATGAGCAGGATCACTTGCCTTTAAAGATGCTTTTCTAGCACTTCTGATGGCAATCAGAAAGGGTTTCAAGATATGAGAATGGTATTCAGCATGGTCCATAGGAGAGAAGGAACAATGCTTTCACTGATACCATTGTACATTATGTACCATTCATTGATTTGTACCTTTTGATCAATAATAAATGCAGTCGTATGTAGTACAGTCGGTAGAGCCACATAGGGAGTACAAACAGACATCTTTGCTAGTTTCAGGAAAATGTGTCTCAAGCTTTCAGAGTGATTAAAGTGGGTGACAAGTTCATATCTGTGCCAGGAATATCCATTGGGATTTGTTTGTCAGTGAGTTGAGGGTATAACAGAGTAGCTAATCTACAGGCTTTTAATTTTTCTAAAAAAAAATTAAAGACACTAGTTATACAGGTGTATTGTACTGAAGGGAAATGTAGCGTGGGGGGCAGCATTAAGAACTACAAAGGGAACAACCCTAACAAAGAGGGCAGGGCTTAATAGCAGGTGATATGATGGGACCACGTAGAAGGGGTCAAAGACAGACGAGCAAAAAGTATTTTAATGGTTGCACCCCAACATGCCATGTAAGGGGCACATTTTGGTATCTATGTAAACAAAGCCTCTGAGCAAATTGCTTCCTTATAGGGTCCATAATCCTCTACATTTTCTGCTTACTCTGTTGCATATCTCCCGCACCACCTGCCTTCTACAGCTCCCCTGCTCCCAACCAAAGTCCTCCTATTCAAGTTTCCTGCCTGCCTCCAGCCAATCATTCACCCTTCTCCCCACCCACCCTGTGATGTTACTCCCTTGGCCATCTCCATTAATTGACTGTCTGTCCTCCAACTCTCTCTCTCTCCCTTGCTTCTCAGCTAATGAGTTTTCATGTTCCCTTGCACTCTCCTGTTTACCTGAGGTCTGCATGGACTTCCCTATAACCTGTCTCCTACTCTCTCCTCACACTTACTTGATCTATGTTCAGCCTATCTCTCAGTTGACCTGAAATCCCCTTCTTACCTCATTCATGTCTGTCCAGTCCCTCCACATCCACCTGTCTGTTAGCATGTGTACTGCGATAGTCCAGAGTCCAGTACAAGGAGAGTTTTACCTAAGTAAGGACTGCAGACCCTAGATTTGAAATTTCTTAAACATTTGTTTTCCTAAAATGTATCACTCTTGTACTGCAGTGTTCTCTAGCTTTGTATATCTGACATCCATTCTAGGAGTCTACATCATCCATTTTTAATCCCAACAGGCATTTGTCCCTCTCTTTATACTGTGGGTTCATACTGTCTTTTCCTCTCCCATAACAGGATTGCAACATTTAGGCCACTTATTGGTTAGTGGCTGACAGTAGCAGTCCAAAGAGCCTTCAGAGCGGGCTATCTGGGAATGGAGATGGTCTTTCCACCCCACAGTGGTTGGGGGAATGGTAAATATGCTAACTCCTACAGGAGCAGGATAACCTAGCTGTCATGGTCTGATGAATGTTGGTCCATGAGGAGTTCCAGTCTTTCCCAGAGCAAGAGCAGGTAGCATAACCAGTGCTGGTAGCTTGTGGCAACAGAGCTGGTCTCAGTAGGCATGTGAACTTTGTCCATTCAACAAGAAGTGCTATCACTAGAAGAAAATGGGGAGCTGAAAGGCAAACTAAAAGGTGTTCTCCTTCACAGCTATCAGGACCTCTTAACCATTGAAATATACTGATTTCATAGGAGTATTCAATATAGTTGAAGACTTTTCTGCCATTTTGAACAAAATCATGTCATAATTTGAACGTAACCCTGATGATGCTGTCTTTCATCATCCTTCCATATAAACTAACAGCAGTATAAGCTACCAAAGGGGGTGCTTTCCTGGGCCAGTGGTTGGTAGAATTATAGAATCATAGAATATCAGGGTTGGAAGGGACCTCAGGAGGTCATCTAGTCCAATCCCCTGCTCAAAGCAGGACCAATCCCCAATTAAATCATCCCAGCCAGGGCTTTGTCAAGCCTGACCTTAAAAACCTCTAAGGAAGGAGATTCCACCACCTCCCTAGGTAACCCATTCCAGTGCTTCACCAACCTCCAAGTGAAAAAGTTATTCCTAGCTGAAGACCTTTGCAATGATACCTCATAATGCATATGTACCATGAATTAATGACCTATGAATGCACACACTGCTGTGTCTCATTGCTCAAATGTGGAGTCATGTGTAAATATATTTTGCATATGATTAAGCCCAGGCAGTTTAATGCAGCAGCATGAAACAAATGATATGCAAATAATATCCATTTTATAGCTATCACCAAAATAGAGATAAAAAACATAAACTGAAAATTAAGATTTGCTGTTTCATTTACGCTGCTATGTTTGCATTTATAGCGTAGGCAATACAGTGAAATGACTATATCAAGGCAGCTCCAGGAAATGGGAGCCAAGGCACAGAGACAGACACCAAGCTGTAGATTTTACTTTTAGTATCTCAGAGTTGGTAGATGTCTGTGATAAGGTCCTGCCATTCCTTTGGTATGATGTTAGCTAGAGAACGACACTTGAAAAATGAAGAACCAACACCAAGGGAGTCAACTGCTCTAGACTTTATTTAAACTACACCTTATTGAGGTTTAATTGTGTGTGGTTTTACAGGGTTCCTTGAAAATAGTTCCCCTAATAATGAGGGAATGGGAACTCCTTTTTCCTTTACCCTGTCAGTTTAAATATATATTTTCCATTCTCCTTACAAACATGGATTGAAAAACTTAAGGGAAGGAGTTGTTAGCTAACCTTTTTATTTATGTAAATACAGTAGTGTGTATGTACATGCAATTACTTAGCTCTTTCCTGGCTGGCCAACACATTTCTTCCTTTCTTTCAAGTTGCATCGTTATCTTTCTTTGCAACTTCCTATTAGCCCAGGGTAAAAGGTTTTTGCGCAGGGAAGTGATTCTGCAGTTTAATCACTGCAGGCTCAGCAGTGTGCACTTTTATTTTTTGCAGGTTAAATTTGGGGAATTTTATGCATTTAATTATTTTTGTGATTAATTTATTAATATTCGTAAAGTGCTTTGAAAATGAAAAGCACTATAAATGCTAAGCATTATTTCAGGGTTCTTTTCTTTTTTTTTGCACTCTTTAAAATGAGATAGGAAAATGTCAGTTAAAAGCCTGACTAAAGACAGTTCAAAGTAGACCATAATGAAGCCATAAAAATGTTATTTATTAGTGGGAGAACCTCCATAGGCTTAGAGATATATTGATTTCAGTGGAGATTGGATAGGGCCCATAAACACCTAGCTTTTCTGCTACACTTTGCTTTGGAACTGTAGTCCAATAAATGCAAGATTCTGGCAGGAGAGTGGGTGAAGCTGTGTTGCTTTCCAAACAGACATCAGTTTGCATCTGATGTATCGATGGTCTGTGAAGCTGTCAGTATTTTCTTATTTGTACTTTATATTTTTCCTTTTCTTCTTCATTTGTGCTTGGACATTATATAGCACACTACTACTAGTTTATGAACTTAGTGTGTCAAATTCCGAATCTGGTATAAGCAGGTGCAACACTGCTAAAGTCAATGAAGTTGCACTGGCTTTCACCAGGTTTGAATTTGGCCTCATATTGTGGTCTGAGAGACGGATTATTTTGAAGTCACCTGCACCCATCCAGTGCAATGTCATGATAAGAGACAAAGCAATTCTTCTGCTGTTTAGAAATATACATAAAAATGTGTCTCTGAAGATAAAAAAATATCAAAATGCAAGTCTCATGATCAAATTCCTTCATAAAAACTGATTTTAAAATCACTGTGAATTGATGAAAATGAGTTAGCTGATAAAAGCAAATCCCATTACAGTAATAGTGTGTTCTAAAACCAATCCTCCTAAGAATGATAAAACCCTTAACGGCCATGTTATAGCGATCATACATTTCTTAATTAGTCACAATGGAAATTCTGCATGGAGCAGTTAGCATGATTAATTGATCTATGGTGGCAAAATAACAGTGCACAGAGTACATATCCCAGTTTTATATTGCTTTACTGTGGTATATAAATTAAAATCATTTATACTTTAATAGGCAGAATCCCTGGGTTAGGATATGAGGCCCAGTGAAAATCTGAAGTAACAACATTAAGTCAATGTTTGGGGGAAGGAGAGAATAGAGAAAACAGGGAAGAAAGAATAGAAGAAAAATACAAAAGAAAAAAAATGTCAACTCATTTTAGTGTTTTCTTAACTTTAAGCATGATTTGACAATTGATAGATATTGGTAAAGCAAATGTTTCTTTTTTTCCTTTTTCCTTCAACTTAGAAACCAAAAGTTAGCAAAGGTTCTTAAATACACATATCCCTCTGCTCAACTGCTCTCCACTACCATGCCTGAAATAAGGGCATGGGAAGGTCAGAGTGCCATTTTACATTTATTAGAAACGGGGCCTCTCACATTGACGGCTTGGGAGATTGAGAGGTACGTACATATCCTCTATTCTACAGATGCACCCTCTATTCTATCAGCTACTTTTTAAGATGCCTATCAATGTGGTAGCTAATCAACCACTAAGTATGGGTATTAGTACCTCACCCTGCTGCAGTTGTTGTATGGCTTAATTCATTAATGTTTGTAAAGGGTTTTGAGATCCTTGGATGGAAAGTGGTAGGAGAAGGACAAATTATCACTACAGCTGTCCCTGTCAGCGAATCTGACCCCAACCTCAACATACTAACCCTACCCCTTATCCACTGCAGTTTGTGGGGTCTGGGGGCTCATAATTTCCAGGTACCTATGTTATAAGGCAAATCAGTAGCTGTATCTTGAGAGGACATGGTATGGTGTTGAAATGGACACTGTGCTCCTACTGGTAGGGCAGAAAACTGTGGATTGAAGTTACGGATATTTAAAAGGTTTAAATACCTTTATGGGCTATGGCCTGAGAGGATCCTCACCCGGGTGTATGAAGGGCAGCTTCAGCTCTCCTAAGTGGTTTCTCAGTTCAGTGGTGGCTGATGATGAGGGAGAACCCATGAGAGACAGACCCCAGGACCTTATATTGGAACATGTTTATGGTGATTCTACTGCAGTTTCCTCAGGGGACTGGAGTCCAAGAGATCAAAAAGTCCTACTTGTTTATAAACTGTGACACAATCTGCTTTTTCAGAGTACCATCTCTGCACCTTCAGGCTGGCAAGTGGCCACGTCTTCGCTGTGATAGCCCCAAGAGAAACACTTCCTCTGAGAATCTGCCTAAGCCCATTCCCTCACAATCTATAGTAAGTTATTGCTCTTTTAAACTGAGGGTCTGATGCTTTCCCACATGGGAGTAGCCTTTATAGGAATTGAATTGCTATGAGTAGGTACTCACAGAATTCCCTTTGAGTACTTCTGTGGGGATGAGGTTTGCCCCCATGGAAGAGAACAGTGATTCCACCCCCTAAATCTGTGGATCCTCTGAGATCAACATGGATCTAGGAAATCTCCAGAGGCAGGCATCCACATGTAGGCCCCCTGCTGACTAGGCCCTCAAGTTCTTATCTCCTCTAATCTATGGCTTCTCCTGGATTATTCTCTCCAGAAGTGCACCACAATAAGGAGGAGGAAGTAGCAAAAAATTGCAGGAACCAGCCCTACCTTCCCTCATAGGTTTTGGGGGAAGGAATCTGGCAGAAACCAGCCAGTCTGCTTGTTCCCAAATGCCTAATCAAAATAATCAAAGTCCCCAAAGATGGACTTCTGTGGAGTCAGACAGCAAACATAATACGGAGTCAACAGCTCACCCCCACCCCAGTTGTTTTCCCCAAACCCAAATGGCTGAGTGTAAACTCCGCTCTGTGCACATGTGCAGTGAGTAACATGGGGGCTCAGAACTAAAGAGCTAAAAAACTATTTTTTATCAAGAGCTTAAATAACAGAAAATAGAAAAATACAGCAGAGAAAATAAATGCTTACAATGAAATGGAGCAGGCAGGAGGCCTGCTACAACACAGACCTCCTAACCACAGGAGATTTGCAGGATGACATACCCCCAGGTAAGTGAGTTTCCTGACACACTGCTCCATTGCAAGTGATAAATTACATTTGTAGAAAAAAACGTTTCCTCCATGAGAGCAGTTCTTTAGCAGTGTCACCTTCAAAGACGTAAATACGGATATGAATTTACTCACTCATGCTAACCATATATGTTTGCTTCTTGGTAATTAAAATTAGCACCCTGATTACTTGCTAGAATAACCCTGAGTCCCTGAAATAATCATAAAGCCCATAAAACATGCCATTTTTACGATATCCTTTAAAAAACCTTTAAAAATTAGTCTGTGCTTAAGGTAATTTCTTTTCTTTATTCAGAATATTAGATCTACCAAATATGCATGTGGGCTCTGTCATACTGCATACTATATTACTAACACCATGAACTATGGTTCATGGAGCTGGATTGTTGCCTTCTGCTGTAAAACTTGCAGCAGCGGACTAAAAAAGAAGAAAAGCTCCATGAGGATTGCTTTGTGGAGTTTCCATTGGAGGTGGGAACTCAGGGTTTGGCCCTCAGCGAATAAGCCACAAGGACCATTACTCACTTGGAGGTGTCTCCCAGAATCCAGATCTATCCATGCTGGTGCAAGTATGATACCAATGGCGTTGTGCTGCCAAGGACAACCCCTGACTGCAGCTGCTCCTAGGACCTCTTTTAGAGTGGGACAATTGCTCTGGAGGGGGTAGGTAGAACAGATAAGACAGTCCCAGGCTGTATTATCTTTTTCATGTAAGCTCTGTGGAGTCAAATGGGGGACTCTTATTTAACAAGGGGGCTGCCTGTACCCTGTGTGCTCAGTTTCTGGCTCTTCCCAGGACAAGGATCCTAAACCTGTGGAGTGCTCTCTGCTGGGTCCTGGAGAAGGAGGCATGCTGCTGTTGAGGGGGAGGAGATCCATGAGATCCACACAGGGAGCAGGGGGAACAATCTGGCTCATGACTATTTAGTGCTTCCAGTAGCAAAAACAAAATTAAAAACTCAGAACAAAATGCCACGAAGTAATTTGTATATGGAAACCAAGAATGTATAAATCTTGTCAAAGAAGAATACTAACTAGAATGTCAGATATTTAAAACATCCAACAAACTTCAGGTCTGATCCTGATCTCATTGAGTCAAATGGAGCAGAAGCAGGCCCAAAGGCTGTTCATTAATTACTGTCTCTGCAAGCATTAGTCTCCTTTGCATGGGGTAGTTAAAGATTCTGCTCCTTTAGCTGAGATGTTTCTGTTGCAACAATTAGTTTCCTGCAGATTTAACACAAATCCAAAATATCAATCCTTCCCTAGAAACAGGGGCGGCTCTATGTATTTTGCCGCCCCAAGCACGGCAGTGAGGCAGCCTTCGGCGGCATTCCTGCGGGCGCTCCGCTCGTAACGCGGATTCGGCGGCATGCCTGTGGGAGGTCCGCCGGTCCTGCGCCTTTGGCGTACTCGCTGCCGAATTGCTGCCAAAGCCCCGGGACTGGCGGACCTCCCGCAGGCATGCTGCCAAAGGCAGCCTGACTGCCGCCCTCACAGCGACTGGCAGGCCACCCCCTGCGGCTTGCCGCCCCAGGAATGCACTTGGTGCGCTGGTGCCTGGAGCCGCCCCTGCCTAGAAAGGAAAAAAAATCAAGCCTGATTCAATGCAAAGCAGCTGGAGTGTATTGGTGAATCTAGCCCAATATGCTACCCAATGATAGTGGCATTTGCTGATGATGTGAATACTGAACTTATACAGTGTTTTTAATCCAAATGGAACTCAAAACACTTTACAAGCTTGATTGAGGGTTTAATCCTGCAAGGTTTTTGAGTCCCCTCTGTTCTCTTTCATTTCATCAGCATTGAGTGCGCTCAACAGTTCACAGGAAGTATTCAGTACCATGCTGGCTTTTGTTGTACAAACTAAGCACTTGATCTTGCTAAATGTTGAAACCCCTCAACTCCCTTTGAAATCAAAGGGAACTGAGGTCACTGTGCATCTTGCAGAAAACACCAAACCTCTCACAGGACAGGGTCCTATAGACATTGGTCCTGACTCTTCACCCTGCTACACCAGTTTTTCACCAATGTAACACAAATGATCTCAAACTTGACAAAATTGGTGCCGGGGAGAGGTGAATCAGGCACATCATCCTGAAGTCTTTACTCCACACACTGATTTCAGTGGAGGTTTTGCCTGAGGAAAGACTGCAGGATCATGCCTTAAAGGTCATATTCTATCCCTGATCCACTCAAAAATTTCATATTCATGCAAAGATTGGGGGTAGAATGTGGAGTTGGAAAAATACTGTATATTGCTTTACTCATCACCGAAGCATTGCCAATTTTGGTTTGAAATGTAGTGATTGTTTGACAGTGCATAGCAACACTATGTAACCTTTGAAATTAACGTATTGTCTAATGTCCATCTGATAAGGACAAATTAATGTATAGTTATGTTGCAAAATGGGGAGTAATCCTTCTGCTCTACTTGGCACTTGTGAGCTTCAAGAAAGATGTGAACAAACTGGGGAGAGTCCAGAGGAGAGAAACAGAAATGAAAGAAAACATGATCTATGAGGAAAGATTGAAAGAAGTCGGCATGTTTAGTTTATAGAAAAGAAGGCAGTGGGGAAATGGTAACAGTCTTCAAATATGTAAAAGGTTGTCATAAAGAGGATGATGCTCAATTGCTCTCCGTGTCCACTGAGGGTAGGACAAGAATAGGCTTAGTTTACAGCAATGGAGATTTAGGTTGGATATTAGGAAAAACTTTCTAACTATATGCATAGTTAAGTACTGGAACAGGTTACTTAGGGAGGTTGTGAAATCCCCATCCTTGGAGGTTTTAAAAAATATATTAGATAAACAGCAGTTGGCAATGGTGTAGGTATACTTAGTCCTGTGTTGGTGTGAGGGGATGGACAGGATGACCTCTTGAGCCCTACATTTCTGTGATTCAATATTGGACAAACTACATTGAGCAGGTTCCTTTTTCAACTATTATTAATACAAAACACACAACTATTAATTATAGTTGGTGCTAAGCTGAATGTTTCTCATTGTCACCAGACTTATTGGAATCTACACACTTATTTTTTAAAATGTTTGAAGCAAAATATCCTGCATACATATTTATTTCAAATATTAAAAGTAAACATCCCCAAAAAGCTCTTGGAATCAGTCCTACTTTTGAGCTATGAAATCATCTTCTGAAAACAAATTAATGTAAACATGTCATTTATGTTCTAGTCCTCTTTGTCCTGAGATTATTTTTTCTCTCTCTGAGAGATGATGAGCCAAATTCTGCTCTCCTTATGACTTTTGGAAGAATTAGACACTATATTAGTGAATGCACTGAATTTATATTTTAATCAATTTCAAAGTAAATTCTACAATTACATCTAATAAAAAATAACATAGCATAAAGTTACATATAAATATGTGTGGACTGAATAAAATATAATACATAGTATATATCACAAGTATTCCCTATTTCACCTACTTCCGTACTGTCAAAAAGGGTTATTACTGTTATATAAATATAGATTTAAATATATTTTTGTGTGTGTGCTTATTAACATCAAGATGTAATTTTAAGAGCTCAATCCTCCTTCTTACACAGGTAAAATTCCTATTGATTTCAGGATCAGGTATCTTGATTTCAGTAGGAGTTTTGCTTGCATAAAGACTGCTGAGTTGGCCTCTTAGTAATATGAATATCTGAAGAACCATCTTTTCTGGTGAAAAATTAAGTGTTTGCATGTAAGGATTAACATATAAACAAGCACAGAACAGATCTGTTGATTTTTGGATCTCAAATTTGTTGATGCAACTTATTTCCCACTAAATAGCTGTAGGAGTCTTTAAAAACCTACATTTCTCCTTAAAAAGCATCTGCTAATTTAGGAATTAAAATTAACCAAAGCTATTAGCTATCACTTAGGCCTACACCTAAGTTTATTTTCTTTACGATGGGAATCCAAACTTCACGCTATTTTTAGATCACTTTTGTAAATTGGGAAACAACCATGCCTGTTGGGGTGGGCTCAGGAGCAAACATACTACCAGAGTGGCTCCAGTGATTTACTATCATGGTGTGATCATATGTCACACACACAGCTGTGCAGATTGCAAATCTGAACCCCTGGAGAGCCGTCCAGATGGAACCAACATGTAATGAGCTTAAGACCACAGATCATAAAATCTGAATGACAGTAGGGTTCCCCTATTTGGTTTTAGGAGCTCTTACTTTGTTACCTATTGGCAGATTCTCACTCTCTGTATGTTGAAGCATGACAATGAACTACAGTAAAATAAACATGGAATGTTTGCATCAACTCCAGTTAAGGGATGATAGCATCCTGATAGGAGGCCAGGAATTCCTAGCGAACAATTCACTGGGTGTCCTTGACCAAATCACCTCTGCACCTCAGTTTCTCCATTTGTAAAATGGGAACAATCATTACAACTTACCTGTACTTCCCAGGGATAATATAAGAATCAAATAGTTACTGTTTGTATAGCACTTTGAACACATAAACTGTAATTTATTATTTTATTTCATATCCCAGAACTTTCCTGTCTCTTTTCAGTGTTTGTAATGCCACATACCTTTCAATTTTCCAAAGTCTAATATAATAAAGTAGTATAGTTTTTTGCCAAAGGACTAATATATGTGGTTATGCTACTCCTCTTGATATCTCAGTGGTGCTGTCATCTAATAATAAACTGCAAAGTTCATATGAGTCACACAGCTGGAAGATGACAGAAATGGGCAAACTATAAAAGGCACCTTTCCGTTGTCTGATTCACCAAATTATTTGTTGTATTAACTGATGTCAGAAGACTATTGACATTATATACACAGAAATACCATTCAGTAACATAAGCCTCTAAGTAAAGAAGTTCACTGAAAACCAAAACTGTCTACAAATAAGAACCAAGTACCATATAAACAACAACTGTCAAACAATTAACCATTTCTTCCTTTATGTAAAGTCACTTGCTGTGCTCAGGCAAACTTTTTAAAGAATCAGTACTTTTACCAAAACATGATTAAATTGTCATGTACATTTTCGGTATTGCTTTTGTTATCAATTCTTAGACAGGTGTGTGCCCAAATCGAAATGCTCTGCTGTATAATCAGCCAGCTCCTCTTGCCTAAGAGGAAATCTTGTCTCTAACCTCTTTAGGGTGCAAGGGTTTCTCCCTTAGTGATTCAGTGCTGCTACAATCTGTGGTTGGGAACACTACACAATTTTATAAAAAGTATCAAACTAGTTTTGGTGTCACTTGTATAGTAGTAATTTGTAATTAATATTACAGGGGCGGGGAGGAGTGGTATGCAATTAGTCAGTTCACCTGAATTTAAAAATGAGGGTTACCAATTAACCCACCAGACTGGATTAGTTTTTAAAGGAAAACAAGGGATGCAGTGTTGTCTAGTAAGGCATGAGACTGGGAATCGGGATTCCTGTACTTTGCTTTTGACTCTGCCATTGATTTGCTGTATGACCTTGAGTAAGTCACCTAACTGCTCTAGACATTCCTTACCTGATTGTAAAATGGATATAATACAATCCACCTCACACTGGTGTTGTGCACTTACCCAGGGGTGGACAAACTTTTTGGCCCGAGGGCCACATCTGGGAATAGAAATTGTATGGCGGGCCATGAATGCTCACAAAATTGGGGTTGGGATGTGGGAGGGGGTGAGGGCTCTGGTTGGAGGTGCGGGCTCCGGGGTGGGGCCAGAAATGAGTTCAGGGTGTGGGAAGGTGCTCCGGGGTGGGATTGAGGGGTTTGGAGGGCGGGAAGGGGATCAGGGCTGAGGCGGGAGGTTGGGGCACGGGGGAGCTCAGGGGTGCAGGCTCTGGGCGGCACTTATCTCAAGCGGTTCCCAGAAGCAGTGGCATGCCCCTTCTCTGGCTCCTATGTGGAGGCACGGCCAGGCGGCTCTGCACACTGCCCTGTCCGCAGGGACCTCCCCTGCAGCTCCCATTGGCCACAGTTCCTGGCCAATGGGAGTTGCAGGGGCGGCTCTTGGGGCGGGGGCAGTGTGCAGAGCAGAGCCCCCTGGCTGCCCCTATGCGTAGGAGCCAGAGGAGGGCCATGCTACTGCTTCCGGAAACCGCATGGAGCTGCCCCTGACCCTGCTCCCCGGCTGGAGCATCAGAGGGGGGCCACGCTGCTGCTTCCAGAAGCCATGTGGAATATTCACAATATTTAAAAAAATGCCGGGGAGTTTTCATTTTTCCTTCTGGTTTCTGAGCTTTTAGGGTTCCTTGCTTCACATTTGCATGCTTTTCTCTGCAACCATGAGGGCTAGAATAGTACTTTTTATTAAATGGAAGCCAAGATTCTCATGCAGTCTCCTGCTTTCAGCAGCTAAGGCTTACAGAAAAACACCAACTACTTCGAGACTTGTGATAAAATCCTGAGAATTGGCACCATTAGGTCTCAGATGTGTGCAGGGAAGGAGAAGCAGCAGGAAGGAAGTGAAAAGGCAGGTGAGTAGAGGAACCAAAGGAGGAGGAAGCGTGCGGCAGAATTGGAGAAGGAAGAGGGGAAATGGAGCCAGATACGGGGGTTGGTGGGAGGGGCATCAGAGCAGTTGGGGCAGGCATGGAAAGCTGTTTGAGTGGTAGCTGGGGCAACATATCCCATTCTTCTCCGGTAACTGTGGAGGACCAGGAACTCTATAACCACTCCACAATTGGAAGACCATTTAAGAGCCGCAGCTGTGGACAACACACAGGAGGAATTGAACCATACAAGCCAGCAAGATTTGGGAGAAGGGACTGAGGGTAATGAGGAGGAGGAAAGGTGAACATGGAGGCAGGTTCTGTAGAGTTAATAACATAACAGTCACCAGACCCAGTTCTATCACTCTCCTCCTTCCCCTTCCTTGCCCCTGATATCTATACCCCAGCATTAATCATTCATGCCCTTTTCACCCATCTTGCTCTCCCCTCCCACTAATTCACTTGTCCTCAGCACTCCTGTCCACTCCTTCACAGGCTTCTGAGGCAGTAGGGTGGGGTAGCCAAACACAATGAGGCTTTTGCCCTTGGGAATTGTGGGGGGTGGCTGACTGGGACAGAGGCCAGGATAAATTATATAATATTATGAAGTTATGTGAGCCAGTGCCATGAAACGTTATGCTGATCAGATGTTATTATCCAGGAAATTGAGGATGCAGCAGAAGAATGGGAAACCAGTGAAAGGAATCTGAGCACATCTTTTGCTGAGTGCAGAAGCAAAGTTTTAGGCGCCTCTAATGACTGGAGTGGACCAAAGGTCTGAGTACTTAGTTTAAAGAGCTATCTCAGCTGTCCTTCTTTCCCAATGAGTGAACGGCAGGCTAAACTAGATGACTGACTGCATAAACCACAGAAGGACAGAGGGTGGGATATTCAACTCTCCAACTGTATGCCCGGAGTAAGATAAGAGTTAAGATCTCAGATAGTGAAGCAGCTGATGAATGGTTATAACTCAACCGCTAGATCAAACCACATTAACAAACTTTAATGCAAGTCAGCAGGGTCTATGTGGACACTTAGTCTGCAGCAGGCTAGGGCAGGGTAGATTCACACTCCAGCATACAGAGAACTAATTGTTCATGTAGACCAGGGGTCAGCAACCTATGGCACATGTGCCAAAGGCGGCATGCGAGCTGATTTTCAGTGGCACTCTGCTGCCGGTCTGGGGTTCCAGCCACTGGCCCCGCTCAGCCCACTGCCGGCCTGGGATACTGGCCGCCGACCCGGGACACTGCTCCTGGCCTCGGCCCGGCACTTTGCAGCCTCCCACGGCTGTGGCCCACTGGCCCCAGCCTGGGGCAGTGAGGGGTGCAGACAGGGGCAAGTGGGGGCGCAGCTCAGCACCCCTACCTTAAAAATTGTTCCAGCACCACTGAGATATTTTTAAGTCCTGATTTGCTGCTTATATCAGGCCACGTGGAACAGCGCACTGTGTTTGACGTTGTGCGTGCCCTCTGTCGCCATTTCCCCCCCCCCCACTGTGAGTTGAGTGGTACATTTGACAAAATGCCAGCTCCTAAGAAAGCAAAGTTAGATGTCCGTTCATTTCAGCCTTCTTGGATGGACACATTTGGATTTATTCAAAAGAAGGACTGTGCTGTTTGTGCTTTCTGTTGTGAAAGTGTTGTTTGTCGCACATCAAGTGTTCGACGACATTTTCAAACGAAGCACGAGAAAACCTTTCTTGACGAAGCAGACCAGACTGAATCGATCAAAAAGGCAGTAGCAGGATATGAGAAACAAAGCAGTGTTTTTAAATGCTTAAGTTTAAGTAAAAATCAAGTTACAGAAGGAAGTTACAAGATTGCACAGTGCATTGCAAAAAAACAGAAAGTCGTTTTCAGATGGGGAATATATAAAAGAAGTTTTTCTCAGCAGTTCAGAGGTTTTGTTCAATGATTTGCCAAATAAAGATACGATCATATCTAGAATAAAAGAACTGCCTGTCTCTGCCAGAACTGTTGAGAGACGCATAAGGAAAATGCAGAAAACATTAACAAAAAGCAGACAACTGCATTAAAAGACATAGCAGTGTTTAGCGTTGCAGTTGATAGCGCGGATATAAATGACATTCCAAGTTTGGCAGCTGTTGTAAGATATTGTGCTTCCAATGAAATCCAAGAGGAATTTTGTTGCTTAAAACCCCTGCGTGGCACAACAAAGAGGGAAGATATAGTAGAAAGTTTTGTAAACCATTTTGAAGAACGAGGAGTTGACATCAGAAAAATATGCTGTGTGACAACAGATGGTGCTCCTGCCATAGTTGGAAAACAGAAGGGATTTGTAAAGTTACTTGAAGATCAAATTGGCCGCCCGACAGTCAAATTTCACTGTATCATCCATCAAGAAAACCTGTGTGCTAAAATTTCTAATTCAGAGCTTAATAATGTAATGAATACAGTGGTGCGAATTGTGAATTTCCTTGTTGCTCGACCTGCTTTGACTCACAGTCAGTTTCAAGCACTGCTAGAAGAGATGGACAGTGCTTATAACGACATTCCACTTCACAGCAACATTCGGTGGCTACGTCGTGGCAGGGTTTTGGTGCACTTTGTAAACTGTTTTGATGCAATCAAGGCCTTTTTGTCAGAAAAAGGACAAAACTACCCAAACTGGATGACGACAAATGGCTGTATAAGCTCATGTTTCTAACTGACATCACCGCTCACTTAAACGAACTCAACCTCTGTCTCCAGGGTGCACAGCAAATGGTTCTGGATCTTTATGAAGCCTGGAAGGCATTTTTTGTAAAAGTTTTTTCTCGGGATATTCGAACTTAGACTTTCCGCTACTTCCAACACATAAAAGAGCTATCGACATGTTGCACTGTCAGTGTCGATGAGATTGGAATGTACGTGCAAGAACTGGAATCAGAATTTTCTGACAGATTTCAAGATTTCCAGTGATTTGGCCCAATGCTTTATTTTCTAATTAAACCTGAAAACTGCAACGAAAGCGACTTGGATTTGTCTGTATTTCAGTGGATGGGTGTTGAAGATTTCGAAATGCAGCTCATTCAGTTAAAAAGCTCAGAATTGTGGGCATCAAAATTTGGAGATCTGCGGAGTGCACTTGAAGCTACTGAGAGAGATCATGGGGCCTCTATTCTGACCTGCTGGAACTCCCTGCCAGTGAAATTTAACTGTTTGAAGAAAATTGTGTTTGCAATGCTTTCAGCATTTGAATCCACATACCTGTGTGAACAGGTATTTTCACACATGAAATCTGTCCTCTGTCCCTCTAGGAGCCGGTTAACAACTGATCACTCAGAAGCCTTCATGAAGCTTAAAGTATCCAAATACATGCCAGACATTGGAAAACTCAGCAAGGAAAAGCAAAGGCAAGGATCACACTAAACTGATAACATCTGCATTTTAATTTAATTTTAAATGAAGCTTCTTAAACATTTTAAAAACCTTATTTACGTTACATACAACAATAGTTTA
>NW_020664931.1:6335114-6336881 GCF_002925995.2 Terrapene triunguis
AAAAACCTTAAGAAGTGTGCCTGGTGCAGAAGCAGCAACACAGCCTTGAAGTCCTGTTAACATAGTGCTGTCTACACAGTGGATTTTTCACATCCCTGAGCAACATAGTTATACCGACTTAGGTCTGTAGTGTAAACCTGGTGATAATATGCTTCATTGAAGGAGGCCCCATTGTGGCACAAACACATTTCAGGACAGAAAGACTCTGAAGGGGCATTGCAGAAACACCTCATTTCATCTCCTCCAGCATGCTATCCATCTGGCATAAGTATTTCTCTCTTTATTACCAATAAAATGACAATGTCAACTTGACAATGGCAATTTCCGCTCCCACTGAAATCAAACACAAAACTCCCATCAACTTTAATAGGAGTAGAATCTGGCTCTTATAAAATAACTTTATCCAAAAAGACTTTAAAAACTGCAAGATGCCAGGCATCTCCTATAAAGTGCTGAGTATCTTAAACTTCTGACTTCACTTGACAGCATCAGATGCCTCTGATTTTCAATGGTCCCCCCTTAACTTCTAGACATATCCAGGTGTCTACTTGTACTATCTTTGCTCTTATAACGTGTCCATCCTCAGTATACCTAAGTGCGACTTTAAACTGTGTTTGAGACTGAGAATAGAAAATTCTATTAATTTCTAAAAATGTTTAACAAATATCACGGTTGAAGAATTTGTTCCCATTTAACATGCACAAAGAGCTAGAAGTAACATTTGAAAAGCACCTAAATGTCTGAGGCACTTTGTAGTCTCATAGGTATCTAATTCATTTTTGAAAATGGGAATTCAGCTCCTAAGTCACCTACGTACGTTTGAAAATGTTACTGTTGTGAGGCAGAGAGGCCTACCTCTCAGGCTGACTGGCAGGAACCACTCTCCACTGTGATGTTACACTCCATATTCTTTATGGAAATATGCTTATGATATGGATATGGCATAACTGAGATGTACTTTATGCAAGATGCCTCACGTAAGATATCATTGGAAAGGTTATGATTTACTGAATGTGATTTGTGTGCCTGTATCATTTCTATATCTGAAGTTAGGGATATTGACCATGTATCTATATTTCAAATGTGCTACTTTGGGTGACACCACCAACTAGTCCTTCAGGTACAACAATGAAAAGCCAGACGGTGCTGATGGCCCATCAGAAAAGACAATGGACTGTGAAAGAGCTTAGTCTTCCTGTGGATGCTCCAGACAGCCTGCGAGTAATGGCTGCTACAACCCTGCCGAGACATGGGTCTGAGTCACCTGGTACTGGACCCCACCCCTTGGAATGCCACTGTTTTTCCACTAGAAGACAAAGGGTGCCCGCCATACACAAAAGCTATATAAGGCAGGGGAGTGACATCATCATGGTTCTCCTCTACCCAAAGAGACAGTAGGAAACACATGAGCAGAAGAACTGAACTGAGGGGAGAAGAGTTGAGCCCAGGCTGGAAGGTTGTCTAGCCTTTGAGTAAAAATACCTGAAGTTTCAAGCTGCAGGCCAATGTAGCTGGCTTTCAAGAATCTCTGTAATCTGCCTGAAACAACTTTTAGGGTGAGAAATTACTATTTGTAGCCATTCTTTAGTGAATCAAGCTTAGTTTGAGTGCTTTGTTTTATTTGCTTAGTAATCTGCTTTGTTCTGTTTGCTATCCCTTTAACCACTTAAAATCTGCCTTTTATAGTTAATAAATTTGTTTGGTTTATTATTAAACCCAGTTTGTGCAATTTCTAACCAGGGGACGGCGGGGGGGGGGGGGGGGGGG
>NW_020664931.1:6336981-6364888 GCF_002925995.2 Terrapene triunguis
GGGGGGGGGGGGGGGGGGGGGGGCAAGGAGGCATGCATATCTCTCTTCATATTGAGGAAGAGGACAAATTTTGATGCGTTTGCGCTGTGCAGATCTTTCTATACAGTGCAAGACAGTATTATTTTGGGTTTATTCCCCAAAAGGGGTGTGCACATGAGTGCTGGGTGAATCCTCTCACACAGAGCTGACTTCAGTCTGTGTCTGCACCTATGTGTGTGTGCTGCAGGAGGCCGGAGAGCCTAATCCGGCAAAACAGGGAGAGGGAATCCAGGGTGGAGGAGCAAGAGGGGCTCACTGAAACCCTAGTATATCAGGTGGCATCCCGGAAGGAGGGTCCAACCCATCACACTGGAGGGTGGAACCAGGCCAGCCTCTCTCCCCCCCCCCATGATGGAAGCAGAGGGGAGGGACAGAAAGTATAACAGGCAGGGCCTCCAGCTCAGTTGGGAGGATGCCAGGGAAAGAGGCAGATGCCCCTCCCTTTCTGCCGAACCAAGCAGTGCAGCACCTGACCTGTGGGGGAGACCAACGCTGGAGAGGAGCCACTGGGATTGCTGTCCGCAGGCACAGAGTATCCTGAGGGACAGTGGAGCCGTTAACGATGGAGTTCTATGACCACGCTGGGATAGGAAGTGGCTCAGGGAAACCAGACATTAGTCTGGTTGTGTAACCAGCAGTTGAGTCAGCTTGTTGCGGTGGGGTCTCTGCTGACCAAGTGGCGGGGTCACTTGCTACTGCTAGGGCTCTGGGCTGGGACCTGGTGGAATAGAGTGGGCCCAGGTCCCCCTACCTCTTGCTGCTGACACCACCCCTGGGGGGACAGCCTACCCACCTGAGGCCAGAAGGCCTTTGTTTATTTACTGTCTGCACAAGCCAGGAAGTTGGGCTGAAGGCTGCTAACTGCTCTGCCTGCTCAGTGGGCTAGAGTCGGACTGTGGTTGCTGTGTGCCCAAGCGAGGGAACTTGGGTGACAGACTGCTCATTATCTGATCCCGTCCTCAGGGGACATGGCCCTAGATCATTAACTGATACTATACCTTGCTAATCCCCTGCCAATTGACTATTGATAACTAGCTGGCATAGGGAAGCAGATTGGCCTCCCTACAAGGCTGACAAGGAGAAACTACTCAAAACCACTACAGTTACCCTACATCTTTAAGTGGTAGAAATAAACTGTATTTCCCCTTTTCCTTTACTCATGCTATTCCCAGTGGTTCAAAGTAGAGCTCTTCTTAGTGTTTTAGCTTGTGTATCCAAGAGAAACTGTTGCTAGGATTAACACCTGTATTTGAGACCTAACCCTTGTACTCTAATAATGTTGCTTAATCATTGTGGGCAAAACTTCCATTATGTTCCATGTGAGCAGTATTAATCACACAATTACCAATTTTTCTTTTACCGTGAGTAATGATGTGGCATTCCATATACTTTTAAAATTAATGAGGTTTTCTGCATTGATATATATCTTTATCTATTCCTTGAGCTGATCGAAAAAACAAAAATTGGGTAGATTTATACAGGTTAAATTTGGAAAACTGCTCATCAATTTAATACAATTTAATACATTTTTGCAATTTAGAGAAAAGTATGGTACACAGAGTACCAATTTAAAGAACTACTACAATAAAAGAGAAAAAGTGAAGGAAAATGCCTTCATGCATGAGGCACTTTATACATATTTATTATTATTTATTACTATATACCCCTACTGTGAAGCAATCATCTTCTTGGTGAATAGTCTCAATTGTTTCTTTTTCATGAGTATTTCTGTTATCTCTACAGAACTGAATGATACATCTTATCAGAGTAATAAGCTATTATTCTATCCATGCTCATTGAGATTAATTTAATATTAGGTACACCTATTACAACAAAGGAAGCTGAAATTAATACTGCAGGTTTAAAAAGAAACAAGTCCCTAAGGTGAAGGAAAGCTGACTTTTAAAAAAGAAGACATTCCAGAACATCTCTTCCTTTAAATATTGCAAGTACAATGACTGCTACTAAAAACCCAACAGTTACCACATAGTATCTGAGATTCTGGCATTATATCCTGCTCTGCTACTAGAAACAGGTGGGTAATTGTTGAATTTTTAATAGCAACCACATGGAGGCCTTGATTCTGCAAAAGGAACCATATGAGTGAACTCCTGAACTCTCACACATTCCCAGTGAAGTCACAGGGCCTGAAAGCACATTAAAACGTGTCCTAAAATAACATAATATATGGGATCAAATTCTGTTCTCTGTTACAAATGCATATTGAGGCCTTCTCTACAGACACAGAAACTACACTGGTGCAATTAAAATTGGTGTAAAAACCAATTTAATTGTGCTGCTGCAAATCCTTGTGTGCTCACACTTATCTCAGTTTAAATTTACCAACGCAAAGTAAACTGACATAAACCTGATTTAAATTGATCTGTGTCCACACAGCATTCTGAACTGGTTTAACTAAATCAGTGTAAAAACACACTTTTAGTTAAACCTGTGGCACTTTGTGTATACACCAAGCCCGAGTGCAGTTGAGAGCAAAACTTTGTCCATTCTTTTGTTACTCTGTGACTACAGCTAGCACCTACACAGAAGCAGCTGGCAGGGACAATGGATTTCTGCTTCAGGCAGCCCAGTTACTGACAGCTTCTTAATAGTTAGGACTCACTGCTGAATTAAGTAATTATCAAGCTTTACTGAGTATGTCTACACTTCATACCAGTAAGTGTCTACAATAAAGTGGGAGATCCTGCTTCTGTTTACTTCCATAGAGTGGGAACCCAAATACCTGTTCCAGTACTTACAGAATCCTCAAAATGGAACCTTTGTGGGTGGTCTTGTGTTCAGTTTGTCTAAAATTCAGGTTTGGAATATGGAAGGGATCTACCCCAAAATATTGTGGAATCAAGTCATTGGAGGCTTTTAAGACCAGGTTAGACAAATATCTATTGGAGATGATCTAGGTTTACTTAATCCCTCTTCAGCACAGAGGGAATGGACTAAATGACTGCTTGAGGTCCTTTCCAGCCCTACATTTTTATTATTCTGTGATTAGCTTCCTTTATTTCTTTTACAGAACGAGTCAGTCTTCAGTGAATAAGTAAAAAATTTATTGTATTCTTGTGCCAAACAGACCTTTAAGATTACGCTATGTACATGTTATTTCTACATAGGGAGTATGAATTTCAAAAGTATTGCATACAAATACTTCCTTAGAATGCACGGATACATGTCTGAATTTAGAGAAATTATTATTAAAATAATACTATATAGTCAATATATTTAAGATTGTAAGATCTTTGGGTCAGGGACTGTGATTTCTTTTATTTTTGTACAGCACCTAGCATTTTGCGGCCACTACTAGAAGCAAATACATAATAATAAATAAATAAATAATGTAAGAGTACTCTAAAGCCATATCAGTAACTTCAGATTATTATAGTTTAATAGGGACTGTGTGAAGCTTTCACGTTGATTCTGAGGTTTCTGTGTTTTTGCACAGGAGGAAAGCCAGATTTCTTTATTTTTGTTTAATTGAGCCCATAGAGATGTTAAGTGTTAGAATCATTCTCTTACCTATAACACTCTATATGCAGATATGATAACATGGTCCGTGGTAAAACTGATTGTTTCCTTAGTGATCTCAGACCATTATTTCAGTCCTGTAGTTTGATATTTTGTATCTTTACATACTCCAAAAGTCTGACCATATGAAAAATCCAGGGATTCTTTTTAAAATGAGAAATAACACGTGTAGTATATTAAAAATTGCTAGTAAAACAGAGGAATGAGCTTTTCTAGTGTGACAGCCAATTCAGATTTTCATACAAAAGGTTGAGTTTACTGTGTGACGTTGTGCAGTCTATATGGTTTTATGAAAACATGATAATAAGTGAATATAATGTAACTGGGATAGTTTTAGAAAAATATGGTAATAGGTGAATATAACGTAACTGGGATATGCTTCATGCAAAAGGTCTCTTGTAAGGTATCATTACAAAGCTTATAATCTACTGAGTATGATCATCTGATTTGTATAAATGTACCACTCTTGTATCTAAAACTAGAAATATAAAATATAACTCTGAGGGCCTATTGTAATTATGTAAAGTGTGGGCCATTAATAATGGTTTGGAATCTTGATGACTCCCATTAACAAGGACCATTATCCGCAGATGGCTGTATTTACCTGTGAGTCTTCCTGTATATGTGTGTGCTGGCAAGTGGGTAATGAAGTCTTGCAGTGACATGTGATCATGTCACCTGAACTGGAATCCATCTTTAACCTGGTGCTTTTCCAGTGAGGGGGGTGGAAACCCAGAGGGACAAAGGGTTCCCGCCTTATGCAAAAGATATATAAAGGGGTGGAACAGAACAAAGGGGAGAGAGGAGCCATCATGAAGAATCCCCTAGCTATCACCTGAGCTGGAACAAGAGCTGTACCCGGGGAAAGAATTGTGCCCAGGCCTGGAAGGTGTCCAGCCTGAGAAAAAACTTACTGAAGCATCTCTGAGGGTGAGATTATCTATATTCAGTTTGATTAGACATAGATTTGCGCATTTTATTTTATTTTGCTTGGTGACTTACTTTGTTCTGTCTGTTACCACTTAAATTCTACTTTCTGTATTTAATAAGATCACTTTTTATTTACTCAGAGTATGTATTAATACCTGGGGGAGCAAACAACTGTGCATATCTCTCTATCAGTGTTATAGAGTGCGAACAATTTATGAGTTTGCCCTGCATAACCTTTATGCAGGGTAAAAAGGACTTATTTGGGTTTAGACCCCATTGGGAGTTGGGCATCTGAGTGCTAAAGACAAGCAAACTTCTGTGAGCTGTTTTCAGGTAAACTTGCAGTTTGGGACAAGTGATTCAGACCCTGGGTCTGTGTTGGAGCAGACGGGAGTGTCTGGCTCAGCAAGACAGGGTGCTGGAGTTCTGAGGTGGTAGGGAAAACAGGAATAAAAGTAGTCTTGCCACATTAGGTGGCTGCTGCCAAGGGGGTTTCTGTGATCCAACCCTGATTTTACTGGACTGACATAGTCAGAAGGCAAATTTTGCAGGAAAAAAAAAACTAGGCGGCATGTCACGAGATGGGTGCAGGAGTTGGGGGGCAGGGTGGGAAGACCTCATGCACACCTTTGTAACACCTCTACCCTGATTTTAATTCTGTCCTTCTCTCTGCTGCTGAGGGCATGTGCACTACAGGAGTCACTAAATCCATTTGGTGACAACAACTCAGTTCTTTACATCACTTCAGCTGGAGGAAGAACAAGTTCTGAGGCACTTTTTATGGGGGGGAAGTAGTGGGGAGGATGCTCTAAAAACATCTTGATTTGGGGCTCTTCCAATTTCAGTTACTGAGAACTGTGGTTGGGGATGGGGGCATTATGCACTCTTTGACAGTGGAAACCTAAAACCATTGCATTAATGTTGTGTGTCAGGGTCTTGCCCCATTGAAGATGGGCTAATTCCTCTCTCAAAATTGTTGTTGAGTGGGGGAGAAATCAGTGGTCCCAAAAGTTCCATCTCCCCTTCTTCGTTGAACTCAATACTGAAGCTTGTCACCCAGGGTGAATTTAGTTTGTGAATATACAGTCCCTTCAATTCCTCCCGCCTCCTCTGCGGGGCTGACTAATAGATTCCCCCATTACATTAGGATATTAGAGGTTGTACTAAACATGATCAATGCCTCTCCTGACATCTTTGGCATGTGACATTAAACATCTGTATTTGAGGTGGAAATACCATCTCTGAATTGGCAGCAGCTTCTGCAACCACGGAAAACAATTTGGGTACAGCCCTTAAATATAGATCAGTTTTAAATATTGCCTTGATGAGAATGCTAGCTAAATCTATTTGTCCATCACCATAGTGTCTGAGTACCAAGAAAGTCTCACCAACTGGATTTTGCAGGCCAGATTTCTTGGATTGATATCCAACAGAACTTTCCCTAATTAAGAGCATAAAGCTAAAATGTAACGTCCGTGTTTCTAGTTAGTCCAGCAATAAGGTTTGGAGAGATCCTGCACTCCTGATCTAAATCTATGCTGTACACGACTAAGTGTAAGAAGAAAATGTGTAAACTCTCCATCAGCATTCTATTATTCTTTCTCTGGCCTAACACAGATAGCTCAGTAAAATTTTAACTGGTGTGTTTTGACACTTGCAGGTGAAAGGGTATTTGAGGCATTAGTGACTTTGCAGGTAACAACAGCTTGTAACACTTAAAACAATTATAAATGATAGAAAATTATGTTCTCCCTAGGAAGTGTCTGAATTAATTGTTGCAAGTAAGCAGTCCCTAGTTCAAAATACTTCCTGAAAAAGGTTTTCCTCTGCCCTCCATAATAGTGACACAATGTCTTTGCTTCCCACAACGAATGTGGCTGATATGATCTCAGATCTCTCCACAACTGTGACCTACTGCAAGGCCAGTCACAGTCTGCCTAAATACATTACCATGTTTAGCCAGGCTAAAAGAAGAAATTTGCTGTTTTATCAAAAATTGTTTGGGGAGACTTTTTTGCAGCACTGGAAGGATGATGCTTTTGCACTTCTATAGCACCTTTCATTCAAGATTCTCAACGTTAAGTCTAAATTTAACAGGATCCCTGTAATGTAGGTAAGGAGTATACAGAACAGAATTAATTTGATCCAACTTGGAAATAAACCCACTTCTTTGATGGAATTTGGCAGCTGTTAACACTTTACATAATGCTCTGTAACAGTCTGGGCCAGGAAGAGAAACACTATTCATTCCAAATAAATGAGTAGGAATTTACTCAGGACACTAGATCCCTCTTACAAAAAGAACCTCAAGTGTGGTATTGGTACTCATGATGCACTTTTCTGTGAAAACTCTCTGCTCTTTGCCAAATTCAGCTAACCTGTTCAAACTTCATTGTGCTTGGAAAGTGGAGTCTTTTGTGATTCAAAACATGTATCTGATGATCCATGAGATTCTTCCAGAGCCTCATATGTAGGGTCACATGCTACTATTATATGGGATTCCAGAGGCTTGGAAATTTGTGAGTTTCTACCCACTTAGTTTCCTTCCAATTTTCCCGTTTGCAAGAGTTATGAAAGGGTGTTTCACATCTCTCCACCCCAAAATAGCTGAAAACTGGCGGAGGGTGCTGGGGCAATGGCTATTTTGAATTGGAATCCTGAAGGTGTCCCAAGAAATGCATTACCTCAACCCACCAGAGGTGGAAGGTGCCTCTGCACAATTTCCTTGACCCCCAGCACCCAGGTGATTGCCTGATTCAAGTGTTGGGCTGCCAAGTGGCCCTCTGTAGGCAACTACACCAAGTTAGGATGGGGTGAGGGTGGAGGTTTGAAGCCACATATATGGGGTTAACTGTTAGAATGATCAGCAGTAATCTGCAGGTTGTTTTGGAAATTTACCCATTTGCAAGAGGAGCATGTAATGTGCAACAGTTGCTCCTGGCACCTGATCCTTCCCCTGACTGCCCCCACCTTCCAAGTTCTTAGGAGCTGCAGTGCTCCAGTCTCATGGAGGAAGGCAGGTCTTTGCAGGGTCTTGGTAACAGAGGAGAGAATAAACTGGAGCAGCTGCTTTCCGCCTTAATATGGATTTGGTAGTTCTCCCTTAACAGGCCCCGTTTCACTGCTTCTCTGTGTAGTATGCAGCCTGTACAGGTGTATTTAAAAGCAGTTGTAGTTTGTCCAAAAAAGGTGCTTTAAGCACAAAATGCCATATGTTCAATTTCTATCATTTGCATTTGGCTTCAGTGGATATCCATTTCAGGAGGCCAAGTTATTCCACACCTTTGTAAGAATAATCCTTCTCTGATACAGAGTTGATAACGAATTGTCAGAAAACATCTGTTTTTATATACTTATCTGTTAATGTATAGATGTCACACAAACTTTACTTTTCAAAACTACTATGTGGATTTAGAACAATACTTGGAGGATTTAAATTCCATTTTTAAGTTACTTTGCCAGTTTGTGAGAGATGTATTTCTACTTCCATATGTTATAGACAATTATACCCATTATGCTCATTTTCCTCAGACCAGATATATAACATTTCTCAGCAAGAATAAACTGAGAAATAGAAATGAAAATTAATTTTGCATCATTTGTTTAAAATGTCAGTCTTCTGAGGTGAGAGAAATAGATAGTTACAGTTTAACTACTTTAGCACCATGTGTGCAGGAGTACAGAATGGAAATTGCTTATCTCAAAAGTAACACAAGGTGTGGGTTGC
Organism: Terrapene triunguis; assembly: GCF_002925995.2. Taxonomy (NCBI): domain Eukaryota; kingdom Metazoa; phylum Chordata; order Testudines; family Emydidae; genus Terrapene; species Terrapene triunguis. The sequence continues at coordinate 6,345,218 of NW_020664931.1, forward strand.
GGCATTTTCTGGCTTGTAAGGTACACTGCAATGAAGTGAAAAGGCATATCACTTGTTTGCTTTTTTGACAGTCTCATGCAAACTAGGATTTTCTGGACAACATGCACAAGATGTTGCAACTTTTAGTGCTTTCTTGCAAAATCTAACCTCCTGATAACACTGATGCATGCATGCAGAATTTATAGTACATATCTGACGTACTGAGTGTAGCATTTTAAATGATTATTGTCTGGATAATCTGTCATAGAGTCATTTCAGATGATCCACAGGGACCCTGTATTTCTAGCAGAAACAGACATATGCTTCAGACAAGGTTATATCACTGTCAGGAATACGATCATTATAGTTTCAGGGAATTTTTTGATTGGGAAGCAGAATCTATGGTTAATAATATGAGACATCTTGATCTAACAAACATATTTAACTGTTAGCTTACATATATTTCTTAGACTATGACTCTACTCTAAGAGGAAACAATGAAAGTAGCACTCTGTTACTCCACAGATCTGTATGTGTAATCAGTCATCTCTGCTGACTTGAGTGACAACAATATTGTTTTTACTGCTTTTTACTATTGTTGTCCTGCAGAGACTATAGAACTAAGTGTGTATGAGCCGGCTTTTGCTCCTTCTTGTGTATTTTCAATAGAATTATTGAATACGTTCCAACTTTTGCAGTGGATTAGTACAAGAATAACAGATGGCCTAATTTGGCCTGGAAAAGTTTTACAACTGGTGATGAGGCATAAGAAGCAAGGAAACCAGCTTGACCTTCATGGCCCAGGTGGAATGTGACATGCTTGCAGTTCCAAAAATTCCAATCTTTTTACTTGCAAACTGAGCATATACTGTAGGATACAGAAATGGTTGAGATAATAAAACGTGGAACCGTGTGGTAATATTTTTACAGTGTTACTTTTCTCATAAGAGATGCACTTACAGTGCAGATTTTTAAGCTCCCTACAACAACTAGGTCCACACATCAGAAATGCGTTTGAGATAGGTCGGACAGAATTAAGTAAAAGCTGAGCTGCCCTCAACAAAAGCTGATGAAACCTTATGAGTTAAGCGCTAGAAGCTTCCTGACAGCAGAATTTCACCACTGACATTTGGCCATACTGTAGGTCTAGACTTGACAGTTCCCCTTTAAATAATATCCCTGGCAATTATTTAACGTTTCAACTTGTATGATTTATTTGATCTTTTCTCAATTCTTGGCTTATGTCAATAAGTCTTCATTTGAATCTGGGCACCTCTGACTTTGATATAAATGTTTCATAAATCTCTATAAAGCATAATTTTGTGTTTACCTCTAAATATTGTTGAATTAGTATCTTTCGCTTTCTCGATATAATCAATATTGATGACATCACAGAAAATAAGGGAAAAGTACTTATTTTCATCCATGATTCTTTCATGCCTCTTTAAATCAGTTTTTTTGTCTTTTATATCAGGCTTCTTGTCTTTTCCAGGACTCTCTGCACTGTGCTATATATTTTGTGCACCTCAATTATTAAACATAGTAAATGAAATGCAATAAGAATTTATTTAAATTAAACAGTAAGCTGCAGTATATAATCTATCCTCAACCTTCTACAAACAAATACTCACAGATGAGGACAATGACTAATGTTTTCTGGCATGTGCACTGTGAATTTATATTAATTTAACATTCCAGAGATTGAGCTACTTAATTCAATAAAAACACATTGTGTCTCTTTTCAAATCCATGCAGATGTTTGCACAAAGATTCTGAAGAGCTTAAAGTTAAAAAGAACTAAAGCTGCATGTAACAAGTCCAATCTTGGCTACTGAGACTACAAAACTATATTTGATAAGGAAGATATATTGTAGGTGCAGTACAGAATGGCAGAAATTATTTTCAGTTCTAGTTCTATGTTTTCTTGATTAAACTTCAACAACCCTAACTCCCTTCCAGGCCAACCCTGAATAATATAGTAAACGTCATTACAGCATTACAACAAGTTTTTAACATTTTTCAAAAAGGCTTTCTTCAGAATTATGCCTGTCATTATAAAGATTGTTGGATTGGGGTTGCTTTTATTAAAACAACAACAACAACAAAGAAAAAGTCTGGCAGAAAATGCTAAGATATCTTTGCTCTACTTAATGTGTCATGAATTTTTGGGGGGGTCTGAATTCATCCTCACTCACTTAGAACCAGGATTTTCATAAATTGCTCTTTTAATCAAGTATCAGAGGGGTAGCCGTGTTAGTCTGGATCTGTAAAAAGCAACAGAGAGTCCTGTGGCACCTTTAAGACTAACAGATGTATTGGAGCATAAGCTTTCGTGGGTGAATGCCCACTTCGTCAGGCATTTTTCCTTGTCTATTTATAGTGAATGGAGGGAACATCATCTTTTAACCAATGGGAGAGAAGCCCAGTATAATGTTTACTTCCACACTAGACTTCTTTGGCACAAATCCTTTATGCTGAAAGGGTCCCTTTATATAGTAAATATAGAAGGATAATACATTGTTAGTAGCCAGCACAATCTGCTAGTTTCTCATTTGTTTTTTATTTTGATTATTTAATTTTTAGAAGTACATTTTAGTGACTGTGAAAAGTGCCAGAATGACAGCCCTCTGGAGATGGAACTGCTTTATTTCTCCACAGAACAGGTCCATCATGACGACTAGCAGCAAAGACATTCCCACACTACACTGCCAGTGTGCCTTAAACCTGAAACAGAGGGGGCCTACTGTTATATGCCAAGAGGGGAAAGAAGAGGGTAGAGTGTTGTTCACTCTTACTGACCAGTCAAATCCTTTGGCTCTCTTTTGATAGTGTTAAGACTGTCAGCCAAAGGTACCAATTAATGCCCCACTCTGCTGGCGGTTTTTATGATACAGATTTCTATCCAACAGGAAGAAGACTGAAACCGTCCATTCTTTTCACACAATCCAATGAAAAAGTCCTATGTGGTCTTGAGTTCTGGCCACTACTGAATTAGACTAGATCAGAAACCGTGAACTAGAGGTAAAATGCTTAAAAATCCACCAACCCATCCAGTTACCCATCCAGTTGGTGTATTAATATACACTAGGATTTCTTGTAGCTGCTGTTTCTTGCAACCTGGTAAGTGAATAAGATATTTCCTCTGTAGCTGATACAGATATTGAAACAAAGGAATGCTATTAAAATGTGACCATGTTGTAAGACAGGGGGCCAAATTCAGGATAGATGCCATAGCTATCTGGCCTCTATGACAGATTTATATTCTGTACAATGTAAACTTTCATTAAAAAAAAAGAAATTTCCATTCCTTATGGCTGCAAAGGGAACCTTCCAACTGTGAATCAGTGTAGCACTGTGAAACAGTGACTCTTCAGAGTAGTGCCCATATTTATCTCAACGCAATGTTAAGCTCAGTCTCAAACCCAATGATGAAACTTAAAGGGGTGATTGAAAATAATTTAGGTACACAACTGCACATACTTTGTGCATGACTCAGAAATGTGTTTTAAAAAGTGCAGAAATAGCAAGTCATAAAAATGCCCACCATCATTTCCCCCCACTTAGTGATGCTGAATGGAAAAGTAACATCAGTGACTAAAAGTTTAGTTACAGAAGGGTCATACATTACCCTTGGTCTTTGTACATATCTCCTATTGACATAAGTGGGAAATGAGCAGTGGACAAGAGTAATGCAATACATGGCCCTAACTTTATAGCTTCAGGTTAGGAATAATAATCAAAATTTGGCCCTCTCCACACAGTGGGTTTGATCATCCTGCTTCAGGACTAGATACAAAGCCCACTGAAGTCAATGAGAGTCTTTCTGTTAACGTCAACATCTTTGAATATGGCCTTTAGTGTCTCCATGTCTCATTTGCTTTAACATCAATAGTACTGTATCCGTTATTATGGTCTAAGTGCTTGGTATTAGAGTTTAGTCCTACCTCAAACGCTCTGGTTTCACTTTACAACTGATGTCACTAGATCACAGCACTTACCTGATTCATTAAATATTTTATGAGGGTGTGTGTGTGTCATAGCCTAGGAACATGATATTAGGAAATACTTTCCAGCTATAGGGGTAGTTAAGCTCTGGAATAGACTTCCAAGGGAGGTTGTGGAATCCCCATCACTGGAGGTTTTAAGAACATGTTAGACAAACATCTGTCAGGGATGGTCTAGCTTTACTTGGTCCTGCCTCCTGGACTTGGTGACTTCTCAAAGTCCCTTCCAGGCCTACATTTCTATGATTCTTTATTATGAATATTTAATCAGTATTTTACAGGTGTTTATGCTACCAAACTATTACAATGGCTCTAAACTGTTACAGTACCAGTGATGTTTTAAATTGCAAGAGGACAATTAATTATGCTAATTATAAAACATTTCTATTAGAAATTGTGGATTAAGTAAATTTCTCTTTTTTTCCTCTTACGATACGGTTAAACCTATACATTATAGCATCACAAAAGTTCTTTCTGAAAATGAATATGAGTCTTGAATGTGATTTTATATTTGACTCCTCTATTAAAGAACTGTTCCATGCAAAACTAGCCAATTTATAATAATACCAAAAAAACAGCCAATTTGTAAGACTAGTCCCCATTTACACTCTGAATTCAACAAATCTCTTTTCTGGTGCCACTAACCACTGTCACAAACCCTTACAACTACTCTGGCATAAGCTAATAGGCCACAACTTTGCTAATTAACAGATATAAATATTAACTTGCATCAAAATGTATAGCCTGAGACTTCACTGCCTTGCATCTTGAGTCCAATTGGGCCCATCTCACTTTAAAATGATTTACTCAGGACAATATTTGTGCAAACATAGCAACCATTTTCTTAAATTCAAATACAGTAGAATTCCAAGTATATATTACTAAAAGACCAGTTTTCCTACAAGAACTGTTCACAGTGCACAACCATTGAAACAAGTTGAAAAAAGTATTTTTCCTATAAATGAAATGTTACAGCTTGACAATAACATTGGTCCTTTTAAAAACCTGTTTCTTTGATAACTTTCAACAAAGTAGGTTGGATAGTTAAAAGAATTATACATATGACTAAGATATGAATGGTTGCAGCTAAGGCCCTTGCCCTGCAAATGTTTATATCACATATTTAGTCCCATCATTGGGACCATTGCGTGAATAAGGGTTTGCTGGATCACATTCTGGTTTGGGTCTTTTGTTCCTTTTCTTTTTTGTCAAGATGACGTATTGTAGATGTTTAACTTTATGAAGGAAACATAGTGCTTCTGCGTAATAAATATTTTGAAATAACTGATGATGAAATGAGGAAGGTAAGCAGAAGTCAACAAGGCATGCAGGCTTCAAAACTAAACAATATCTCAACAACAACAATAATAAAAGGAAGCCTGTGCAGTGGAACAAGGTGTCACAGGGTTAAATATTTGGGCTAGATTTAAAAAGAGGCTGAATAACATTATCACAAATAACAACATTTATTGTTATTCATGCTAAGGAAGGATAATTGGCTGTCATGGTTCTGGGTAAGGTAATCTCTGCTGCTATAAAAATATTTGTTTAATGTAAATGTATATATGATTTAAACCTGTCTATGTCTCTATGTACTTTTTCTGATGGAAAGCACCTATGACATTATGGGAAATACTGAAATAATAATAATAATAATAATTAATAATAATTAATAGGCAGGGAGGCCTTTCCCCCTACACATACAGCATTGCTCAATTGTCTAGAGCAATTTTTATTTTTGACTTCCTCTTAAGTAATAGGTTTCCAGACTAGATGATGGATAGTTGCTGTGATTTTCGTTAGGCAAATCCTATGTTCTTATACTCAGTTACATTTTAACAAAAACAAGAAGGAAAATTAGATCTCTTAGTAGCCAGCTTCTCTACTCAGTGGTGACAGGCTTTAGTTTTTGAATGTCTTTTTAATCTAATAGAAATAAAGATAGGTATACATATAGTTTTGCCACTAAAAAGTCAACATCTATCAAGAGCTACCAACCACAATGTGGTACTTGAGATATTGTATTTATCTGCTGTTCTAAGAGCAAAAACTAGAAGTACCAGATTATATAAAAATGCTGGTGTTAAGTCATAGCAAGCATATACTAGAGAGATACAGATCTTAAATAAAATGTTTAAAGGCTCAATCGTTCTCTGAAAATTTAAAAACCATCATCATTCTTCCATTTTATTCATGGTATTCACCCTTTTGTGCATAGAGTTGCTGTGGTATTTGAATTGACAAATGGATGTTTTGCAGAAGAGAAAAGGTGACTTTTCAAAGTGACTTATTAGCTTAGATGCAGGATCTGTATTACCACAGTGGTATAGCTTGGTATATACAATACAGTACTGTGCACTTTATGTAAAATATGAAATTCTGGTTTATATTACATTTTATATTTTTCAGAGTTGAGCCTAAGCCACAAGCTTCAGATCTAGACTTTGAATCTCCAGCCCCAAAATCTGAAGGCTGTCAATCCAGGGTTTTGTTTCACTTCAGTATAGAGAGACGGGGCATCTTTAGCTCGGTATTACACTGTACCACCATTCTGGGTCAGTACTGACTCACTGAGACTGAGGAATAAATACATGCTACTACTTCTTGCTGACACAGGAATGCATCAACACCGCTTCCTGAAGCACTTGGATTTCCTAGGAAGTTGTCTATCAAAATACTATACTGACCATGTCCAAACAGCAGAATTTATGAGAAAGAGGAAAGATGGTCTTAGAGTCAAGGCACTACACTAGGACTCAAAAGATCTAGGTTTTGGTCCCAGCGATGCTGCAGATATCGTATGTGACCTTGACCAAGACACTTGGGCCATACATTTTCAAAAATGGCCATATATTTTGTGTCCTCAATGCAACATACATTGGGCCTCATATTCAAAACTGCTGAGTACCCAAACATGAGCTGACTTCATTTGGAACTGTGGATATTCAGTATCTCTGAAAATCAGGCCAAAAATGTCATAGTTGGTGTTCAGAAATTGATGCACGCAAAATAGTGACCACTTTTAAAAATACAGACCTTTATCTTTCTGTCCCTAAATTCCCCATCTGTAAAATGGAGTTAATTCCACCTCTGTACTTCGCAAAGGTGCTGAAAGGTTAACTTTATTAAGCTTTATGCTTAAGTTTTCAGATTGTATGGTGATGAGCACCCAGGGCCAGCTCTAAGTTTTTTGCTGCCCCAAGCAAAACATTTTTCCCGCGCTCCCCTGGCCCCGTCCCAACTCCGCCCCTTCCCCAAATCCCCAGCCCCACCTCCTCCCCCGGGTGCGGCGCATTTTTCCTCCTACCCCTCCTTCCCAGGCTTGCCTGGGAGGGAGGGGGGAGAAGCAGAGTGGCGGCGCGCTTGGGGGAGGAGGCGGAGGTGAGCTGGGGGGGAGGGAGCGGTTCCTCTGCCCCCCAGGGTTACTTCCTGCGGCCCTCCCCGCACCCCCCACCGCCGCAGCTCACCTCCGCTCAGGGCCGGCTCCCAGCTTTTTGCGCCCCAAGCAAAAAAAAACGGGGCCGGAGTGCCGCCCCTTGGAAAGTGTTGCCCCAAGCACATGCTGGTGCCTAGAGCCGTCCCTGTGAGCACCACAAAACCCCCCAATCAATAAACAAACAAACAAACAAACAAACAAACAACTAACCTAACTAAGTAAAATACTAGATGTATAGAGTACAGCCAAAAGTGCTACAGGCATTATCCTAATAACTTTCCTGTCATATTGGCAAATTTACATTTCTTGAGTAGTGTAATATTCCTACTAATGCCTCTAGGAAAAATATGATTCAACTCACTAACTAACTAATTGCAATTTTTCAGAATCACTCTGATTTTCCATAAATATTTTAACTTCAAGCATCCATCCCTGTTTGGTTTATAAAATTCTTTATTTAGGTAATAATTTTCAATCAACTTTTTTTCTTTTGTATACAGTTTTATTTGTTTGTCCAAGACTTTGCTCCAGGAATTCTGGAAACCATTCAAATGCGAAGCTGATGCAAGTAGTGTCTTATTATCCATATTTTATAAACACATTTGCATTTGGAACTTCTCATTTAAAGACACCATCATTTACACATATAAAATGTTATTGTTTTAAGTGGAGCTTTCAGTTTTGGAACAGAAACAAACATTTCAATTAAAAATTAAAGAATAGAAAAGGTAACAGGAGAAGTGGACTAGTAAATGAAATGATGTTAACTGCAGTTAAGAAGGGAGACCACTCCGTCCTAAAATTATGTGTAAAGGGCATGGGTTTTTTTGTGATAACAGTCATCTATGGAGAAGAACATAAAGAACTGCCTGGGATATTGTAGGAAACAATTCTACACTAATGGACTACAGCAGTGGTTGCCAAGATGTGGTCTGTGAATTAACAGTGCTCTGCAAAACTCTTAGTGGTGGTCCATGGAGTAAAGTAGTTTGACAATCCAGCCTTTAAAGAGATATTAGTGATTATGAGGTGGGTCCATGGGAGAAAGATCTCGCTATTACAAAATGGTCTGCTAGATGCTCAGATTAGACAGACTAATACATTTTCTTCAGCTCTAATTTCTTTTTTTAGAAAATTATTGGAAGTCAATAAACAGTGAATAAACAAGAAAGAGTAGACAGTAACTTACATGGTGCAAGCAGAGGACCCAATGAATTATCCAAAGCCAACTTTCAAATCAGTTTGTTCAAGAACAACATAAGGGTGAAACTACACCAGCAGCGTGGTCTAGTAGAGTGGGCAATGAGCTGAATGTCAGGAGATTTGGGTTATATCCCCGACTCTGCTGTAAACTAGCTGTGACTATGGGCAAGTCACTTCAGCGCTATTTTCCCTCCTACCCTTTGTCTGTTTAGACTGTAAGCTCTTTGGGGGCAGAGACTTTCTCATACTATATGCCTGAATAGCACCTAGTGTGATGAGGCCCCAGGCTTGGTTAGTGCCTCATAGTATTGTAATACAAATAATAGAAGGGACACAGGTCAAAGCATCTGCTCGTATGATTCTGTGATTAAAAGTGTGGGGGGGGGGTAAGGGGAAGCAGCCTATATGCGCCAATATTTGGGGGAGTGTAATTAAGAATTAATGAATCAGCAAAAATACATTAAAAATACCTCTTAATCTACACAGGAAGTAAGAGAATTGTGATAATTTATTTCCAGTATGGACATTTCGGCCGCTATTCTGTTGTGCATAAATAAAACATCGAGATAAAAATGTCATGTCTTGTAACGTCTAAATCGACAATGTTAGGGTGAATTTAAGTTAAAAAACAAGAAATATGACTGTCATCCAACTGGAGATTAAAGACAATACTGTAATTGAGGTGAGCGAGTTACCCTCCTTAGCTGCACATGCACTCATGAATTAAGGCACGTTTGAAAGTACCCCTCTGTCCAATGAATTCCTGGAACTCTCCACTAATTCCTTATGTTGAGGCTTCTGCTTTGTAATCCTCTGTATAAGGTGTACTAAATAATCATGGGATCTGAAGTAGTTGCCCTTGCCTGGATCCTCCATCTGGAAGATGGAAGCGCTACAATGATAACAACTACAAATGGTACTTAGCATAGGGATGATGATAATTTAATGTTATTTTGATTTTATTCATTCACTGTGGCAGTTCCTAAGTGTTTGTGATACAAATGCCATTGCTCTCAGCCTAAAAAAAATTACAGTGCAATTGAATCACTAAACTATATTTTGGTAATGTGTTGTCAGATGAATTAAAAAACGATTCTTACACTGTAGCACTGAGCTATCACACACAAACTTGAATATGACACGTTAAAAGAAAGAGGTCAAGAAATTCTGTTCAAAACACAAGGAGAGCATTGTTCTCACCTTCTTCATCCAGCTATAAAATGTAAAAAAACATAAAGAAAATATTTAGATTGTTTAGAAAGAACATACCTATTAGCTCCTTATTTCTGACATCTAAGGCCATGTTTCGTAAAGCTGTAGCAACTGCACATACCACCCGGTCATTGTCTATTCGAAGTAGCTCCACCAGGATCGGCAGGCCTTTTTCTTTGCGGACGGCAGCACGGATATACACTGACCACTGTAAAGAGATATTGCATGAGGGAGATTGAAAAAGAGATTGTGGAATGCTGTCAAGAAAAGGAGGGATGTGTGATTATGAAGATTTCTATCTTGAGGAGTAAAGGAAGAGAGTTAGGAGTAATGGCTGTAGAATCTAAAGACAGGAAATTATTGTATCTATGATGCTAGACAACACTTGAACTGGAAACCCATATTGATTTTTGATTGGTGACAGAAAAATTTAATGATTTAAACTTTAAATTTAATTATTTAAACTTTAAATCCTTGTATACCTAGTTACTGCTTTACTGTCTGAGTTGCAAGCCATTTGCTTGGCATCAGTATGCCCTGGCCAAACTTGAACAATGGTTGTTTGTTCCTAATGCCATTTAATGTTACAAAATTTGTTTAAGAAGTTAGCATGCTTCCTGGCTATCAACTTGAGGAATGTTAGACCCCAACCCAAGAAGGCACTTCATTATTTCTTTCATGATAGGCAATTTGCTAAGGAGAGGAAGTGAGGAGGGAGTTACACTACTGCTTTTATTGTTAAAACACATCAGCCCAATCCTACAGTGCCTGTGTGTGCAAAATTCACACTGATTTCAATGTGCTGAGTTATGTATATGTAGGGACCACAGGATCAGCCTTGTTATTAGAAATATGACTCAACCAGGAAGGATCTAGGATTTTGCTTTGAGCCCATCTAGTTCACAAGATGCTGAAAGTTACATTATTTTACCGGACTTACAGTATGGATGAGCCAATTAATTCGATTTTATGAGCGCCAGACATAGTCTTGGAAGGTGAACAGTTTTATAAAAAGCTTGACATACCCAGGCCCCTAGCAACAAGACAGAATGTGATGACAGAGTGCGTGAAGCAGAATGATATCAGTGAGAGACAATCTCAGGAAAAGGCTATTTGGTTTTGACGGAACAAGTTGCATTTTTCTATGTGAAATGGTTGTGTGGGATATTTGAGGGGTGTGAATCTGCTGTCTGCATACATGCAGTGCTTTAAGTCCTAATAGCTCTCTGGCTGTGTGCCTAATTCTAGAGTGATAAGAACTGTATTTAAGATATATACTGATGAAATAAGTGAGATCAGACCCTTTCCTTTTGTATATATTTGGTTACATGATTGTTAAAGTTCTTAAGCCAAGTGTTGAGAACACCTGCTGAGCAGTCACAACTACTACTGAAATCATCTGAATCCAGTGGAGGCTGCAGATGCCTAGAACCTCTCAGGTTTTAGCTTTTTTAGTTTAACAGTGAGAGGTAATTCTGGGTTTTGTTCTTTGAGGACACTGTTATACTCCATATCAATTTAGTTATCCAAGAAAATAATGCACTTTATGCAAATATCCATGTGTGACTCCAGGTTGCGATTCACTCTGGCAGCAGTGTATGGTGACAGAGTTAAGAACTGGAGTGCACTGTGAGAAGGAATTCAAGACGAAAAAGTTCACAGAGGGGTTTTTTTTTTCTGTTTTATAAACAGCTTCCAAATTTCCCTAGTACTTTCCATGCTGCTCCTTCTGGTTATCCATTATAGTGTCACTGCTCCATTAATCAATGAAATCAATAGAAAGTTAGGGTATAGTGTAACTAGTTGTAGCTGAAGATAAAGCAGTAATAGGAATATTAAGGAATACAAATTAGGCAAAAATGCAATCCAATGCTTTTGCTTTGTTTTTGGAATAACAAACATGTTCAATAGATGGCAGTATATATACTGTGGCTAATGTACAGTATAGAGGGTTGCTCATGGGCGGCAGGTGAACCGCTGGCTCAGGGAAGCTAGCCCTCAGCTCCGCCCCTTCCACCCGAGGCTCTGCCCCTTCCATGCCCCCCTCACGCCCAGAGCCACCTTACTGTGGCCGCTGGCTCCTGCCCAGGCTAGCACCCTCAGCCTCCCTCCCCCATCCCCGGAGTGCCGGGAGGCCTAGCAGCGCAGCCCCAGCCCCAGAGCGCCAGGAGGCCAGGCAATGTGGCCTCAAGCCCCTCCCACAGCCCAAAGTGCCAGGAGGCCAGGCAGCGCAGCCCAAGGCCCCCTTCTCCCTCCCCCCCGGCCCGAAGCACCGGGAGGCCCAGCAGCATGATCCCAGCCTCCCCGGCCCGTGAGCGCCGGGAGGGTGGACAGCGCGGACCCAGTGCCAGCCCCAGCTGGGGCCATGTCACAGGGGAAGAACTGCCCACTGCTGCCTGCAGAGTGGGAAGCAGGAGGGTGACTAGGGCAGAATGTGGCCGGGACCACACCTGGCTATTTGGGGAGGCTCAGCCTCCCCCAGGCTATGATACCCACTGCCCATGGGTTTGCTGAATACTTCTGTCCCTTTGACAGAATAAGAAAAAGTTGTATATCTGTTTTTCTCCTGAATCACACCAGTTGCCTCTAGTGCATATTGTGGGGTAAACATATGTGCTTGATTTCACAGTGCATTGACTTCATTGAAGTTGCAGAGATGTAACCAAAGGCAAAATCTGACGCATATGTTTAATATGCTTTGAGTAGTCCCAAATCCTCCATGTTTGGCTAACCAGGAGATTGTGATTTTTCCCTTTGAGATGAGGAACTAGCTACTCTTATCCACAATTTCCTTGCCTATAAGTTAGACTACAGCAGCACACTTGACCTGGGGCTGCCTGTATAAACTATGTGACAGCTTCATCAGACACAACACACAGCTGCCCACTTTCCAGGCAAGAAAGATTACTAAGCACATCTCATCTATGTTCTGTGCTCTCCATTGACTCTCCATTCATTTGCACATTCACTTCAAGGTCCTGGTCCTAATATTTAAAGCAATTAATGGGCTAGGGTCTATCTAAATGATTGCCTCTCTCTGCTCTCCCCACTGCAACATCGAGGCTCAATATGGATGTTGTTGCTGCAAGAGCCCAGGGAGGGACTCCTGGGAGCTGGGGGCAGGGCTTCTTGATGGAGAGCCCTCAGCTATGGAACTCTTTATAGCAGTGGAGATTAGAATGCACCCCAGCGTTGCCATTTTCAGGTCACGCTACAAGCCATACCTTTTTGCACACACCAATAACAATTGTGGTGGAAAATGCTCAAAAATATTTGTCATGAAACCAAAAGTAAGTAAAGGGAAAACAAATGCCATTAAATAAAAGTGGTTTAAACTGAAGAGGGTTTGATAGGAATGTCCTTTGTGGATGGATTGATAATTGGTTTAAAGTCTGCGTATGGCACCTAGATATCACAGTGACAGGCACATTTTACATGCCGTCATCTTATGTGACACAGACATAATAAAAGTATTAATAGATAGGCAAGTATATAGACATACAAGGATTTCACTATTGCAATTTTATGAACCCACATTTATTCCAGAGTCTGTCACCTGGGGGGAAATAGGGGAAAGGGAAAGAAAACAGCATATACAGAATGTTAGTCTATGACTTGCCTTTCTAATAACTCTATAACCTCACCCCCCACGAACCCACCCCAGGGAACTGCCACATACTTCCCAAGATACACTCACAAGGGAACCCATGCAGATCCATCATATCTGGCTATGGCACTCTTACTGAAGGAATATCGAGATTCATAGAAACTATTCTCAAACCACTCACCACACAGAGGGCCCGCTTCCTCCAGGACACAACCAACTTCCTCCACAAATGCCTCAACATTAACAACCTCCCTCAGAATACCATTCTTGCCACCAGGGATGTCGCCTCCCTACACACCAACATCCCTCACAATGACGGCATCCCTACCTGCCTTAAATATCTACAAGACAATGGACAACCCTCAAACACATCACCAAACTCATCCATTTCAGTCTCACTCATAACCAATTTACATTCAACAACAAACACTTTGTCCAAGCCATGGGAACAGCCCTGGGTATTAGGGTGGTTCTCCAATATGCCAACCTCCTGGACCACCTTGAAGAAAACATTCCGGATAAGTGCAACACAAAACCAGTGATATACCTGAGATACATCAATGATATTGTCATCCTCTGAACAGACGACTTAAACTCCCACATAGATTTCCACCACAACTTCCACATCCCCTACCTGTCCATTCAACTCTCTCTGGAACACTCCCACACTAGCATCAACTTCTTGGACACCACAATCAGCTTCAACACCCTTCAGACGACTATATATAAGAAACCCATGGATCACCACACCTACCTTCATAGATCAATAACCACCCCAAGACATCTTTTATCTATAGCCAGGCACTCAGATACCACAGAACATGCTGCGAGGATATACACCTTAATACTCACAAAATTGCCTTTGTCAAACAAGGACACTTCACCAGAGAAGTAGATTGCATCATGGAACTGGCCACCCAAATAGCCTGAGAGAATTGCTTCAATACAGAAATAAAACCTCCTCCGACTGCACACCCACAGTTGTTATCTACCACCCCCCACTGGGACCCATATGAAGAATCATCAAACAACTACAAACCATTTTCTATGCGGACCCTGTCCTGAAAGAAATCTTTCATGAACCCCCCTCTTCCAGCCTTCAAACAACCCCCCAACCTCTCCAAGCTCATCATCAGAAGTAAGCTCCCCACAGACCAGGGCACACCAACTCAAAGCAGCACAGACTCTGCCAGAATAACAGATGTAAAGCCTGCAGACATATCTCCACTGCTACAATGATCAACACCCTCCATGACACACCTATCAAGACCCATGGGTCCTACATATGCCTATCACAACGTGTGGTGTACCTCATCCAGTGCACTAAATGCCCCAGTAGAACTTATATGGGTGAAACCAGACAATCACTATGCTCTCAAATGAACTCACACATGAAAATGATAAAAAAAACCAAAACATCCTATCACCTCTGGGTGAACACTTTTCACAAAGCTATCACTCTATATCTGACCTATCAGTCCTCATCCTTATAGGAAAGCTGCGCAACACTGTCAAAAGATGAGGCTGGGAGCTTAAATTCATAACTTTGTTAGACACTAAAAATCATGCTTTTAATAAAGACCCTGGATTTATGGCTTATTACAACAATCTGTAACCCACTAACCCCCGCCTCCTCACTTTTTGTACTATGACTACAGGGGTGTTAATGGGCAACTTCATCTTGAACGATCCCTTTAAAATATGTGCTAATCACTTTTGCTAAACTATTTGTTCGATCTTGTATTTACCCGTGACACTCTCAATACTGAAGAAAAGTTCTGTGTAGCTTGAAAGCTTGTCTCTCTCCCCAACAGAAATTGGTCCAATAAAACCTATTACCTCACCCACCTTGTCTACTGAATAACAAAATTCAGTTAAGCTGGGCAAAGGTATTGAGAGTGTCACGGGTAAATACAAGATCGAACAAATAGTTTAGCAAAGGATTCTTGCTACATCTTACTTTATTCTTTCCTTCCTCTGTTCTGTTCTCTAGAAGCACGTTGTGGGATAATACTTAATGAACATTCACCAGCTGAGAAATCAAAACTCAATCTCAAGGATCAGTAACTTTCAATTAAAAATATGTCCTAGAAAAATAACCTCTTTCCTAAAATCAGGGCAACGTTTTGTTTTAAAAGAGTATTAAATATGAGATGTTGTGAATACCCCAAATTGACACTTCTAAATTTACTTCTCTAATAGCCAGGTATTTACCTGTCAGATTAATGCACTGTCAGCTGCAGCTGTAAGAAGAAAAAATTATAGCTCCTTGATGCTTACAAAACTCCCAGCTCTGTATTTCCTATGCATCTCCCAGGGGATGTATCCAATGTGTCTGCTACTATTAAGTGGTGACTGTCAGAGTGAGAGTGCAAGTTAGCAGGGAGACTATTTTAGACTGTGGTGAGACTGTTTGGTTGAGGTGAAAACAGAGGCTGCTCAAAACAATCTGCCGCCCTAGGCAAAACTGCAGTGTGCCACCCCCTCCAGCCCCATTAGATGCTCACAGCAGACCCCCAGCACCTCCCCTGCGGCTACCGCCACTGCCACCCCACCCCTAAACCTTGTGCAGCCAGGTGGAAAGCTGATGGGTCAGACCCCAGCCTGGGACTGCAGAGGTCATTGGGTCCCGATGAGAGACCCCACGGGATGGGAATGGTCCGACACCTAGGCAGGATGAGCTGGGCCAGGCCAGGAGGAAAGTCCCTCCAGCCTCGGTCCTAGGCCGTTCAAGTGGTCAAGACCAGCTCCCTGGGTAGGTGATCCCCCAGCAGGAGTTGCCTTTCCCAATGGCCCTTTCCAGGCAGGTTAGCACCAGCTGCTTGGAGCTCACAAGGGGAACGAGACCCAGCTCAGCACCCCTGGACTACAGCGGCTTTTTCCCCGGGAGTCACAGCCACTCAGCTCAACCACAGTGGGACCCGGGCACTAGCAGGTGGCAGCTCTCAGCCCACTGGGCTCCAGTTATTGGGAAGCAAAGACCCCGCCTTACACGAAACCACCCAGACTGGGAGTGCTGATGCCCCAACAAAGGGACCAGCAGGCTCCATCCCACTGGACAGAGCGGGGGTCTTCACACCTCAGCCCTGAAACCCTGGCCCCAGCCAGCCCCCCAGCACATGGTGGCAGTGTGTCCAAAGTCTGCACATGGCAGAGTTGGAATTGGTGGTTGCAGCAGGGTGCTGACTTGGAGTTGGTGGGTTGCTGCGTTTGTGGCCCAAACCCCAGCAGTGCTCACGGTGCCAGTAGCAGCCCCAAGCCGCTCTGTGCCTGAGCCACACTGTGCCAGGGTGGGGAGCAGCGGGGGTGCTTCCCCACCAGCGGGCTTCCTCTTGCTCCTCAGAGCCCTGGCTGGTGGCTAACCCCTGACCCTGGCAGCACCCCCAGCCTCTTCCCCCTCTGCAGCCACCCCATATTTGGAACTGGAGTGAATCTAAACTCCCAGAAATCTGCCTCCCTCGGCAGCTGCCTTGGCTGCCTATAACTGGAGCAGCCTGTGGGTAAGAGTTCAAGCCAGTAGATTGTACATCCAGGAACATCGCTTGGCTCAGTAAGGACACCTTGCCCAGGTCTCTTGCTTTGAATAAGGATTGCCTCGATTTTTACAAAAGAGTGTATGTTAAGTAATGACAATGGGGATGTACAATCATGGTATCAATTCCCATTGTATTGTGAACACCCCTACAAAACGTACCATACTATACTGACTGTAAACAAAAGTGGTTCTTGGCATTTCCAGTTGTCTATTGGAAATCATAAGCATTTCTTTCAGGAGACCTAACGTTGCACTAGCTTCTTGCTTATCATTTAGAAGAAATAGGGACATCTGAAGAACAAAATGGAGACACACTTTTTAACTCCACTGAAAGCAAAGACATTGAACTAGGAACATGCTGGAGCAACAGAGTATGAAAAATAACATTTTCCTCCTCAATAGGGCTTTTCTGCAGCTAAGGCACCCATTAATTAGCATAGCATAAATATTGCAGGTAAAATGCTTTTTAAAGGATCAGTTTTGCTCTATGTTCATTTTTCCTGAGTTAACTACCTCTGCAGCACTGCAGTATAACTCATCCTGCTTTAGGGAAGTTGACAGACTTATTTTTGTGATGTAGCCACTATCATTACATCCATGTTTATAAGTTATACACCTTAGGGTGGAAACCTGGGGTTGTCTATTAATCTTATGAGCAATCTCTGGAGACCTAAATATGAAGCTGCATTTAGAAAGCAGTGAGAAATATCTGTCTCTCTTTAGCTAAACTGCCAATTAGGACAAAGTGTCTGCAAGCAATGATGATGTGATGTGTATATTTCAGGAATAGTGAAATTGAGATGCTCCAAACTGCTTTTTTATTCTCTCCCAGACTTGAGAAATGGAATCACTCTTGCATGTACTGACAATTCTTTTAGTTTGCCTAAAGCCATTATGAAACATTCCTGCATTTCCACATTGCTGGTCAATAGCTAGTATGAGTGTAAAGAAGTATAAAAGATATGAACATAAAAATGTGGAAAGAGACAAATGATTTGTTGTCTCTTTGTAAATGAGAAGCTCTGCCAATATACTTAATCATCCAATTACTTCATAAATCAGTTGTAATATCAATGATCAAATAATTGCTCAGCTTGTAAAGAGAAAAGACTCCTGTGGGAACAGTATAGCTTTGGAGAGAGCTAGAATAAAAAAAATCTATTTCTGTTGAATCAGATGGCAGCTAAATTTTCAAAGACATGCATGGGAGTCACAATTTGTGCAGCAATGCTCTTTACAGATAATGGAATTTGTGGGGCATGACTACTATACATCACTCCAAAGATGTACAGTACATCTCTACTTCCACTTTTATTCATAGTTTCTGTTTTTATTTTAGTCACAGTAACTAAGGGCTGGTCTACACTAGGTGGGGGGATCGATCTAAGATACGCAACTTCAGCTACGTGAATAGCGTAGCTGAAGTCAAAGTATCTTAGATCGATTTACCTTGGGTCCTCACGGCGCGCGATTAACAGCCGAGGCTCCCCTGTCGACTCCGCTACCACCGCTCGCTCCGGTGGAGTTCCGGAGTCGACGGGGAGCAGGTTCGGGGATCAATTTATCGTGTCTTAACGAGACGCGATATATCGATACCCGATAAATCGATTGCTACCCGCCGATACGGTGGGTAGTCTGGACATACCCTAAGAAGAAAAATACAGTAATCTGGAAAATTATTCCTTAGTTTGGCACAGTTATTGTTACAAAGCACCCTTTCCAGTACTTTATGCCTCATGGAATTGAGATCAAATTAGGCTGAAACTCAGTGTAAAAATGATCCATTCAGAGGAAGATTGTTTCTTTTTAAAAAATTTTGAAAGATTAAATTACTGTCCTCCTTTTACCATTTTTTGTGGTTTTCTATATTCTTCTGCTAAACACAAAGTAAGGAAGAATTTCCCCCCCACAATGAAATTATGCATTCAGCACAAAATGGAAAATTTTGGAATGCCAAAAACTAAACAAAGCTGATGTTTTTAATTGAGACCTTCTCACCTCCCAACCTGTATCAGGGTTCTATGGTGCGTGCGCGCGCGCACACACACACACACACACACACACAACTGAATTCAAATACTCATCAATTTCAGCTGGAGTTTGCATCCTAAGCATAAAGTATATTTCATCCCTCAAAGGATCTGTGAACTCTCTGAAGGGTAAGGGGAAGATCTGAGATGTAAGCTACCACAGAGGTAATCAAAGCCACATTGAGGCAGGGAATGAAACTGCAGGTTGTGGGACCAGTGATCCTTACTGCTCTGTAGGCAACATCATTTAAAAGGTAATGCAAACAACCCAAAAGTAGAAAAAGAAAGGGTTTTATTCACTACAAATAAAGAGAATAGCCTGTTCTTAAAATCTCGGGTCTATTTTTTAACCCACATATCTCCATTGGTGCACCTGTGCAATCACTTTAATTGACATAAAGCATGGTTCGCCAAACTTTTCAAGCTACTGAACACTTCATAAGAGAGAGAGTGAGCCTCTCATGGACACTCCACTCCCTATCATTTAACCCTATCTCCCCAGTCCTTACTTCTCGCACTATTTCATTTTGTGGGCAATTAGAAAAGGTTCCACGTACCAGTAGTGGGTCTATGGACTACAGTATGAGACCAACAGCTCTAGAGAAAATTCTTTATTGGTTGCTTTCCCCTTATCCCATGACCTCCATTAGCAGGGCCGGCTCCAG
>NW_020664931.1:6365288-6486539 GCF_002925995.2 Terrapene triunguis
GGGGGGCGGGGGGAGAGCCGAGCACCCGCCGGGGCTCGCGGCCCTGCCCCCGGCGCTCTGGCCGCCGGGGGGGAGACCGGAGCCGCCGCCGGGGCTCGCCGCCCTCCCCCAGGGGCTCCGGCCGCCCCCCCCGGCAAAAAAGCCAGAGCCGGCCCTGTCCATTAGGTTTAAATAGAAAGTAGTAATCTGACAAGGTGAAGTAAAAAAGAAATTTTCTTAAATATTTGAGAAAAATATACTGTCTGTGCTGAAGGAACTGAATTTGGAAGCCTGGTGCCCATTTATCTTTGCTACTGTCACTCCTACAGCACAAACACCTTGTTTGGATTCATAACCTAATTTCTTTCCTTGAGAGATACCTTAATCCCCACCAAATACTGGATCTTTTAAGACCTACAAGGTTTTGAGAATAAGCCTTCAAATCTTATGGGAAGCAAACATACTGGGTGTAATAAAGAGTCAGTCTGTAAACGGGTTAATCATAGACTACTGTTCTCCCACTCCTCAGGATGATGCCCATGATGCCTTTATGGGATTACACTGTTATGTACTAGTTTTGACAGCGGAAGACATCCTCCTTCCTTGAATAATATTGACTACTCTCCCACAAAGCTCATAATTTTCTATATTTATTAGTGTATATATCTGCCTGGGACAAATTTCCATCCAGTAAAGAATTCCTGAAAGATCTTGACTTGACACTTCATAGAGCTTTTGATTCTTTAAAAGTGTGGGGTTTTTATCAGTTTGGGTTGGCACTGATTTAAATAGTTGATATATTATAAAATGTCTTCTCCTTTGTATAGTATGTGGCTTTATCACATGAATGTTTTGGGGACTTAGGCAGACAGGCAGACTTTCTACTTGAACTAAATAACTTTCCTGTTGGAATAAAAAGCCTGATGTAACTTCAAAGGGTGTGTGTGTGTGTAAACAATCAGACACACTTGAAAGCTTGTCTCTTTCACCAATAGATATTGGTCCAATAAAAGATATTCCTTCACCTACCTTGTCTTCCTGCACAATTAGAGTAATCAGAAAAGTTTGGCAGGGAACCTTCAATGTCTCCTGGCCTGATAATGGTAGAAGATTGATAACCTAGAGGAATGATGCTTTAGACAATAAGTATTCAATAATAATGAATAATTATGATTGTGTGATTGGACAGGAGGGTTCTGGAAACATTTTGGCCTGCTATCCTTAGAGATAACTGCACTGAGCTCTTGATTGAACCGCTCTCTTTTATGTCCTCAATTTCTTTGTCAACTTATTTGCTTAATAGGTCTCTCACTCTTATAAAGAGATTTCTTCAGAAAGGCAGATATTTTCTTAAGGAATAAAGCCAGACATCTCATCTGGCTATCTCAAGAGATCAGACTGTGACCTGGAAATCTAATTGTATTTGTACAGTACTTGCTAGTGATCAGAGGCAGGTACCTAGTTATAAACACTGACTTGTCTAATCAAGAGAATACTATGCTACCCATCTATGCTGAGTGATCAAGCAGGGGAAATGGAAAGAGAGGGCTTGAGAAGAGCTGATGGAGGAATGATAGGTTCCTACCCTACGAGGCTTGTAGAGAACTAAGACAAAAGCAGAGACACTGGGTGAGATGAGAGAGGATATAAAAAACAATGGAGACTCAAGAGGAAGATTCTAAAGGCAGCCACAGGAAGCAGTACAATGGGAAATGGGGATAATACCATGTGCAGATTATCTGCATGCAGCACATACATTTAATTTCTAAAATGCAACTGATTTTAAGGGACATTTTTGAAGCATGAACAGAAAGTATTTCAGCTTTAAGATGCTTCAAGCTATACAGGCAGTCAAGAGAGAATAGTTGAGACACAAAGGGAACTGAAAGAGGATTGAAGTAGTTATGGCAGCTATTTTACTACAGGCGATTATGTTATCAAAGGAAATGTCCTATATAAGGTATATCACTGTTCAAAAACTAAACAAACAAATATAAATTAAGAAAAAAAGTGGTTTCTTTAGGGGCCTAACAAAAGCAAGGAAATCCCTAGCCAAAGATACCACACTTCATCTTTAACTCGGTAACACAGAGAAGATTACAGCTGAGGTGGTCCTTTATTTGGAGACTTCAGAAATGCCACCCACCAGTTTAATGGATGGGAGACTTTGATTGGATCCACAAGGTGACAGACAGCTTTAGAATGAAACGTGGATTGTAGGCGGGGTACTCCGCTGCCTGTTGGCCAGCCAGAGAGAGAGGAGCTGATTGGCTCCTTGCTCCTCACAATAATTAATTTAAACCCTTGCCTGGGGTTTCTTGTACCTCTTGCCCCATTTTAGTTGAACCCACCCTGTCTCCTCATAGTTATATAATATAGGAACTGTGTTTTTAGGATGCTATAGGTCTGATCAACCACCTGTTTTACGGGTCAAGAAGGAATTTTTCCTATTGGGGCCAAATTGGCTAAGGCCTGGCAGGTTTTTTTTTACCTTCTGCACAGTGTCACAGAGACACAGTTAGGTTAAACAGGTATAGGCTTCAGAAATTAAATATTAGGAATTGTGTGAATGTTTATTTCATCATAACTTGCATTCAGTGTCCAGTGCAGATAAAAGGCCAAAGGGCCAGAAATAAGAGACCCGGGATTTCACTGGTGGACCTCGGGCCTGTGGTAAAAAGGGAGACCTGAAGCCTTTGCAGACCAAAGTCCCTCTTTGGTACAGTAACTCCCCACTTAACATCATCCCAGTTAATGTTGTTTCGTTGTTACATTGCTGATCAATTAGAGAACATGCTCATTTAAAGTTACGCAATGCTCCCTTATAACGTTGTTTGGTAGCCGCCTGCTTTGTCCACTGCTTGCAGGAAGAGCAGCCTGTTGGAGCTAGCTGGTGGGGGGCTTGGAACCAGGGTGGGCTGGCAACCCCTCATCAGGTCCCCTAAGCTCCCTGTGTGGCAGCCGCCCAGTAGGCTATCAATTGCCGTCAGTTCAGCTGTCCCTCCCCGCACTGCCAAGTTCTGCTCCTGCCCTCTGCCTTGGAGCTGCTCCCAGGAGCCTCCTGCTTGCTGTGCAGGGGGTGGAGGGGAAGAAGGCTGCTGATGTCAGGGTGTCCCCCTACCCCCACTCCTGCCCCCCACTCCTGTACCCCATCTCCACAGGATGTTAAGTTTCATAAAGCTACAGCCTGCTGCTTAAAATCCATCAACAGGTAAAATTACTGACAAGACTTTTTAATGATTTATAAGCATGAGCAGGAAGTCCCCTGAACACCCTGGTTTTAAAAAGGTAAGAACACGCTGACGTTATGGTTATGTTGTTCCCCAAAACAGTCCTACTCAAAATAAAAAATAAAGGTCATGTTAATGAATAATTTAGGATGACCCACGCACACTGAATTATAATATTAAAATATGAAGAAAATTGCTGAATGGTAGAAAATAAGGATTATGTTTTGCTAGTGTAATGTTGATGAAATGTTAATGATTTACAATAATATAGAATACAAAATGTAAAACAAATTATTAAAGTTTTGGTAAATGTATAACTGGGTATGTATAACTTGGACTCTGGCCAAGACCATAAAGAACCTGCCATTTTATTATTCTTACCAGGCAGAAAAAGATGCTGCCAGCAGACCCACAGAAAAATCCTGTATAAAAACATTATACAATTATAAAAAGAAATGGGACTGGGAATTTCCTTTTACAGGACTCAGCCTTCAGAGTATAAAAAACTATTAAGGGCAGGTCTGTGGAATGCACTTTAGTCTAATGCATATACCAGAGTGATGTAGAAACAAGAGATTATTATTAAGCAGCAAAAAGCTGAGTTTTAAAAATTCAATTTGAAATGTGAAAACACCTCATATATACACCTTATTGCTTCTTGCATAGGAAAGTGAATACCTGGGCCCTTACAGTCTTGTTAAAGACCTGCTGCCTTGTTGTTCTTTATCTGCATGGTGGCATTGTGCACCTCATACAAATTGGGAGGGTCTCCGAGCTCGTCCCTAAATGGTCATTGAGGGATTTGCTCAAGGACTTTATCTACAACCATAGAATTACGGTTGGCATGGGCTTCTCTCTTTTTATTACAATTTATGTCATTCTGCCAAGCACAAAATGCCATTCTCTTCTCATTGATGAGTTGCTCAATTTCAGCATCATTCTCGTCAAACCAGTCCTGATGTTTTCTGGTGTGGTAGACTATAGTTTCCTCACAGGCATTGAGATTACTGCTTTCAACTGGCTCCAATGTTCCTCAATTTCTTCTGGAAACTCTGATGGGAGCTTTTCTTCTAAGACTGCTTGGAAGTGGTCATGCTTAATAGGGTCCTTCAAATCTTGAACCTTCAGTTTGCGTCTGACCTGCTTCTTTTGCAGCCTCCATTTGGGAGCTATCTTAACTTTCATTGTGGATCGAATAAGGCGATGACCAGTCCAACAGTCATCAGCACTTGTCATTGCTCTTGTGAGAAGTACGTCACTACGATCTCGGGTATGAACTATGACATAGTTGAGGAGATGCCCGCTGAAATCTTCAAAAATGGTGGACCAGAGCTAATATGGAAGCTTTACCTGCTTATCCTTAAAATCTGGGTAAAGGAGGAGATACCCAGTGAAATGAGGGATGCCTTGATTGTCACCCTCTTCAAGAGAGGGGATAAAGTGGATTGTGGAAATTATCGTGGTATCTCCCTCCTAGCCACTGCAGGCAAAGTTCTGGCATGGATCCTTGCAACCCACCTTCTGCCCCATCAGAAGAAATTTTATCATAGTCACAGAGTGGTTTCCAACCATGTTGTGGAACTGCAAATATGATCTTCACAGCACAGCAGCTGCAAGAAAAGTGTCAGGAGCAAAACCAACCACTGTACATGGCTTTTATTGATTTAACTAAAGCCTTTGACTCAGTGAATCGCCGTGCCCTCTGGACTGTACTTTCCAAGATTGGATGTCCTGATAAATACATCAATGTCCTAAAATCGCTTCATGATAACATGAAAGTGACTGTTCTGAGCAGCACTGGCTCCCAGAGTGAACCTTTCAAAGTACAAACAGGGCTGTATCATCGCTCCAACCATGTTTGTGGTTTTTATTGTTGTCATTCTTTACCTAATTCCTGGAAAGTTTACAGCTGGCATTGAAATCACTTACAGAATGGATGGAAAGCTTTTCAGGCTTAGCAGGCTGAAAGCCAAGAGTAAGATTTCCACAACATCTATTGTGGAACTTCAGTATGCTGATGACAACGCAATCTTTGCCCACTCTGAGAAAGATATTCAAACTATCTTGAATGTGTTTGCCAATGTTTACGCATGTCTTGGTCTCACTCTTAATATCAAGAAGACTAAAGTGCTCTATCAGCCCTCTCCAAATGAGATATTACATGCCCCATCTATCAAAATCAATGGAGTGGCACTGGAGAATGTCGATTATTTCCTCTACCTTGGAAGTCATCTTTCATCCAAGGCAGATGATGCAGAAATTCAACATCGCCTGAGCTGTGCCAGTGTAGCTTTTTCTCATTTACAGTGCAGGGTCTTTGAAGATCACGACATTTGAACAGCTTTTTTATCAAGCCGTTATTCTCCTAACACTGTTGTATGGGTCCAAAACTTGGACAACCTATAGACACCACTTGAAAGTCTTTGAGAGGCACCATCAACGCTGCCTTCGTAAGATTCTAAAGATCAAATGGGAAGACAGGCGCACCAATATTAGTGTTCTGGAAGAGGCAAAGACCACCAGTATCGAGGCAATGATCATCCATCAGCAGTTCCACTGGACTGGTCACATTGTCCGGATGCCAGACCATTGCCTCCCAAAACAGGTCCTGTTCTCTCAGCTGAAAGAAGGGCACCGTAACGTGGGTGGACAATGGAAGCATTATAAGGACTTGCTGAAGGACAACCTAAAAAAATGTAATATTGACATTGATACCTGGGAAACACTTGCCCAGGATCGCTTAAAATGGAGTGAAGTCCTACCTGATGGGCCCCTGCATTTTGAACTTGCTCGCTGACAAGCCGAAGAGGACAAGAGGCACAGGAGGAAGGAGAGACTGGTCTCCAGTCATGGTCAACAGCCTCCTGCTGAGCCTGAAAACATCTGCCCTCATTGTAATAGAACTTGTGGTTCAAGGATTGGCCTTATTAGTCACCTGAGGACCCATAACTCCAATGGAAGATGATCATACTCGGTAACGAGTGATCGCCCATCATCATCACAGTCTTGGTAAAGACCAAACAATAATGAGTGCCCAAAGGAAACTCAAATAGATCCTGAACTTGGTTGTCATGCCAAGATGATGTTATTTCCACATTCATTGTAAAGGACCCATGGCAGACACTGAGATGCCAATCCAGTGGAGAAGCTCTGTGTGAGAGTTGGAGGAATTGGTGAGTATAGAACCCAAATAGCAAAAGCTGCAGACTTCTTTGACAGTTTCATTATTCAAAGAGATTGGAGTCATGGGTGGACCTGATCCTACATTTTTCAGCTTTGTCTTTGACCACAAAACATGGAGGCCAACTTTAGAAGACATATATGCACATATGAAAGGGAAAATATATGTCCTAGAATGGAAAACTATTGCTCCATGTATTTAAAAAAAGTTTTCAGCTTGGCTATAATCACCAGAGCTACAGACTGACTCTTATACTTTGTATTTGAGATTTTCAAAGCAGACTAGGGGATTTGGACACATATAGGCCATTAATACCAATGGAAGATAAGTATCTAAATCCCCCCAGACAGTTTTATCTTTTAAAAAATATTCTAGGTTTTCTCTTATCTCTTCACTCTCCCTTCATGGGGTTTTGGAACATCTGGCCTGTCTTAAAGGCCTTACCTTCTCTGTCACAGTACAGGTTTAGACAATTGCACAGCTGGAGAAAGGAAAAGAGTGAATCAGATCTCGAAAAATAATGCATGTGTCTGATTTAGACTATAAACTTTCATATGCATTTGTACAATTGAGACCCTGATGCTCTCTTGAGGACCTTTGGGCATCATTATAATACAAATGGCAATAATAGTGACAGCAGCATTTGTTTTTAGCACAGCTGACTTTCTTCTTTTTTGTTTCTTTTATTTTACTTTAGACTAGCTCTGACCAAAAAATCTCAAGCTAAGATCATTTGCCACTCCATCCCTCCTTGTGCCTAATTACAATTTCTTGTAGGAAATCACACAAAAAATGGTAAGATAGCGTGAATTCAGAATTTCCTTGCCTTGTTTTTACTCTTAACCATAATGTTATTTTAATGTTTTGTGTCTTTATTGATTTTTTAAGGGGAAAAATGGATGCCAGGGTTTCTTGTCTTTGTGTCACTTCATTATATCTTGCTACATTCTATTCACTTTCTCATAACCAGACTGCAATCAACCAGTGCTTTGACATTGCAAAGTGGTCTCATTCAGTTGTCACCGGTGAGATTTTTTACTCATTTTCCATGACACTATCTGCATAGATTTGTAGTGTCACTGCTTTTATTCTTTTGGATATTGTGTTTTCAGTATAATTTTTCATATTTAACTAGACTAATGTCTAACGAATCAATTTTAAATGCTGTGTGCTGGGATTTCTTAGGAAATATGATTATTGACAATAAATATAACAAACATGACATTCTGCAGTGCAAATTTGACTCCTTTTTCCAGATAGTTTTCTGAAATGTGTGGCTTTTCTCCCCCCCCTCAGAGTTGCACTTATAGCTATAATACCTTTGTTCTTATCCATGTGGGCTTCTTAGACTATAAAAAGTTCAGAGTAGTAGTCCATACCTTCCAGCTTCCTGCAGCCAAGTTCTGCAGTGCACCTGCTGCTCCTTCCAGTGTGTCTGGATTTGAGCACTCAGAGAGAAGTGTGAGGTAGGGTTTGACTATTGAAGGGTGCCACAGCATCTGGATTCCTTTTGGTGGTTCTGCACAGTCTGGGAGAGGTCTTACTCCATCCCACTGTTGGAAAGGAGAAACCAAATGTCACAAAGTATGCCAATATCAAAGAGAATAATATTCAAACATTTTGTTATATAGGCCCATGGCCCAAAACCGCCACCTTCACCTTTAACATACTGTTTGAGATCCTTGATGGAGGCAAATTCCCCTCCCAGTACTCTTTATAAAATAGCTTTTTGATTGTATTTGACCTCACCATTAGTGAAAAATCTAAGAGTGTTCTACCTAACTAGCATAATGAGAGCAATTAGCTTTCAATGCATAATTTAATTTTTTCAGGGGAGTGAATACCTATTGGGACACACATGTATCAACAGATCTTAATAGATGCTTTAACAACTTGCATAAAAAAGAGATTTTCTTTTTATATTTGACTTGATCCTTTGTGCTCTTTCTTTCCAGTGGGAATCACACTCAAAAAATAAATTACATGGGGGCATGTGCTCATCACCATTTATAGGCCAGGAGGGTAAAGTGGCTAAGAAGTAGCTTTCCACTACCACACAGCTACTTCTAGACTCTTTGTGGCACTTAAGCTGCTACTCAGCTCTGAGGGCAGCTACTCGGAAGGGCTTCAAACAGCCCCCAATTTCTTTTATAAATCTACCCATCCCAAAAACTTTCTTCACCAGTGTAGAATTCTGCCTCCAAAATTACTCCATCCTGATGCCTAATGTGGGCAGTATACAGTATCTAGTCTAAGAACAGATCTCACAAGCCATCAGGAGTAGAAATGGGAGCTTTAGTCCAATGGAAAGAGGAGATCTCCTCTTTCCAATCCAATTTATAGCATTCACACCTATAAGGTCCTAAAATATGGGACTTAAAAGTCAAAATACTTTTATGCACAGAAATGCTATTTTAGGTCATTTAAAAAGTATTTTTAAATGCAATACTTTGATGTTTCTCTCAATGTGCATTTTACAGGCAGAGGAATACAAAAAAGAGAATCTCAATAACATTTTCTAAAACAAACAGGAGTACTTGTGGCACCTTAGAGACTAACAAATTTATTAGAGCATAAGCTTTTGTGGGCTACAGCATCCGAAGAAGTGGGCTGTAGCCCACGAAAGCTTATGCTCAAATAAATTTGTTAGTCTCTAAGGTGCCACAAGTACTCCTGTTCTTTTTGCGGATACAGACTAACACGGCTGCTACTCTGAAACATTTTCTAAAACATTTCTAATACATTTTTTTCTGTAAAATATGTGGCATATACAGAATGCATGACGTGAGTGATGATTTGGTTAAGCTGAAACAAAGACAAACAAGCCAGCAGCAGGCAGAAACAACCCCTCCTTCATCCCCACTGCCTCTGGAGGATACAGCCAAACAGTCAGTCTGCCCTGATCCCACTCATCCAATGGCAGCAGAAGCAGTTGGAACAGGATCTGACTTCACAACCTGATCAACCCATTCCCTCCCCTGGGGGGAAGAAGGAGAGGAAAGCAGCAGCAGCTCTAGATCCCTCAAACCCATGGGGGCATGGCATGCATGGCCCTATCACTCAGTGGCCCAGCAATTACACATCCTGGTTAGTGGGTGAGCATTGGTCCAGATCCTCAGCTGATGTAAATTGATATGGATCTATTGACTTCAATGGAGCTCTGCCAGTTTACACCTGCTGACCATTATGTTTTGCAAATGAAAAAAGAACAAACACAAATGCAAAGTTAGCTGGTCTTTCAATAATGCACATAAAGAGTTATGTGAGAGCAGCTGCTAGGATATATAACTCAGAGCACTGGACAAAAAAGACAACATATAATCAATGGAAAAGCAGTCTCTACTGGAGGCACTATCAAATGCCCAGAAACAGTAGCAAAATCACCTTAAAAGGGTTGAAGCTAAACCCTGCTGAATGTAGCCTCTATGAAAGGGAGCATGATGTGCTTGTGAAATCGGCTTGTTAAAATTCTGCTTTCAAACTGAAGAAAAGGTTGGTTGACTTCCCTGCTGGTGAGAGAATTCAATCCCCCTCTTTGGACACAATAATCAGCCCTTCCAGGAATTGCTTCGTGAAGGCTCATGAAAATCTACTTTTCCCCCCTTAGAGAATGCAATAAACTGCCTGAAGTCTCAGGTATTGGGGGGGGGAGGGCGGGGAGGTAGGAAATTCCTCTTATGAGGGGCCCAATTCTGTCCTCACACCAGTTTTTACACTGGTGTAAGTACATTCGCTTTAATGGAGTTACTCCTGATTTACTTTGGTACAAATATAATCCAAATTCAGGTCAAGGTCTTCACCTCTTCCCTCCCAATCCTATTTCAAATTACATACCTTGAACACTGTGCTATCCAATTTATATACCAGGTTTTTATTATATTTCTCAGGAACAAAGTATAATGCAGCAAATATGTTAGCTCTGGTGTACACACAGTTTTTGTACTGGTAAAACTGTTGGTCATGGATGTCATTTTTTACTGAAATAGTTATATCTGTGCAATTCCTAGTGTGGACCCATTTATATCACCATAGAGATTCTTATATCAGTATAACTTATTCCCCCATAGTTATAAACAGGTATATGCATGTTTATATGGTATAACTGTGTCCACACTAGGAAGGTTATACCTCTTTAACTGTGTTGGTATAGTTTTCTGTGGACAAATCCTTCCTTAATACTGGCTTGCCAAATAGCTATTCCTCCTTGTTTGGTGATGGTTATGAGAACACATTCTTTTTTTTTTAAAGGAAAACCAAATGAATAGATTTCCTGATTCTTCACCCCTGCTCTCTGATAGCACATGGAGCATACTTTATCAGTCACTAAGAGGGGAAATGAGTGTGGGAGACCTTTATTACAATATCATGAGAACTCCACTGAAGGAGACGTGGATAAATGAAGAGTTTTACATTCCTAATTTACCACTGATGAGCATATGAGTTAAAATTCTTTAGGAACGTTTTTTGAGCTCACCAGCAACATACTACTAAAACCACAGCAGGCCAGATTCTTATGATTTGTCGACATGGTCAGATAATGTGCTGTACATAGGGTATGATTTCTAAAATACACTGTTGTGGATGCACATTAATGGATCCGTGTAGTCCCTGCTGACGTGTTTCACATAGTGCCGTTTGAAACAGTACTACATTAAAGTGCAGTAGGGAACATTTACTGCTCACCAGCAGGATCTACATGGACTAATTAATGTGCAACACATTAATGGCTTTAGGAATCAGACCTTTATAGAGCATATTACCCCACCGTGTAGACAAGTGCTTAGTTGCATTCTTGCCCCTTTGGGCCATTTGAGCAACACCAAGGGGTCAGAAAGTTGGGCATGCCCAGCTGAGAATTCCTTGGGCACAGATGTGTTGAGGTCAGCATCTGCACTGTCCTTTCGCCCCCCGCCCCCATTTTCCCTCACACATATTCTTGGCTCCGGTCCAGGGGGAATGTCAGGGAGGTGAGGGATTCTGGAGCTAGTGGTCATAGCTCAGATCTGCCCTGAGAAATAGGGAGCTCTAACTGGCTTCCTCACAGTCTCCCCCTTGTCCTCTTTCACCATCAAATATGGGTTCTTTTGAGTGGAAGCTCAGGGCAGCAGAGAATTTGGGACAACCTGTACATTAGTAACAACATTCTTGTCTAAGGTTCGTGTGTCAATAAAACATATGTGTGTGTTTGTGTATACTGAATTTAAACATAAGAAACCAAAACAGTATCACATGTGAAGGATCTTGTCTCAGTGCAATGGGATAGGATCATCTTCTAAAGTGAGGTGTAATGTAGGTGGGCAATGCTTCCTGTAGCATCCACGGCCATCCCCCATATAAAATACGAGAATTAAATCATGTGTCCAGGGTAAGGAGGTTGCATTAACTTTCCTTGAAGGTTTTCTCTTTGCTTTCTCATTTCCTAAAGGCACTATTGTAAAATGTGATACATGATTAATTCAGAAGACAATTTTTCTCTGAAAAGTGATCACCATGCAGTTCGAAAATGCCTTTTATTACATCCTCCTCTTAATGGCTACTGAGAGAACAGGGAGGAAATGAAGAGAGCAACTGATGGAAGTAAGGATCTTCTTTGATGACAACTAGAGATGTAGTTCAAAGTGTTCTATGTTATTTGAGGGTCTTCGTAGCATTGTGGTATCTTAATATTGAAGAAAATGAGCTATTTCAAAGCTAAATCTGACTGACCTTTATCTACATCATTTATTCAAACTTTTGTTAAGTCAATTAAAAAACCCTCAATAGTCCCAAAGAAAAATGTATTTTCACAAGCAATAATATTACAGCACCTTTTCTCTAACAGCTGCTCTAGCAAGGCTGACTGTGGCAAGGCTGAAATTGCTTTGTAGTTAGCAGTGTTCAATATTAATGAATGAAGGCTGTGAGCTAAAAGACTCTATACAAAGAATTTTAGAACAGTTACTCTAT
Source organism: Terrapene triunguis (assembly GCF_002925995.2). Classification (NCBI taxonomy): domain Eukaryota; kingdom Metazoa; phylum Chordata; order Testudines; family Emydidae; genus Terrapene; species Terrapene triunguis. The sequence goes on from NW_020664931.1 coordinate 6,377,625, forward strand.
AGCTGTAATCCATCAGACGTGATCAATAAATTCTAGTTTAGATAGTTTTTAGATGTAGAGAGAACCCCTGAAAAAGATGAAGGCTGTACACAGTCCCACAATCACTTAGCTTATGTTAAGGAGAAGAAAGCCATAAACAAAAGCTCCTTCCAGCCCTCCTTGCTTCAGTTGTCATTTCCACAGATATTGTGGGTGAAATTGACAGAAACTGGTAGATACAAATCTCTCATTTCCTAAAACCAACCCAGAGATAAAGGGTTCAAAATAGGAGGAAAGACAGAAAAAAATCAAAAGCTGAATATGACTTTCTTTCAAAATAATGGTTTCTGAGACTAGAGTATATTGCTAAGTAGTTTAAAATGTTTTCATATTACCTGAAGAATTTCTTTAAGGTCCTAAAACTAGGACCGGAAATCTCAGAAAAACAACCCTCCCAAAAATTCACCATTTTAACAAAAGAGATCAAGATGAGCTCATAGAGTTTCAAGACAATGGTGAGTAAATCAGAACTTAAAAACAGATATTTAGGAGCTCACAAAACCATATGACTTAGCAAATGACACATGAAGTGATTTGTGATTGTGAGGTTTGAGTTTTAAATATTTTATTTTTCAGACAATGTTTCTCTTCTGTCTTATTTCCCTCCCCTTCTGACATCTGTTGGGTAGCCTATTTGAAGTGAATTTAGTAGTTTCACTGCACATCCCAGTGGACAGGTGTCAGTATCATAGAAAACAATACTAAAAATGTCACCTCATTGGCAGATTCAGTACAGAGGTCAAGGACTGATTCTTTGTGGAAACTAACTACTGTCACTCTGTAGGGTAGATCCCCTCAGGTTAGAGGTGTGGTACATTCATGGAATAATGTGGGTAAGGGTACACTGCTACTGTCTACAGTGTCCCTGTTCTTTGGATCACGAGAGGACTTCTGTCATTGGTGCGAGCAGTCTGGGGATTTTCAGGAGCACCACATTCAAACAATTACAAAAATTATCTTTATCTATTCTTTCAAGGGTCAATTTGTTGTTGTTGGACATTTGAAAAAAAAAACACTTGGAAGAGTTGTGAAAGGAATCCATATTCACAACCCTACATATTTATGCTCATTTTGGTTTTGGTAAGCAGTGAAGATATTATAGAAGAGCTGATAATAGGAAATATCCATGGTATCCAAATATCCAAATGACGAGTTGATTTAGTTTAAATTAGATGGAAGAATAATCAAAACCGGTTAGTAACTAAGATTTTTTTACTTTACAAGGGCAGAGTGAGAAATTAAAGGAACTAGTTAGTGAAGTCAATTGAACTGAAAAGCACAGGAACTTAAATGTGGTGGAAGCTTAGAACTTCTTTAAGTCAAAGGTGCAAAAACTGTCTGGAACTTGCATCCCAAACAAGTGGAAAAAATGTGTAGGGAAGGGCTGCAGATCTGACTGGATTCACAACCACCTGAAAAAGGAGATTAGTAGTAAGCAGAGAGCCTACAAGGAATGGAAGACAGGATTGATAATCAAAGGAAGTGTAGGGATATGCCAAAAGCCAAGCAGAGTTACACCTTGCAAAGAAAATAGATAAATAAACGTATTAATATATAAATAAAAAAGGACAAGAAGGGAAGTGGGGCTGTTATGCAGTGGGGATGGGGTAGAGATTAAAAATATCTGGGTATAGCCTAAAAACCAGGTGAACACTTTACCTCAGTTTTCAATAAGAGTGATAATGTAGAACATAGGGGCAACGGCAGAATGGTTAATGATTAATGAGTGTATAGAAATGGAAATTACCACATTTGAGATGGAAGCAAACCTCAAAGATCTTAATGAACTCAAATCTGGGAGTTCGCATAATCTCCATCCCAGAATACTGAAAGAACGTAAACATGGAATTACAAGTACAATAGGAAGGATTTTTAATAAATCTGTCAAATTGAGGGTAATACCACGACTAGAGAATATCAAACATAGTTCCTATATTTTAAAAAAAAAAGGAGGGGGAAGCAATCCAGGCAACTGCAGATCAATTAGTCTGACCTCAATAGTAGCAAGGCTTTTAAACAAATTTTGAAGGAAATAAAAATTAAAGACATGGAGGTACACAGAAAATGGAATAAAATGCAACTTGGTTTTACCAGAATTAGATCATGTTAGACTAAAGCTGATACTACACTTTGGTCATGGAGGCTCTTCAGCTTCATAGCACCTCCTTAACGCTATTCCCAAAGGTTTGGGGGACATTCTGCCCCTGAGTGGGTTCAGGCTGCCAGACAGTTGCTCCCTGGCTGACCCTGGGTGATGCCACCCCACTCAGTTCTCGAGCTTTGCTCTGCAATGTTAAGCTGAGCTGGGGAGTTTCAGTCAGCTTTCGAACAAGGAGCTTGGAGGGACAGTGATTTGTGCCCCAGTGTGCATGAAAGTGAGGTAGTGACGGTAATAGCTAGAGTCTTGCATAATGCAGGCAAGTGTTATCCAAGTCTCATCACACATCTTTGCCATTGTGCCACCCCCCTGAGTGTACCACACCCCTGTTATTCTGGCACGGGGTCTCTCTCAGTATAGACATCAAATTGTGGCCAATTATGGAATAGTTTTGTGATGTATCTAAACAGTGGCCAAAGGAAATTGAATAGGAGGGAGAGCTATCCCTTCACCGTTTGAAGAGGTGGGGGAAACTTGGAAGAGTGCTGCTTCTCAGTGCTACAAGGCAGATGGGGAGCTCTCAGTCTGCTCTTAGCAGAGGAGAGGGCTCAGCATTTTCCCCAGTCCCCCTTATATATAAATGAGAACACAGAGATGACCAGCAAAATAATATAATTTGTGACCCAAGCCAATGTTTTAATTACACAGGAGAAAAACTAATGCATCAATCCAGCTAACCTCATCTTGTCCCCACCTCAGCCTGCCAGTCACCAGTCTGTGACTAACCTACTTCTCACTTTAATACAAGCTGCCATGTTCCAGTTGCATTGACATTTTTCTTTTATTTAAGCAGCTTGATTTGGTTCCTATGCTAGCAGCAGTTTGAATTTTATGTTCATTTGGTGCTGTAACTCCTTGCAGGCCACTTTCGTTTATACTTGGGAATCTGATCCTAACCATTTTGTAATTTTCTGCCTTCTTACCACCATATGCAGTGGAAAATGCATGCCTCAACCTAACTCCTTGTGCTGGATTTTAAAATAGCCATACGTGTGTCCGCTCATACATACAAACACATATTTCCATATGATTGTGGGAGGGGTCAGGAAGGTAGAAAAAAAAGTGCAGTCTCCTTCCATATGTTGATTTCTGCACTGATCACCAGCCCCACACTTGACAGGATTAGTGGGAAGGGGATAGCTCATGACCACAGGTTTTCTCTAGTAATATAACATTTTTAGTGTTTTTATTTTAAGCTACTAAATGTGCAATTTTTCCTTTTGCACATTCTGTAAAAAATTGTCACCAAGTGTTAAAAACAAACACTTGAAAAATGTAACAGCTAAAACCATCTTGGGTCCCACCCCAAAAATGTAATAGTGGGAAAACATCTCAGCCATTTGCAACAGGCTGAATAATTTTTCAGCTATAGTTCCTTTGTTTCATAGAACAAGAAGAAGAAGAAGAAGAATCATAGAAGAAGATTAGGATTGGAAGAGATCTCAGGAGGTCATCTAGTCCAACCCCCTGCTCAAAGCAGGACCAATACCAACTAAATCATCCCAGCCAGGGCTTTGTCAAGCCGGGCCTTAAAAAACCTCTAAGGATGGAGATTCCACCACCTCCCTAGGTAACCCATTCCAGTGCTTTACCACCCTCCTAGTGAAATAGTGTTTCCTAATATCCAACCTAGACCTCCCCCACTGCAACTTGAGACCATTGCTCCTTGTTCTGTCATCTGCCACCACTGAGAACAGCTGACCTCCATCCTCTTTGGAATCCCCCTTCAGGTAGTTGAAGGCTGCTATCAAATCCCCCCACACTCTCCTCTTCTGCAGACTAAACAAGCCCAGTTCCCTTAGCTTCTCCTCATAAGTCATATGCCCCAGCCCCCTAATCATTTTCATTGCCCTCCATTTGATTCTCTCCAATTTGTCCACATCCTTTCTGTAGTGGGGAGCCCAACTTGACACAATACTCCAGATGTGGTCTCACCAGTGCCGAATAGAGGGGAATAATCACTTTCCTCGATCTGCTGGCAATGCTCCTACTAATACTGCGCAATATGCCGTTAGCCTTCTTGGCAACAAGGGCATACTGCTGACTCATATCCAGCTTCTCATCCACTGTAATCCCCAGGTCCTTTTCTGCAGAACTGCTGCTTAGCCAGTCGGTCCTCTGTGGGTTAACAGAGGTCAAATTAATACCAGCAGTTTAATGGCTCATTCCAAAGGCATCAGAATGATGAACCCCTAAAAAGTGCTAAAACAATAAGACTCCCATCTTGGGGAGGACCATCACCTCTTGTCCTTGGGGTCTATGCAACTGCAGACTTAGGAGCCTATGCCAGTCATCCTTGAGGACCCCAATCCAATGGTCTATATTGGAGGCTAATATCTGGGAGACACAATGGCCAAGATTTTCAACAACTGGAACCTAAATTAGACATCTAAATCCATACTTGTGCACCTAAAGAAGTTGAAGTTTGACTCTCAGTGGTGCTGAGCACTGCTCCCACTGAGGCCAATGAGAGTGCATAGCACCTGTGAAAATCAGGCCACTTATTTAGGTTCCTAAATTTAGAGATCCAGGTCTGAAAAATGTAACCTGTGTATATTCAGTAACTCCTCAATGCAGATGTCATGGAAGCAGGGTCTTGGGCGGGATATAAGTGGGGCAGCAGTATGTCTACCTAGGCAAGGCTGGGCTCTTTTTTGGATACAATGTACTGGATAAATAACAGTAACCTCCCAAACTTGGTTCATCACGGTTTGCACTTTTGGGGAACAGTTTGTTGTCTGGCTTTCAAGATATTCCAGCTAGAATGTTTATTATTAAGTCTGATGAAATGAATGATTCTAATTTTATATACTAGATGGTACTTAATATTTTTAAATTTTTTTTTTAACCTTTCTTCTGCTCTATTACCACATCTAGCTAAGGACAGTTCTCTTTCCCCCACTCTTTTTCTTATATTTAGAATAATAAAAAGTGCCCATACACCGTCTCTGAGCAACCTGCCAGTTATTAAAAATTACAAACAAAATACACTGTTCAATCAACTCACCCCATCTACCAAAGAGCAGCTTATTCTCAAACAGGAATTAATTCACGAGAGTCTTATAGCCTGTTATACAGGAGGTCAGACTAGATAATGACGGTGGTACCTTCTCACATTATAATCTATGAATCAAAAGCTAACACCCTTGCACATCAGACTATACCTCAATCTCTCTACTCTTCATAGGTTGGTGAAACAAATGGGCCCTGCACCATCCTCTGAAAGTCAAAAAATCTGGACTATTTCAAACACTTCTGTAGTTCTGGTTGATTGATATGACTTTTGTTGGCCAGCTGCTCGTAGGATCTTGAGCTTCATGAGTTTAAGAGATATTTCCTTTAAATTAAGCAAGAATTTTATGCATTGTTGCTTTTCCTTCCATCTCAGAAGTAACTTAAAGGCCTGCTAAGATTAGGGCATTCATTACTAATGAACAGTGGGCAGAGTGCCCTCTGCTGAGGTAAGGAGAGTCACAAACGAATATTAATATCCTTAGTAGCAGATCTTTAAGGTAATGCATCCTTTCATTTTAATCTTTTATACTGAGCTCAGACTAATGACTAAACCCAGTAATAGTCTGCATATATTTATTTATCTGTGTATATTCTTGGAACTCATCACCATAGCATCTGACTGTTGTCAGGAACATTACACACTGGCAGAACCACATGAATGGGCATGGCCCCTTCTGATAAGTTGGACAGCTGATGAATCATCACACAGTGAACTTGACAGTGCTGGCCTCTCATTCATTCCACAAGTGCTCAAAATATTTTTTTCTTCGGCAAACCCTATCCACGTTGTCTTAGGAATGCTGTTTAAACATAGTTTTATTGGATTCCTTAGCCAGCAAAGATGAAGCTTTTCTTTTCTTGAAGTAGTAGCTAACCTCCCTAGAGTAGTTGGATTTACAACCTATCCACCTAGCATGCGAAAGCATGAAGCGTCGGGCTATTGGTAATGGTATTTAACTTGAAATGTTGCTGTTATAGCTCAAGGCTCCTGACAGAAGGTAAAACAGAAGGTCAGACTCATTTCAAAAGTGCTGCTTGTAATCAAAATAAAGATTCCGGGACAGATTCTGATGTCACACTGGTAATCATAAATAATGGTAAAACAGGAGTAAGAAAAGTTTAAAACCAGGGTAAATGAGATCAAAAACTGGTACATATTTCCTTAGTAAGGAACGGAAAAGATAAGTGAAGCCATGCCAAATGCATGTGTGTGATTGGTGGTATAACAAGTGTAAGTACAGTATAATCTGTATTATTAGCAGCTACCTTGTTTTTACCATTACTTTTCTTAATCATTTCTTGTCATATTTATTTTGTTCCCTCTAGACCTGGAAGAATGAATATGTTGGCTATAGAGATGATGCTACTGTAAGTGGCATAATTATCACAATCAGGGATATTTGGTTCCATCTGAAAAGGGACAAGATGTGATGTGGAGAAGTTAATGGCTACAGTGCAGTGGTCTTATGTTAAGTCTCTATGGTTCTGTAGCTTGATGGATGTTAACTGAGTAGCAGGTGACCATAAATAAGGACCATAGAGGGGAATGTAAGAAAGAATTGTGGAGGAAAGAACAATAGTAATGCTTGGTGATGCAAGCAGAAATTAATCTCACTTATCTTTACTGCAGTCTTTATTAAACTAAAGTTTTGTTTTTAATTTTTCAAAAAATGATACCAAGAGTTTGGCTGACTGTGCTGCTGTGAATCTTCAGAAGATTTGATTTTGTTCGGTATTGGAATTGTGTGTCGGACTGTAAACTGGGTCTTACTCCACTTTTGGTAAAGTTTTGGTAAAGACTTAAGGGAAATTAGGACTGAGCCCAGTGCTGGTTCTTTTACCAAAGTAGAGGTGGCAATTCTGAATTAAGTTGACAGCTGTTTGGAGGAATTTCTGCAAGTAAGCAGTTCAACTGAAATGTCTTTGTTTTGCTCATTTTTAAAAAAAAGATAAAGCAACACAAATTCTGTATGTCCTCTAGGTTGAGGATAAGCTACAACTGGTATATACAACTGATGGTATTAATGAATAACAATTACTAATCAGTTTTAAAAAGCACCTTAAAAAGAGAGGCATATTTTATGTAATAGTTTTAAAAGCTATTCTTTTCCCTATGAAGTTTTACGTACTCCTACTGAGATGAAATATATCTACTAAATTAGTCAAAATTGTTTTTTAATCACAAGAGAGGAAAAGTAAATGCCCCCAAATTATGCATGTATTTAATTTTTTATAAACACATAAAGCTATGAATTCAGCCACATCCATAATTGAAATTGAATTTTTTGCACTATTGCCCATTTCCAGTATTTCTGATATGAACTGTGAATTTTAGCACTGTTTGAACATAGCAGTTATTTTTATAAAAATGCCTTTAGCTTTTATCCTTCTTCAAAAAGTATATATTTAAATGTGAATCACAATCATGCAGAAAAGAGGGAAAGGAAACCATCACGTTAGTGGAGAAGTAAATCACTAAGGCCATTTATAAGATCCAAGTAATTAATTGGAGCCTGAAGAAAAATAATGTGGGTTTGGACTCGAGAATTTTTCAGAAAGGGTAAATTAGGAATGAACATTCTCATGTGAACAATCCATTAGAAACAATCTACAGTTCGTGCCAACTCTGTCCAATGACAGGATAAGGTTGCTGAGTAATTAACTGTATTTATATTGTGCTCTATTATTTTATGTTCTTTTCTTTCAGGTTTCACAGGTTATAAAATACTGTGGGTTCAAGGGATTAGGGCCTGAATGCACAGAAGGAGTTAGGCAGTATAATGCTCAGCATCACAATGCCCAACTTTTAGACACCTAGAAAATCACAAAGCATAAGTTAGGCACCTAAGTTCCTGTACAACAAGTGGGGAGAGATAGACACCTTAGACTGTGATTCATAAACGCCAACATACTAGGCAGGGAGCCACCAATGAGAGGAGTATGTGTTCTCTCTCCCTTAAAGAGTAATTTGGACTGAGAGAGCAAGAGTACACAAGTATGCAAATAAGTCTATAGCCTGGTGGTTATAGACTCATGTCCCACATGGGAAAACCTCTGTGTACCCTCAAGGTTACACATACCCATGGTTGAGAACCACTGTGTTACATAAGGTCAGACAAACACCTGTCAAGCATAGTCTTCTAGACAACGAGTGCAGGGGACTGGACTAGCTGACCTCTCGAGGTCCCTTCCAGTTCTATGATTCTATAACAAGACTGACGTGGAGGATATAGCTGAGCTGTCACCTTTATTTTTTTGTAAAGTAATTGGGATTAAAAATCGCTGTAAAATGTACTTTGAGCTTGGGATACTGTTAGCACTGTCAACAGGTAAATACTAGGTTTTATACAGTACCCTATTAGGCTAGATCTCTCACTTTCCAAAACAGCTCAGACGGTTAATGTAGGAGGGTGCGTTGAAAGAAATTTACCAGGCTGATTAAAACTCTTGCTAATAGTTCTCTATCACATCTGCCGTCATCCACTAACATTCTATTTAAATCAATGACATTTTAAGACATGTTTGGTACAGTCAACAGCAGTCAGGGGATTATGGAATGGTATTAATGAGTGTTTCATGGTGCTCACTCTGTCCTCCCTAGTCTTGCTTTGCCAGAAGGATGGGAACTACATGTGAGATTCTGAGAATAGGTATTTAATGCCAGGGTAGGCAGTGTTGTCAAGGTTAAAAGCAGAAAAAACTTGTGACACATTATTAGAAATATTAAATACCAACCTATCTAAGGTATTTCAGGGTGCCTATCGCCTTACTATCTAAGTGCTGAAGCAAGTATAATCTATTCTCTCACTGTATAACAGTCTAGTGAGTATAATTTTATTTTTATAAAAAGGATATTAAACCCTTCAGTTTGATGGACAAGAGTAGTTCTGCAGAGGCCTTCGCCCTGCTGTGTGTGCTGATAATGAATGATTATAGAAATAGAAAAAGTATATCTGAGGGCAAGCAGAATAATATAGGTATTAAGGGATCCAGCTAAAAATGTTAGATTAACTGTGCGCCTGAAAAAAAAAAAAAAGACGATCTAGAGGGAACATCTACGGTATAAAGAATTCTGAAAAGAATGTAATGGTAATCAATGCTGCAAGGTTATTTGTGCTAGTGTGAAATGCAGGAACAAGATGATACAATCTTAACCTAGGAGAAAATGTTCATGGAATTTTATTTATTGTTTAGAGATTCATTAATAAATGGAATAGGCAAAGATAGCAACACAAATAAACAGCTTTTCAAATCAGGTACACTGTGAGACACATGTACCCAAACACTATTATTGTGCTCTGATATTATCCTTTCCAAGACATATCTGTCACCATGTTTAACTTCACTAAAGGGTTAAGAGGGTAAAGGTAAGTATCAAAGATCTTGCTCTACACACTAAATGAAACATTCCTCAATTCATGTGAAGAGATCATTAGTTTACCCATGGGCGTCTCTAAAGCTTTGCTCAAGTGTTGAAGAATTCTATTATCATAAGATTTACAAACCACTCTTCCCCGGATTGGAAAAAAAAGTTGCCTAGGACATCGCATGGTAATCAATGTGTGAAAACTGACGTAAAGCCATGCTTGTGATTTAGAAGGAGGCATTCTCACCTTTTGACTCAGTAATGACCAATATCCCAGCATGGTGACACTGGCCAGTGTCAGTGGAACTATGATTCAGAAAAAGTGATACAATATAAAACGGAGGTCCTGACTGTTTAGTATTTTCACAAGAATAGAGGTGTTAGATCTTCTATCCCATCCATATTCTAATCCATGTAATTTATTTTTCTAAACCTTTCTGCATACTATTGAAGGTACAAAATGGAGTCTACATCTCAACAGTGGATGACATGAATGCTGTATTAATATTTATACAGCGGGCCAAAACCTCAGCTATTCTAAATCGGCAGAGCTGCACTGAAATCAATGCTTTTGAAATGCATTAAAATCAATGGAGCTTCACCAATTTACAAGACCCGAGGATCTGTTTCTGTCTGTAAAGTATTTGAGATTCTTCTATAAATACAGAAAAAAATTAATAGACTTCTGGGGATCTGTATGAATGAAGGGTCAGCCACGAACTCCTAGTTTAGGAGTTGATCATTGCATTCTACTTCAATATATATATGTAACTTCTCCCTAGCTTTGCAGTCAGTTCTTTGATCTGACTTATAATGTAGCCTTGATATAACCTAGTCTGTCTTGAAAACTATGTAGACTATGGGGTGCTGTGAATTAGGTAGAATGTGTCATGACAAAAAATCAAAACACAGTTGCAGTTTACAGTTTTTCCTTTATTTCTTAACTTAAAAATGACTGATTTAAAATGCACTTTTATAGAACATGTGTCAAATTCACTGGTGATGTGAGTGGGCACAAGCACATTGAGATTGATGGGGTTGTACCCATCTGTGGTTACATTAATTCAGGAAGTATGTCCGTATGACACCTGTATAATAAAAGTCCTACTGAAAACATAGACATGCTTTCTAATGAATGTATGTACAAAAGAGATAGTGAATCTCACTGTGTGTGGGATTTCCAAAATTGCCAAGGTGATTTAGGAATACAAATCCTATAGATTTTCACTCAGACTTGTGTTCCTAAGTCACTTAGGTGCTTTTGAAATTCCCACCACATCTGAGATATGCAATCTCCCACTGACATATTTAATCATATCCCAATTGTAATCAATGCAGCAGATTATTATATTTTTTTAGGAGCTGCTCCAGGCTATTGTGTCAATGATTCACAAGGCATGGGTCAACTGAAGTTTTTTGAACCATGCCTTTTAATGCAGGTCATGCACTGAACGTCTTTGGGCCTCTAAGCATTTTTAATGTGTTCTGAATTATCCTTAAAGAACCTTGTGTCTTGTGAGTTTTCTAGTGAGATCTCTGCAGATCCAGTGTTCAAGCTGAACCACACGGAGTCCCTTGAAATTAAACCTAATAAAATTTCAGTTAGGGTCTGTCACATGGTGCATCTTCAGCTACCAAGTGAGAAGCACTGCCTAGCCTGTTTTTGTGGTGTCTCAGGCACAAACACACATAGTCTGTTTCTTTTCCATCACATGCACCTTTAATCCCTGTTTTCATCGAGGACAAGACAGAGGAAAGGTACCCAGTAGGAGGTCCTTCACACAGATTTTCTCCTTCACCCAGCTCACTCTCTGAGTGCCCTCTTTACTTCCTATTCCTCCCAATTATATGTCTTCCCTGTTACGTAGCCAACTGCCTCATTACCACCTAGTGTCAGTAATCTTCACCAGCAACAGGTTGATTTATTCCAATTAAGCCTGCAGCCTTCTCTGTGCTGCAGCAACCTCAGTGATCAGGGTACTACAGCTAACACCCTGTCACATACCTCCACCCTTATTTCAATTGAGACCTTTCCTTGCCTCCATGGGAGGTCTTCTTCAGCATCCAAGCCCTATCCTTTTTACGGATTTGGGGTTCTACTAGGGCTTCCTGGCCCCTTTCAGACTGGCCTTCCATGGGCTACCAGTGAGGGTCTCCTGCCTTCCACTCACAAAAGTACACTCAGAGGGTGGAAGTTTCTTCCACAGTTCCATCTCAGCCCATAAGTCATCACAGCAATCACATTCCATGGCCCTCTCCTCTAGCTTCTTTTGCTCCTGGCTTGTATCTACTTCAGTAAGTTGTCCTTTCAGAGCCTCAATATTGTGATACCTCTCTTCCCCGACTTATCTTGCCATAGGCTTGAGACTATCTGGGTTCACCCGCCAAGGCCTCATTAGCAGGACTCTTGTCTCTCTCCTCAGTAGGTCTTTCTTCCAAGGCTTTGCCCATGACTTGCTCCTCCGGTGAGTCCAAGGATCTTCTGTCCTCCTTCTCCATTAGATGTTTCTGATCTATCACTCCTGGATCTGTTGCCCCCTTCTCAAGTACTTCTTGTCGATTCTCTCTGCACTTGTTGTGATATGTCTAGGGTCATTAAACAGTGCCCCTGGAGAGTTAACTTTACGCAGACCTCATCATTGGGGTCTTTCTCTGTGTCCTCTGCTCTTTTTACATAAGGGAAATAAGAGTCTAGTCAGTTCCTATCATCACTGCACAGGGCAACGACTTTACCAAATCCACTCTCTGACACTTAAACTTTCCTTCCATTTCCACCTGGACAACTGCCACAGGGTAAGTCTACTTTTCCCCAGGTACACAATGGATTGCTATCATCACCCCCTTCTGTTGCCACTGCAATCTAACCAATGTACTCTGTATGAGGCAACATGAGGCTGTCAAATCCACCATGCCCTTTGTGGTTCTCCAGCCTACTTTGATGGGAATTGTCTTTATCCTAGGCCTGCCTTTTACACCAGTGCACCCACACAACTCCACAAACCTATAGTCCATGTATGGGCAGTCTTCCTTTGTATGTTCTTTGCCACCACATTGGTAACAAACCACTGAATTAGTGCTAGGGGCATTCTTGTTTGCCTCTTGTATTTCCTTCCTGGGCTTCGATGAATGGGATTCCTCAAAGTTCTTTCCCCCCTCCCTTGATGTAGGGGGATGAAGCTCTTTTCGCGGAAGGTCTGTTTCCACATACTCCTCTGTTAATATTACAGTGTCCTCTCGCAATTCTGGCTGATGGCTTTGAATCCAAACTCTTACAGCCTTGGGGAGGCTTTGTGTAAACTGCTCAAGAATAATTGAGTCTATTATTGCCTCTGTGCCTGTCTATCTGGCTTCTGATTGGCCCAGTCAGATAATTTTTGCACAAAAGCCTAGGGATGTATCCTGCAGTTCCATCTGGCAGCTCTAAATTTGTGACACTATTTCTTCGATGTCAGGCCCATCCTGTCCAGAATAGCAGCCTTCAGCATGGCATAGTCTCCATCCTTGGAGGTTTTTAAGGCCCGGCTTGACAAAGCCCTGGCTGGGATGATTTAGTTGGGAATTGGCCCTGCTTTGAGCAGGGGGTTGGTCTAGATGACCTCGTGAGGTCCCTTCCAACCCTGATATTCTATGATTCTATGATAGTCTTTGGCTTGGTACTCGTAAGCCACCTGAGCCTCATCGGTCAGGTAGGGGTGCAAGTCATAGTGCCAAAGTAGTCTTGTCCCATCCAGCATGGATAGCTACCTGCTCAAAAGTTAACAAAAAGGCACCAGGATCATCCCTGGGGCCTTCTTACATAGCCCCAGGCCCACTGTCCAATTTCCAGTTCCCTCATAGGAACTCACCAACCAGTGCAGGAGCTGCTGCTGTAACTGAGACTGCTCTTGGATAAAGTCCTGCAATGCTCATTCCTGCTCTACCTGCCAACCCAGAAACACCTGCCTCTCTGCCTGCTAGGTTTTCTCTATCTCTTTTTGTTGCCCCACTACCAGCACAGCATCTCCTCCATTATGTCCGGATCCCCCAGCCCTCATACAGGTCACCTCTCAAGCCGCCTTCTCTCGACTGAGAGAGTTACAATCCCAGTCACAGGGCGCCTCTTCAGTTACCCAGTGAGTAGCAATGCCTAGCCTGTTTTTGTGGTCTCTCAGTCACACCTTTAATCCTCTGTTTCTAAACAGGACAGGACATAGCACAGGTGTGCAGAAGGAGGCCGTTCACACAGCTTCACTATTCCACTCAGCTCGCCCTCGGCGCTCCCTCTTTACTTCCTGTTCCTCCCAAGTATATATCCTCCCCATTACCGAATCAACTGCCTCAGTAGCTCAACAATTGCCAACCAGTGTCAGTAAACCCCACCAGCAACAGGATGATTGATTCCAATTAAACCTACAGTCTTCTCTGTGCTGCAGAAACCTCGTGATCAGAGAGCTACTGCTAGCACTGTGTCACAAGATCTAACAAGGATTCAGAGTTTTTCTTCTTTTAAAATAATGAAAATTAAAGGAAAATAAATGTACAAACCCTTGTTAAAATGATAAAGGGTTTGTGTAAACCACCTAATCCCAGAAACTTCAGAATTAAGGCTTTTCATTTCATCCTTAATTACTGTACTGTGTTTAAATAGTTCAGGAATCTGAGAAGTGCAAGTACAATAACACTTCATCTAATATATCGATACTGTCAAAGATTAGGAACAAGGATGCTGAGTTTATTCTAGGTGGAATATGAGGCCCAGCTATAAAATGTATATGACATAAGGCAACTATTTTTCCTTTGTCATTTTTGTAACACTTTCTTTCATTATATTCTAGCATATAAAATCCCTGACAAAAGTCAATACAAAATAAAAGCTGTTTGACTATTGGAATATTTATTACATCAGTATGGGTGAAATTAGAATCCTACCAGTAGTTTAACTTTGTTTTTAATATGTTTTTCAGGGTTTGAATTTTACTCCAAACTTGACTCATTAAACAACAGCAATTTAGACTGTTATTTCCCATTAATACAATTTACCTTTATATTTGCAAGTATATTTTCTGTACCTCTAGATCATTTACTTGTATAACCTCAGGTATATTCAACTGTGTACTGTTCTACAAAGATCCTTTTGAAACATAAATAAATGGTTGTATGGGAAAACAATTCTGAAGAGAAGTGGAAAAAGTTCCCTTCTGCCATCATTAAAAACTTCACATTCCACTACCCAATTTCACTGTCTCACTACATATGCTCAATAGTAGCACTGAGCAACAGTAATATTACAGAGGCCTTCATGGTAATAATATTCTGTCAGCCCTTCTCAGACTTATTGAGTTGTAATCTATTTCTCAGTGAAATACAATAAAGAAAAAAAGTAGGAGGTAACAAATAAATTTAAAATTTAACTTCGCTAAAAAATAAAATGGAGCAACTTAAATATTTGGGCATGTTGAATTACTTGAGTTAAATTTCACAGTCTACAGATGTTGCTAGCCACACTGAAATATGAGTTGGAGAGTCTTTTCCATTTGTTCCCCTTCTTAGTCACAATACTTTTTTGGTTTTCTCTCAACATCTAGAGGTAATCTTTCAGCAGACAGTGCAAGTATGTCAATGCTCAACTACTTCCAATAGCTAAATCTTCATTGTGACATATTTGGAACTGCCCTGTGGTAATTTATGAATATATTGAATTAATTCAACAGGAGTTCGTCTGGAAAAAAAACAGGCAGGAAGGAAACGAATGGCTCAAGATAAGCCTCTGCTGAGCAAACACATGAGAGTTGCTAAGGTACAATGCCAGAACCATTGTCTCTGGGGACTCTGGCTCCATCTTGTGCTGAGCCTGCAGGACGAGTTTTGATCAGAAGCTACAAAGCCTGGGAACACAGTAGAACAAGGGAACTATAGCATGGTTTAAAAGGGACTCTCTCTCAACGGAGGGGTGGTAGTTGTTGTTGCAGGGAACCAGATTGAGACATAGCACCTCACTGAAGGTATCTGAAGAAGTTAGGAATGCCCAGGTTACCACCAGAAGATGGTATGCCTTTAGATAAGATAGACATGTGTGTATGCTGTTTGTTGTTTTAAAATCCCTTTTCTCTAAAAGCTTTGTCCTTACGAATAAAATACACACAACTTCTGTTTTAAGAAGGCTGTGTAATCACTGTACATAACTGGTCACAGACTCCTGAAGGGAAGAACTACAGGTGCTCAAACTCAGTTGGACCTGCAGGATAAGAACAGTTGATACACGGTGTACTGTGGCCAGGCCCTGGGCTAGGAGTGGGAGAATTGTATGATTCCATTCCAGGATAGGTAAAGGCAAAAAATTTGACACCTGATGGGGAGCACTCAGAGAGTCCATAAAGGGGAGAGAAAGGAAGTTACCCTTGTAATCGTGACACTTATGGACATTGCTGACCATTTATTCCTGAATCATAACTAATTTTAGCTCACATAAATACAGATGGAATACTATCATCAAATGGACAAATTCTCTCTTAAGAAAAGTCTTGTACATTCAGAGACAATATTATAAAGTTATGGAGTCAATCCTCGCCCTCAGCTAAAAGTTTTAGGGTTGGGAATGGCAGAAAACGATGTGTTCTGCCTGCCTCTCCAGTTACTGCTGTTCACTTCACAGGGCCGGCTCCAGGCACCAGCTTAACAAGCAGGTGCTTGGGGCGGCCAAGGGAGAGGGGCAGCACCTGCTAGGAGCGAAGGACTTGCCGCTGAACTGCCGCCGCCAATCACGGCTTTTTTTTTTTTTTTTTTTCCCTTTCCGCCGCGGTTTGTGGTTTTTTTTTTTTTTTGCTTGGGGCGGCAGAAATGCTGGAGCCGGCCCTGTCACTTCAGCAGCTCTTTCAACAGTCCCACTACGTGAAAACAGAAGCAATTATACAATCATTGGAAGTTGTTTGGTAGTACTATTACAGATAATGGTACAAATTCTGTGTAGCCAAATGCAGTTAGATCTTGGAAGAACTGTTTTGTGATAGTTGTGATACAGTCCTTTTTGGAAATTGTGGCGTAAATGAATGTCTCTGACTTGAATCTTTTCTTCAGTGCAGAACTATGGCCTACAGGACATCCAAGCAAATAAACACATATGGGCCTGATTTTAATTGGCACTATGGCCCCTTTACACAAGCAATGGAAAGGGGCCATAAAGTGAGCTAAATTATGTTTGTATTTTAAGAGTTTCACAATTAATTATAAATGGCTTACCATTAATTTCCAAGCAGTTTATAATTATTAAGGTGATCCTTCTATCACATACTCACAAACACAATATATTAACTCTGCCTATCTCACTGACAGGCGCTTATTCTCGTTGCTGAAAGTAACTTCCATTACCTGATCTTGGGATTTCTTTTTCTTCTTCTTCTTGCCCCAACAACCTGAACTCTCTGCATCTTTGCCATTAGCATCACCACACAGTAACCCATCGAGTTCGTCTGTTCCCATCTGCTGTCCCTGAGATGTTTCTGCAGCGAGCCTGTATGAGAGGTTCCTCAAAATGCATACACAGTTTTCAACGGTCTAAAAGGGAGGAGAAAAAGAGAAAAAGGCTAAAAAACCTCTCCCTTTTTAGGTGTGTACATTGAACGGAGGAACGTAATCAATCTTTGCACATACATTTGTACAAAGATATTCTTTTCTGTTTGTTTCTAAGCACTCCCTAGACAATCACTGTTTGAAAGGTTTAGAAAACTTGGCAGGACCATAAAGCCTCTTTTTAGTGAGGAATAGAGCTCTGGACAATGTTTTTAAATAACATTGTTACTCTGGTTCTGAATTTCATGCTGAATTCAACATGAGAGAGTAGCAGAGGCAAAAATATGGTAAACAAGATCCACACAAGCACAGAATGCACACTGATTTCAGCCCCAGCTAGTAAAAAGAAAAATGATGCTATTATTTCTAACAGCATTTATTTCTTGTGTCATTCTATGAGAAGCAGTAGTGAGAAAACCTTAAGTGGTTCTGAGTTTTGGTTTGCAAGAGTACCCATAATTTAATATGCTTATAAACGATCTACCCCTCTGGAGTCTGCAATGTTTTTCCTGCTTCCACTCAAGTTGAAAATACCTTAGGAATAGTCCCTCTCTCTCATGGTATTTTGGCCTTTCTGTGTCTGATCCTACATGGAACCTGGAAATGGAGTGGGGCCCATTATAGAAAAAAAATGATGGGGAAAATTTAACAGAACTTCAAATCTCGAAAACAAATTTAGACTCATAGACTTTAAGGTCAGAAGGGACATTATGATCATCTAGTCTAACCTCCTGCACAATGCAGGCCACAGAATCTCACCCACCCACTCCTGTAACAAACTCCTAACCCAGGGGTTGGCAACGTTCGGCACGCGGCTCGCCAGGGTAAGCACCCTAGTGGGCCGGGCCAGTTTATTTACCTGCTGACGCGGCAGGTTTGGCCGATCGCGGCCCCCACTGGCCACGGTTCGCCGTTCCAGGCCAATGGGGGTGGTGGGAAGCCGCGGCCAGCACATCCCTCAGCCCGCGCCGCTTCCCGCCGCCCCCATTGGACCGGGATGGCGAACCGCGGCGAGTGGGGGCCGCGATCGGCTGAACCTGCCGCGTCAGCAGGTAAATAAACTGGCCCGGCCCGCTAGGGTGCTTACCCTGGCGAGCCGCGTGCTGAACGTTGCCGACCCCTGCCCTAACCTATGTCCGAGTTATTGAAGTCCTCAAATCGTGATTTAAAGACCTCAAGGTGCAGAGAATCCTCCAGCAGGTGACCCATGCCCCACGCTGCAGAGGAAGGCGAAAACCCTCCAAGGCCTCCCCCAATCTGATTTGGACTTTGGTTGAAGGCTAGTTCTTATTTTCTCTAATTTGGTTTGCCTGTGCCTAGTAAGAAAAAAATATGCCCTTCGTTTCTTGGGGGACTGAAAACATGGTTAACCTGCTTACCTTTCAAAGGAAACTGAAATGCTCTTTAAATAAATCAGTATATACAAAAATCTAAATCTTGGCTCCACCTCCGTGGAGGTGTACATGGGAGGGTGGTATAAACAGTGTAATTAGGGATACAATTAGTACTACTAGCAGCTACTTTGTGCCATTATTGAAATGTAGACTACATCCATTGTTTTTCTTAATCAGTTCTTTGCAGAGGATGCGTACCAACTGAGTAGCACGGGGTCCAGTTCCATGAGGGTTTGTTACACACTGTCATACATGGACGTTTGGGGGCAGGAGTGGGGCTGAAGTTCTGCAGGTCCCCTGGCCCTTCCTTTCCATAGAAGTAGGCTCTAGGACTGCAGAATTTACAGTCATCCTTGGCTGGTAATATAGGATACAGAATGGCTCTACTCCTGCTTAGTGGCCTTTAAGGAAGGACTCCCCCTTCAATTGCCCTGGTGGATTTATTATTTATTATTAAAATGATACTACACAAGTACTGCACAGCTGCTAGTTTTCTCTTGAGCCTTTTTCAGATGGTGATGCTAGTGGACGGGCTTCTTCACTAATCATTTCCATAAAAACGTTTACTAATGGTAAGTTAATTGTAGATTACCACAAGCATGCATAGAAGATTGCATGGAACATAGATTCTTTCATAGATTCCATATTTCTCTACTGAATCTATAGGAAAAGTCCACGCACTTTGCTCAGATTAGCAATCTGAAAATTCAAAAGGTACAGTTATAAGCACTTCACAGCATGCATGAACTGTGAAATGTACTTGAAACTAATATTAGATACAATTGGCATTTCTGTGTTAGTGCTTGCAACCACGGTGCTGAAATGTGAAATAATCAATAACATGTCACAGAATTTAAAACACTTCCCTTCCCCGTAACACTGATTTCACAATCACAATTTTTAATTAGCAATTATTTGGAGTTCTTTTAATTATTAAGTAGAACTATTAAGTCGTACCTTTCATCTCTGAAGAATTGTGATCATCTCCTAGTTACTGTACATATAAAGTGAAACAAGTATTTTGTAGGGCTGTCAAGTGATTAAAAAAATTAATTGCGATTAATCGCACTGTTAAACAATAATAGAATACCATTTATTTAAATATTTTTGGATGTTTTCTACATTTTCAAATATATTGATTTCAATTACAACACAGAATACAAAGTGTACAGTGCTCACTTTATATTTATTTTTATTACAAACATTTGCACTGTAAAAAAACAAAAATAAATAGTATTTTTCAGTTCCCCCACTACAAGTACTGCAGTGCAATCTCTTTATCATGAAAGTTGAACTTACAAATGTAGAATTATGTACAAAAAAAATCTGCATTCAAAAATAAAACAATGTAAAACTTTAGAGCCTACACATCCACTCAGTCCTAATTCTTGTTCAGCCAATCCCTCACACAAACAAGTGTGTTTACATTTGCAGGAGATAATGCTGCCCACTTCTTGTTTACAGTGTCACCTGAAAATGAGAACAGGTGTTCGCATAGCACTGTTGTAGCCAGTGTCACAAGATATGTACATGCTAGATGCGCTAAAGTTTCATATGTCTCTTCATGCTTCAACCACCATTCCAGAGGACATGTGCCCATGCTGCTGCTGCTGCTTGATAATGATCCAAAGCAGTATGGATCGATGCATGTTCATTTTCATCATCTGAGTCAGATGCTGCCAGCAGAAGGTTTACTTTCTTTTTTGGTGGTTCGGGTTCTGTAGTTTCTGCATCAGAGTGTTGCTCTTTTAAGACTTCTGAAAGCATGCTCCATACCTCATCCCTCTCAGATTTTGGAAGGCACTTCAGATTCTTAAGCCTTGGGTTGAATGCTGTAGCTATCTTTAGAAATTTGACATTGGTACCTTCTTTGCATTTTGTCAAATTTGCAATGAAAGTGTTTTTAAAACGAACAACATGTGCTGGGTCATCATCCGAGATTGCTATAACATGAAATATATGGCAGAATGCGAGTAAAACAGAGCAAGAGACATACAATTCTCCCCCAACGAGTTCAGTAACAAATTAATTAATGCATTATTTTTTTAACGAGCGTTGTCAGCATGGAATGGTGGCCGAACCATGAAGGGGCATATGAATGTTTAGCACATCTGGCATGTAAATACCTTGCAATGCTGGCTACAAAAGTGCCATGCGAACGCCTGTTCTCACTTTCAGGTAACACTGTAATTAAGAAGCGGGAAGCATTATCTCCCATAAACGTAAACAAACTTGTTTGTCTGAGCAATTGGCTGAACAAGAAGTAGGACTGAGTGGACTTGTAGGCTCTAAAGTTTTACACGGTTTTGTTTTTGAGTGCAGTTCTGTAACAAAAACAAAATCTACATTTGTAAGTTGCATTTTCATGATAAAGAGATTATAGTACAGTACTTGTATGAGGTGAATTGAAAATACAATTTCTTTAGTTTATCATTTTTACAGTGCAAACATTTGTAATAAAAATAGTAATATAAAGTGAGCACTGTATACTTTGTATTCTGTGTTGTAATTGAATATTTTTGAAAATGTAGAAAAATATCCAAAAATATTTAATACATTTCAATTGGTATTCTATTGTTTAACAGTGAGATTAAAACTGTGATTAATCACAATTAATTTTTTTGAGTTAATCGCGTGAGTTAACTGCGATTAATCAACAACCCTAGTATTTTGGTGCCAGCCTATAGTGGCTGGTATTAAAAAAAATACCACTCACAAATATTTATCACATAGGTGTATCCACAATTCACTTTCTATTTAGAATATGAAATAACACTGGTAACTGTGTAGTATCTGTTTGCAAATGTTGACTTGTAATGGCAACCACTGTACTTCCTCATGGTCCACCTCATAAAAACCAGTGCATAGCTGTTAGTGTAGCTCATAAACAGATGGCACAGATAAATTTGCAGATTTGTGTGTGGGAGTGTGCACAGAGCTTGATGCATTGGTGCCTTTCTCAAGCCAGTTTCATTTATTTTTTCCTAATAATTTAACAAAAGAGGAGAGAGAGAGAGAGAGAAAAAGAGAACACACTATACAGTACATATGCAAATACAATTCCAGAGCAGTCATATAGAGTATATGGAAACACTGCTCAACAGAAAGAAAGTCAAAGAGATTAAGGGCCAAATTCTGCCCTGCTCATGTACCCAGTGCAATCACCAAATATATTTTTAAATCTCCTTTTTTATTCCTTGCTTTTCCACTTCTAAAAAGACAAAGATGACAAACCTTGCTATCAATTTCACTGCTCCCAAGAGCAGACTGAATCACGTACAGCAATGCATCAGTAAGTCCATCACACTCCCTCATTCTTCTGCGGGCCTCCTCTCCAGCAGAGCTGACATTCCTACAAGACAACGGTAAGGAGAATCAATTTTTTCCCAACTTTGTCATTCGCTTTCTGTAGCAAAATATTCTCATCATTAACACCAATGATTAACACCTCTTGTACTTCCTATATCATTGTTTCAGATGAGCAAGTAATGAGAATGGTTGTGAACGAGGTAAGGAAACAACATAGACGGGAACAAATTAGAAACAGTTGGTCATCTTAGATGATTTTAGAGCTGGAAGGATGCCAATCTTAGGTACATTCTGTACCATTCCTGGATTGAAAGTATCTAAGCCTACTAAAATTTGTGGAGGGATTGTTCTTTTCTCTTAGGAGTGAGTTTTATTTTATTTTTTCAGGAAAATGTTTTTAACCTCCTCCTCAACCCCACGCCCTTTTTTACAAACTTTGAAAAGTTTGGAGGGTTTTCAAAAGCCTAAAGAAATCTGTTGGGGTTGCAAAGAGCATCTTCAATAGCGAGGGCTCTTCACCCTCCTGAATAGTGTAACCTAGAATAAAAATATTATCAAAGCACAATGTGAAACAGCTGGTATTCCTCAGGAATGGTAATCTGTTGCTTTCATCCTCTCTTTTTATTTTTCATTTTACACCAATGTTTGCTTCTCTCTCTCTCATTTTGAGAGACCATTAATGCATCAGTCTTGTTCACTAAAAATTGTTCTACATTGAGATATATAAAACAGCAACTCATTATAATATTTTTTTGTTTATTTTGTGCTTGTGCCTGAAGGCTTCTGAATCCGTTTTACACAAAGATAACTAAAACTACCCAATGGCACTATGGCCTAATACTCAAACAAATATTATTATTAATATAAACTAGCATAACATATATGTGTGTGTATAGCAAATTAATACTTGACAACACCAGCTGACAAAAATCACATTCAGATTTGCACAAATGTGTGTAATTGATCACAGAATAATAGAAATGTACAGCTGTAAGGGACTTCGACAGCTCACCTCGTCCATCCCCCCACACTGAGGCAGGAGCAAGTAAACCTAGACCATCCCTGACAAATATTTTGTCTAGCCTGTTCTTAAAAAAACTCCAGTGATGGATATTCTACAACATCCCTAGGTAAGCTATTCCAGTACTTAACTACCCTTATAGTTAGGAAGTTTTTCCTAATATCTAACCTGAAACTCCCTTGCTAAAGATTAAGCCATTACTTCTTGTGCTACCTGCAGTGGACATGGAGAACAGTTGATCACTGTCCTCTTTATAACAGCCCTTAACATATTTGAAGACTTATCAGGTTCCTACTCAGACTTCTTTTCTCAAGACTAATATGGCCACTTTTTAAACCTTTCCTCATAGGTCAGGTTTTCTAAACCCTTTCATAATTTTTGTTGCTTTCCTCTGGGCTGTCTCCAATTTGTCCACATTTTTCTAACGCATGATGCGCAAAACTTGACACAGTACTCCAGCTGAGGCCTCACCAGTGCCAAGTAGAATGGAACAATTATCTCCTGTGTCTTACAGTTGACACTTCTGTTTAATGCACCCAGAATGGCATTTTCTTTTTTTGAGCTGCATCATATTGTGATGGTGCAGAGCCTTTCAGCTCCTCTTGCTTGGTAGGGACAAGGGTCTTAGTGTTGTGGTGGTATATGACAACTCTTCTTTCACTACTCCCCATAACATTGGTACCCCTGCCCGCACCAAGGGAGAGGAGATGGAAAACCCCACACCATCCCTATGTACTTTCATTCTGTATTATAGAAATGGAGAGCGAGTTGCTTGCTCTTCTCCTTGTGTAAAGCTGTAGAGTGCTCTCTCCCTCCAAACCGTTTTCAATCCACTTTATCTTCCTTCCTATTATAAAATAGGGGAAGAGGAGACAAAAATTCCAGAGAGGAGAGAATGGATTTAAATAGGAGAGATTGAGAGGATGGAAGAGTCTGAGGGATAGATTTCCCTTGTCATCTTTCCCAGCTTTGCCCATTCTTTCATCCTCTCTCTCTTTCTTCTGAAAGTCAGTTCTGCATTATTATTGATAATTCTACCATTTCCCTCTAATAATGGACCAATACAGTTGCCAGGATTTTTTTGTTCCTAATATATTTTAAAAGCTCCATCTTATTGTCCTTAAGTCTGCTGGCCATATATTTCTCCTTGTGTCCCTTGGCTTCCCTTATCAATTTTCTACAATTCCTAACTTCTGATTTATACTCATTACTATCGAATTCCCCTCTCTTTTATCTGTTTATATATTATTTTTTTACAACTGCCTTCACTTTCCCTCTAAACCAGGCTGTTTTTTAACTAGTTCAAACTTCTTCCTCAGTTGTGGGATTGTGGTTTTTTGGACATCGAGTAAGGTGTTCTTAAATAATTCCCAATTATCATTCACATTTTTCTGATTAAATACTTCCTCCCAGCTGATTTGACTTATATTTGTTTTCAGCTTTATGAAATTGGCTCTATTAAAGCACCAAGTATATATATTACTGATCTGAACTTTAATCTATTTGCACATTATAAATGTGAACATGTCATGGTCACTTGCACCCAAGATACCATTAACTTTTAGTTCTGTGATCTGGTCCTCTTTATTTGTTAGGGAAAGGTCTAATATAGCTGCAACACTTTTTAAGTTAGAAATTGTCATCTATAATGTTTAGAAATTCCAAGAATATTTTAGTACTAGTAGCATGAGACTGCCAGCATATGTCACTCAAACTGAATTCCCCCATGATCATGCAGGATTTCCCCCCCTACTACTATTGTGGGTAGTTGTGTAAGGAAGCAGTGTTCCTATTCTGTTGTGTGACATGGAGGTCTATAGCTAACACCAGCTAATAACCCTTCTTGTGCTTTATCTGTCAGGACATTGATCCATAATCATATAAGATCATTTTATTCTGAGTTATCAGTGACTCGGAAACAGGTAATGCCATTTTTGATGTAGAATGCCACTCTCCCTCCCCTTTTGCTCACTCACACTTTCCTAAATAGGTTATAACCATTGATTTTTAACATTCCAAAGAAGAGCATAATCCTCAATAGTAACGCTTTAAGCAAAGAGGAACAGCCAGTTTCACATGCATAGCCAGCAAACACTCTGAGGACCATCAGTAGACCAACAGTTGATGACAGTTTGACAGCTATTGATTTGAAGTTTTTGTATAATACCCCTAGAATACAACCTTGAGTTCCAATTGCTTAACTCTAGGTAGTCAGTGCAGCCTGTATATACATAGTAAACTGGGTACATGTAGCTTTCATTACTAAACATTTTACAGCAATACAGTAATATATTCTGGTCATTAGCTATATACTTTTTGGTTCATTTGAGGGTCCCATGGCACTGAGGCCTAAGCCAACCGATAAAAATAAAAGTTCTGCAATACCCTACAATCTTAAATAATACAAACAAAAGGTGTGTGTGCGGTAGAGAGACATAACACAGAGACTCAACTTCACTACTAGTTAGTAATGAAAGAAACATATTTATCTAAAACAATACTATTTATGACTTCTGACTGTTAGATTTTAGTGCCTATAAAATCATTCTAGTTTAGTAACACCACTTAATAAGACGAAACTTGATTATCTCAAATAGGTGTAGTACCTCACATAATTCTTGGCTGCAATTTTGAGTGAGTAGAGTGATAATTGAATGCTTCTCTGTCACTTTAAGTTGATAGGAAAATGCAACATATTGTATGACTATACTAAATTCACTAAAAGAAGGAGTTTTACAAAAAAAGAAGCTTTCCTATTATGCATTCACAATATCATGGACATCATCATTCCCTTTTGTTATTTTTTCTCCTCAGTTTTTCAGGCTAGTAATAGTCTGCCAAATATTGCCGGTGTTTCTAGTAATCACTACTGAGGATATAAACATGTTTAATCAGAGCCTTTGGGCCAAATTGTCTGCTGGTGTAAACTGGCTATTGAGATCAATGGAGGAAGGCCAATTTACATCACCAGCAAATTTGGTCCCGTAGCTTTACCACTTAACTATTAATCTTACTTTCAGTGCATACTGTAATTAAATAAACGCCACCCAGTTAAATATGGCTAAAGTTCTTGGGTCTTGATCTTTCCATCAAATGCCCTCACAGAGTAATTTGGTTTTTATTATTCAGCCATACTTTTCATTTTCAAAGCGTCAGAGCAATTAACCTACCAAGTCAAGCACTCAACAGGTGGTTTTCATTACAGTGCTTCTGCATGTCCAATCTTTAGGCTAAATGAGCTGCTCTTAATGACTGTGCTGTGTGATCTGCAAGTCAATTGAATGCCAACCTTCCACCTACTTCCTGGCCCATTTAAACAGGCCTTGAAGGGAGAATTGGTGGAAAGAACCGAACATCCACTACTGTATGTAATTAATCCCATACAAGAAGTCTTTCCCATCTTTGTGGCAATAAACATTTTCTGCAGAAAGTATATTGTATCTGAAAGAAAAAAATGCTTCTGAAAAGGCAACAAATTGTATTATACCTTCTCATTTCAAAGGAAAACCTCTCTTCTTAATACATAGAACTAAAAACAGCATGGTTACTAGAACCATTTTATACTGTGTTGTTGGTGGTGTTTTGTTTTTTTTTTAAAAACACTTCCCTATCAAACCCCTGGCTTGACACTTCATGTCTCGGGCATGTCATGTTTTGTTGTATCAAAGTCACCTCACTTACGAATGTAATGCCATGCTCAGTAGTTGGTCCTGCTTTGAGCAGTGGGTTGGACTAGATAACCTCCTGAGGTCCCTTCCAACTCTGATATTCTATGATTCTATGATCACTCAGAGCATATTATCTTTAACCCAGTGCCTGCAGGAAGTGAGTTAACTTGTCTGCAGTGCTCATTAATGGTGTTAATGGTGGGAGATGAGTTAACATAACACAACTCATACCAACGGAGAAGTTCCTGGGGATCAGAGCAGGAAGGTTGCGAGTTAGGGTTGCCAACTTTCTATCGCACAAAACCGAGCACCGTTGCCCTGGCCCTGCCCCTGCCCCTGCCCCATGCTTTCTCCAGGGCCCCGCCCCTGCTCACTCCATCTTCCCCTCCCTCTATCGCTCACTCTCCCCCCCACCCTCACTCACTTGCTTATTTTTACCAGGCTTGGGCACAGGAGGGGGTGAGAGCTCTGGCTGGGGGTGTGGGCTGCAGGGTGAGCCCAGAAATGAGGGGTTCAGGGTGTGGGAGAGGGCTCTGGGTTGGGGTAGGAGTGCGGGGGAGGGTGTGGGCTCCGGGAGGACGTTTGGGTGTGGAAGGGGGCTCCAGGATGGGGCAGGGGGTTAGGGTGCAGGCTCTGGGCAGTGCTTACTTCAGGGGATCCCTGGAAGCAGTGACATGTCCCTTGGTGCCTACACATTGCGGTGGCCTCTGCGTGCAGGTGCCGCCCCCGCAGTTCCCACTGGCTGCAATTCCTGGCCAATAGGATCTGCGGCGCTGGCGCATGGGGTGGGGGCAGCATGTCGAGCCCTCATGGCCACCCCTACGCCTAGGAGCTGGAGGGACATGTTGTCGCTTCAGGGAGCCACACGCTGCCAGGTAGGGAGCCTGCCAGCCCACCAACTGGACTTTTAACGGCCTGGTTAGCAGCGCTGACTGGAGCCACCAGGGTCCCTTTTCAACTGGACTTTCCGGCTGAAAACCAGACACCTGGCAACCCTATTGGGAGTGGAATGTTTTCGGGATTCAAGGAAGGAAGGAAGAGTTGAAAAGATAAAGAGATTAAAGAGGAGGGAGAGGAGAACACTCAGAGAGGAAAGTGTAAGAATGTAAAGAAATGGGAAAGAAAGGAGGAACAGGAGGTTCAGGAGACTGACTCCATCCCTAAGAGAAAGGAAGACAACATAGGAGGGAAAGGAGTAGGGCTGAAGGAAATATTAAACAATCCGTTTTTCCTGTGACTAGTTGGAGTCAAAAATATATATTTTCAGAAGTATTTATGAGTGGAATCATTTGCTGTTTTCCTTGGTGAACACAGCTTTTCTTAGCCAAACTAGTAAAACTCTACATTTTCAGTAAGGCCAATCCCATGTGTTCAAAAGTCATGAGTCAAGGCCCCTAAAAATCAGGAGAGTGGCTTAAAAAGCAAGGAGATTTTAAATAAAAATAAATATTGGGTTCTTTTTATTTGTCTTCTGGTCTTTAAGTGTACTTGGGTCACATCTTCAAGTTTTTCTCTATCCATAGGGGATAGAAGCTTTCATTTAAAAAACAAAGTAAGCTTAGATTCTCACAAAATCAGTGTGCTTCAACAGCTGGAACTTTAAGAAAAACACCAAATATTGCAAGACTCACAATAAAATGGCAAGAGAGCTGGCAACACTGCATTTCTGAATTTCTATAATTTTTTTCCCCAGTGGGAAATGGAAAAAAAAAGCATTTTGAGAGTATATTGTAAACATAACGATAGAAACACACACACACTTCATCCAGTTTTATCAGAGTTCTCTAATGTGTCATTAAGTACACACATTGTGATAGAATTTCTTTTATTATTCTGAACTATTCCTAAAAGATCGGTATCACACTCAGTACTGAATATCTTCAGTGATGATGATTCCATTATTTAACTGGTTTTTAGCTAGAAATTTTCCTAATATTTAATTTAATGTTCCCAGAATGAATCTCCTTTGACATCTCTGCTCCTAATCTGTCCCTGAACATTTCCTGTGTCTCTACAGTACCCAGAGTAGTTCTGCCACAGCCAGAATTCCTGGTTTCCAATATGAGAATCTTCTTTGAAAATGTATCACAGGCCTTTGCTGAAATACTCTGTCTACTGTTTTCCCCAGTTTGTTGATCACACATAATTTATTTTTGATTAACCCCCTGCAACCTAATATTTATTAGATTATTTTCTTCTAGATGCTTACAAATAGGCTCGATTAGATGCTCTTAATTGCCTTCCTCTACTGTTGGTGCTTGATTAATTGTTCTAGCAGTTTCTCAGGTATTAAAATTCAGTTTATACTTGTTCATAATTTCCAGGGTCTCCTTTTCTTCCCTATTTTAAAGATGAATCCTATATTTGCCCCTAGCCAGTCCCATGGGAATTCATCATCTGTCTTCCATGATTTCCACCAACATAAAACTATTCAGCAGTAAGAAAAATAATGCCCTTTTAATTTTTCATGGCTGGTACATGTCTCTTTCAGAAGAGGTTTGTACTTCACCTGCATTTATAGGAATGATAGAAAAGGAACTGGCAAAATGCTTTAATTAGTTCAGGGATAAACTGAGAATAAAGGGACACTATTCTATTTGACGGAGAATATAATTCAGTAGATGTAAAAATATTGTGAAAATGGATAGGGACTCCTATGCAGCTGAGACCTTACTGAGCAATAAACTGAATTTCACCTTTGAATTTCATTTCCCAACAGTGCCAAAGAATTTTTAGTTTTGTAAGAAAACAAATGTCTCTGCTTGGGCCAAAATTTTAAAAACTACAACAGATGAGAAAAAATAATCTTCTCCTTCCTCATCTGAAACTATTGAATAGGAATTTTGTCCTCTTTACTTTATGCATGAAATTTTTGCAGCACTCTCTGGTGTACTTGACCTTGTTTTAGCCTATGAGCAAATAGTACTAACAAATGACAATAAAAACTCTTGGTTTTGACAGCTTTCTCCCCTTGGCTTACTCCTAACGTGGTTCATGTAAATTTCAAGAATACACTTACGCTTCTCTCTACACTGTCAGAAATATTTGGAATGCCTGATTTGATTACGATAAAAGCAGGACTCCAGAACTTAACATGGGATCAAAACTCATTTTCATCCAGAGTCCAACTTTTACCCTGAACTGTGTAATGCTAGCAGACATGTCCTAGCTACAGAAGATACATTTGTCTCTAGACTAATATGAAATGACCAGCGCATCAACTAAAATTAACAGTTAAAAACAAATATCTGACATGGTACATTTTCTGAAACAAAAGCACTGTTCATTTATTGGAAAATAAAATCCGACTCTGAGTCACTGAAAAATCCTTCCTTAGTTGGGCCCTTTTTTCCTTTGCCCAATCTTAGGACCCTCTTTGAGTTAGAAAAGATTTCAGAAAAACAAAATTCTGGCTCACACTTTGTTCAATGATGTATTCTGTTTTCTCATAGGGCCAGTCTGTGACTCCCTTCCTCTCCCAGATAGTCCTATTAGCATCACTGGGACGACTCCAGAGAGTCACTGCTCACCAATGTAATAAGGGATTCAGAATCTGGCCCACAGGGGGCTCTTGGAAGTTTTCTCTGGAAGAATGCTGCTTTGATAGCTGCTGTGTAAACCTCCAGAGGCAGAAAACTAAAAGATCCGAAGGTCATTTTTGTCTGGATCTGTAATTTGTCTGCCACTAGTGGGTCTTGGATCCCAATATGTCTGATTGTTGTCTAGGTGATGTCTTAATTGCTACTTAAAAACAGAAAATACTAAAGAAAACAGAATAAATATAAATTTTGATATTGAAATAAGTATTTTTAAAACTATATTTTCCTGTTAATTTTTAGGCATGTACCTTTCTAGCAGAGCAGTATCTGATTATACCTATAGATCATTTGGATTAAGAGCTACCCATACTTTTGCAAAGCAGTATTCAGGGTTTCAGTCACACAAATTCAGTTGAAGACAATGAGAGTCATGCAGTTAAAAATACTGTGCCATACTCTGGCCATTCTTCCTTTAGGACTGCATTTTAAAAAGTTGCACCTGTGCTGCATGTATAAACTGGCAACTGTACACCTAACTGGACACACAATGATATTTGTACATAACATAATGGTTTGAAATGGTATCTTTTAAGAGCATAAACATTACTGCAAACTGGAATGAGATCCCTAACTCATGGGTGCACAGAAATAAGTGGGCATCTGCATAAACATGAAAGTGCATATTATTATAAATGAATAATAACTTTAGAGTCTGCCTTTGAGGATCTCAAGGCACTGTACAAATGTTAATGAATACGAAGCTTTTCGTATTCTGAGGCAAGCTGGATAAATTCTGTGCCAAGGTCCCCTGCCTTTTGTGGCTCTGTGGTACTGAATTCTGTGCCAGACCTGGAATTCTACTTTAGCGTCAAGAAAATTCAGAAATAGCTGTTTTAATTGATTTAAATATGAAAATAAATAATGCAATCAGTACCATATCCTGGGGCTTATTTTACAAGAAAGAACTAGATATATGTTATGCCATGCCCAAATTTTTACTATGCAGCTTGCTGTGTATTTTTTGTATTGACAATGCATACTTCATTGAAGACGCGATCAATATGATAAGGGGGAAGATTTCACAGCTGGGTGGTGCAATTTGCAGTTTTTCTTACTTCAGAAGCAGTGGGAGGCAGTTTGGATTTTTGGCATTGAGAAGGCAGCTTTTGGTCATGAAGGAGGGGACACATTGACTTTTCCCTCACCCTAGTGGACAAATGTGGAGGCACCTTGACTTTTGTGGGGGAGGAAGATCTGAACTACTGGATAACACCAAGATATATAGTAACTTCTCACTTAAAGTCGTCCTGGTTAACATTGTTTCGTTGTTACGTTGCTGATCTATTAGGGAACATGCTTGTTTAAAGTTGTGCAATGCTCCCTTATAACGTCATTTGGCAGCTGCCTGCTTTGTCCACTGCTTGCAGGAAGAGCAGCCTGTTGCAGCTAGCTGGTGGGGGCTTGGAATCAGGGTGGGCCAGCAGCCCCCCTATCAGCTCCCCGCTCCCCTAAGTTCCCTATGCGGCAGCCACCCAGCAGGCTATCAATTGCCGGCAGTTCAGCTGTCCCCCCCCCACTGCCATGTGCTGCTCCTGCCCTCTGCCTTGGAGCTGCTCCCGGGAGCCTCCGGCTTGCTGTGTGGAGGGGGGGAGGGGGGATGAGGGGGGATGATGTCAGAGTGTCCCCCTCCCCCCTGCTCCTGAACCCCGCTTACCCCATCTCCATGGTGGGGGCAGACACGAGAGGGCTCAGGATGGAGGGAGATTGCTGGCAGCAGCTGCTGTCTCAACTTGCTGATCTACTTACAGGGGCGGCTCTATGTTTTTCGTCGCCCCAAGCACGGCAGGCAGGTGGCTTTCGGCGGCGCGCCTGCGGGCGATCTGCTGGTAACGCGGATTCGGCAGCATGCCTGTGGGAGGTCCGCTGGTGCCGCGCCATCGGCGTCCCCGCCGCCGAATTGTCGCCAAAGCTGCGGGACCGGTGGACCTCTCGCAGGCATGCCGCTGAAAGCCGCCTGCCTGCCACCCTCACAGTGACCGGCAGGCCACCACCCGCGTCTTGCCGCCCCAGGCACGCGTTTGCTGCGCTGGTGCCTGGAGCTGCCCCCTCTACTTAACAAGGCAGTGTACTTAGAGTAGGGTCAGCATCTAAGGGGGCAATGCACATCTCTTTCTCTCTCACACACAAGGTGTGTGTCTCTGTCTCTGTCTGCCATGCTGTCTCCCCTCCCTCCATTTGTGCTGCCTTGTAGAGTGTGAGGCTACATTAACAATAATGGGTTAACCCTTGAGGGCTCATCTGTTTTAGTTCATCATTTAGCAGTAAGGTTTTCCCTGGGAAATATCCCACCCTCTTCCACCCTCTGACTTCACCACCTCAACCAAGCGTCACAATCATCATTGCTGTGTACAGTATTAAATTGTTTGTTTAAAATTTATATTGTGTGTAGATATATATATAATATAGTCTTTTGTCTGGTGAAAAAAATTTCCCTGGAACATAACCCCCCCAATTTACATTAATTCTTATGGGGAAATTGGATTCGCTTAACACTGTTTTGCTTAAAGTTGCATTTTTCAGGAACATACCATAACTACAAAGTTAAACGAGGAGTTACTGTACATGACAGCAAAAAGCTGCTCCTATTATCATCAGTCCTAATAGCGGGCATTGCATCCAACAGTGACAAAATAAACACATTAGTTAAATTGTTCTGCTGAAATAGTTAATAATGTTGACATTTAAATGCTTATCATTAGGTTGGCGAACCAATACCCTCACAAAATTACTACTGAGACCGGTTGCTTCCATAATCATTAAAACACCACTTTGTTAGTTTATGTTTAGTTTTTGGACCAGAAACAAAATAACAAAATCACTTTTGTGAAATGAAAACTTTCATTGTAGCACACAGTTCTGCAGAAGTAAATACTGCTTTTGCCAGCTCATAGAAAACACAGGGCCCTGATTAGTCTTCACAATAACCTGTGTTCTCCACCTAATCAAGCACTTAATCAGGCACTTAAACTTAGTCAATCTAGTTGCATGTGTCTCAAAGTAAGACTTAGTTAAAAGCATTATTATTAATGCTTTTCTCTCCATTCCTTACAAATCAAATTACTGAGCAATAGATATTTGATTTTCACCTCACAGTGACAAGGTTTGTTGCATTAATTTTACATTAAAATTTAAAGGCAATCACCAAAAAGATCACAAACTACGCTTGGGGCAGCCAGGGGGCTCCGCACACTGTCCCTGCCCCAAGCATTGGCTCTGCAGCTCCCATTGGCCAGGAACAACAGCAATTAGGGGCTGTGTAGGCGATGCCTATGGACAGGGCAGCGTGAAGCTGCCTGGCCGCGGCTCCATGTAGGATCCGGAAGCGGGACATGCCACTGCTTCCGGGAGCTGCTTGAAGTAAGCACCACCGGGAGCCTACACCCCTGTCCCCGCTCCCACGCCGCAACCCCCTGCCCCAGCCCTGATCCCCCTCCTGCCCGCCAACCCCCCCGGTCCCAGCCCAGAGCACTCTCCTGCACCCCAAACCCCTCATCCCCAGCCCCACCCCAGAGCCCGCATCCCCAGCCAGAGCCCTCATTCCCCCACACCCCAACCCCCTGCCCCAGCCCTGGTCCCCCTCCTGCCCTCCAAACCCCTCAGTCCCAGCCTGGAGCACTCTCCTGCACCCCAATTCCCTCATCCTCAGCTCCACACCAGAGCCCGCACCCTGAGAGGGAGCCCTCACCCCCCACCACACCCCAACCCCCTGCTCCAGCCGAGAGCCCTCATTTATGGTCCCAACCTGGAACCTGCACCCCCCCGCCCAGAGCCCGTACCCCCTCCCACAACCCACTCCCCTGCCTCAGTCCGGAGCCTCCCCCTATACTCTGAACCCCTTGGCTCCACCCCCCAGCCCAGAGCCCCCTCCTGCACCCCAAACCCCTCATCCTTGGGCAAGTGAGTGAGGGTGAGGAGAGGTGGAGTAGGGGTGGGGCCTTGGAGGAAGAGTGGGGCAGGGGCAGGGCAGGGGTGTTCAGTTTTGTGAGAGTAGAAAGTTGGCAACCCTACACACACACTGAATACACTCACACACAGTTAAAGACTATATGAAACAGATAAAGTTCCAACAAACAAATGCACCTTTATCCACAACAAAACCGTTCAAAAATCCTTGTTCAAAGAACTAATGCATTGTTACTCTTTCAGAACCTCTACCTAAAAATATGGGACCTAGGGTGTCTTTTAAATCTAGAGCTGCCCTGGTGGGATAGGGTGGGGGAGAAGCAGAGGAAAGAGCTGTGCGCGTGTGTTATCACTGAAGTGGCAGTCACAGGCCTTATGCCTGACCAATACTGAAGGAGCAGAAGAATGCTTTCAGGGGTATGTAGTGTGCGTGCGCACTTTGGAGTGGTTCCTATTACTCTTTTTTGGAGATATTACATACTCTCCCAGTTCTAGGCTTGGGCCACCAGTTATTACTCATGCAGGGGTGTGACTTTTATCCCTGCTCTCTTTAATATGTGCAGTGTCTGAAGGCATTCTATTACTTTCCCATAACTTGCTCTCAAAGAGCATAAGTAATGGGATCCTGGCTTTCCCCCGTTCAGGTGCACAAAGAGGAGGCAGATGTAAAGACTCCCTTGCCTCCTTCTTCCATTAATGGCACACCTGTGCTGGGGCAGCCATAATCAATCCTGGCTCCAATTTCACAGTCAAAGCAGAAGTAGCAGAAGTTTTGCTTATATAAATACAACAAATTCCCCCTGAACAGTTGGGCTAACATGTTGTGATCTATAGACCTTATTTTTTGGGGGGGAGGGTAGAAACAGCCCACAAATACACCACATGACAGCGAATCCAGTCTACATGCCTGCATGTGATGAAGACAATGATCATGGAGGAAAAGTCTATGATTGGAGGAAAAAAGATTATTGCTTCCAAGAATTCGGCTATCCTTGACCACCGCTGAAATATGTTTAGCTCATTGTCAAAAATGATTCCAAGTTGTGGATCCTATCAGCTTGTTAGGGATAGCCAGGACTTTGACTGCCTGATTCTCAAGATGCTTTCCCTTAATTACAAAGCAGTTCCTCTCTCGTGTCTGAGCTTCAACCATCGGCCGTACAACCACTCTGCAATCTCAGCCACACAAGAAAGCAGTGTCAACATGGAGTCCTGCTCCAAAGAGATAGTAAAACTACCTCAGATTACATCATCTTGCCAGTTCTCAAAATGGCTTCATATGCATATTGCAAGATGGTGAGGTAATCCATATGGGAATGCTCTTCAGGCCAGTAAGTGATTGTTCATCATCACTTCTTGAAACCAGCCAATAAGAAGTGAATGGAACAAATCTAGAGCAACTTTGTCTACCCTACCTTGCCCATACCATAGGATCAATAATTCCTTGTGATCAAAGCTGCTGACAGTGTAATGTTGCTGACCAAAAAAACCCTGTAACCTTTTGGCTTCAGCTGCATTTAAGGTAGACCTTTATTCACTACCACATTTCTTTTGGGTTAAAAGGGTTATTAGCATAACACTGAAAAGAGCTTGCTGAAGCCATATTCAAAGTGCAAGAGACAGCAGAAGGAAGACGTGTTAATGATCCAGAACCAGTGTGATCAGTGTGCAATGGAGACCACACAAAATTTTCCCTGAATTTTGCAGTATGTCATCTCCTCTTGCATGGGTCACTATCCTCTCATGCTCAACATCCAATAACTGGTTGTCAGCCTTTACTCCCAAGCTTTCTCTATTACCTCTGATACACAATTCAGCTGATAGCATCACCCATTTTCTTTGCCCCCTAGCTCTGTAACCCAGGAGTGATATTTAACTTAACCCTTCCTTTTCTTCTCTTACAGTGAGGTCATGGCTTCCCCCCCCCCCCCATCACAAAAATCTGTACCTTCCTGTCTATTCCAATGCCTAATCAATGCTCAAAACCATATTTCTTTATCATTTTGACCACATCACACACAAAATGGTTCTCCATTAAAAAGCACATCAAATTCAAACATCTCATCCTTGCCTTTAAAACCCTACATCATGCAGACCCTGCCTACATAGCAGACTTTGCCTCCTTTCCATTCCTCATGCCCTTTCCACTATATCTATTATGCTTGACTTCCCTTGATAGCCCTTTCCCTTCCATCACAAAAAAAAACCTGTTTGCCACGCTACCACACTTGCCTCAATCAAATCTCCAATAAAAACTCACTCCTGCTGCTTCACCTTCATATGGTAAAGGAAGACAGGTTACAAAAAAATTAAACATCAATGTGTGCAAACCTTTCTGAGTAATCATATTGTCTTGTTATTGTCACCCTTGTTCTTTCTATCCCTTTCCCACCTTTTGTCCGCTTATCATCCTCAGTTGCAGTATTATGTAGAATTTAGATTAGATGCCCTTTGGCGCAAGGTCCACATCACACTTGTTGTGAGACACATAGTACATTTCTGGATAATCAAAAAACAGCCACCACCACCACCCTACCCCCCAAAACAAACAAACAAACAAACAAACAAAACCTATTAACTATAAAAGAGAAGAGGAATTTAGGATCTCAAATGTTGAGATAAAGCTGAGAAATAGTGGTGGTAGTTTTATTTTGCTTATTGAACAGGTGGATCTTGTAAAGTGACACTCCATCAAAATGACAGCTGCGTAAATTGAGTACCTCATGTTCCAGTCCTTGTACTTGAAATACCTGTTTATTCAGACAAGGAGTGGCCCCAGAAGTCTAACATGATCATAACTAATAAGGCATCTGTCTGGTTTGTGTTAGATTATGTTTATGGGACTTGCCCTGCAAAAGGTGGCATTAGTCTATAGATTATTAATGATCATTAAAATCACCCATATTGCCTTTACTTTATTTAATTTAATCAATCACATTTTTAACATGCCTGTTATATTGGCTCTATTTACTAGCTTCCAGAAAAACGTGATCACAGTATAGTAAATGAGAAACATCCTTTGAATCTACTTAGAAAAAGAAGCCCTAGCCTTTTTCTACCACCATTTTATAAAATGACTGATGGATTTAAAACATGGGAGCACTTCTGTATTTCTGTGCAAGCTATTTTGGAGACAGTCGATTAAAGATATATGGTTTCATGGTATTTTACCATGCCAAGGTTCTTATTAATACTAAGAATCTCTTGCCATGCTAATCATTGACTTCAGTACAGCTCTGCTGTAGTTAAAGTTAAACAGTGCTTTCCGTGTAAAGGTCAAGTATTCTAAGTGTTCTAAAATCCACATGCTTACTTGGATTGTCTTGAATTTATTATTCCTCATGTGGGTTTGCGGTAGGATTAGTGGTCCACATTTTGGGTCATTTGAGGAATGGAGTCAGAAGATAGAACGCCCTACCCCTGCCCCAAAAAGAGCATTTCAGAAAATCAACTGGTTCTTCTGTTTTTGTGCACACATCTGATGCTCACACTAGGGCCCCCAACTGATCTCAGTCATTCAACACTGATCCCAGCTAGTGCATGGCACCTCTGTCCCTCTGGGGAAGCAATACTGAAAACAAATTGTTGATCTTAAGAGTTTAGATCTCTAGAACAGCCAAAACACAGAAACCAAATAAATTGAAATGTGCGTGTGCAGCAAGACAAGAGGAAGAGAGATTCCAGGTAGCTTATTGTCACAGTAGCTGGGTGGTTCATGGGGACATGCTGTGGTCACTGAACCTGACTAGGGCACTATGCACCCTACCCTTGGCAGAAATCTGAGAATGAGCTGTAGGCATGTTTCTACTACCAGCCTTTTTTTTATAAGTTTTTATACTTTTGGGAAATGTGCCTTGCTAATTTGTAAAGCTAACTTAGAAGGGGCTATAACTATTCTTTGGAAGATAATAAATTACACATGCTCTGTGCAGATATGTGAGAATGATTTCTGGACATTATGCTTTTTTTCCCACCTGGAGGATTATAAAAGAAGAGCATCAGCATTGATTAATCAGTTAGTAATGATTAACTACAGGGAAGATGAGAAAGACAAGGTAGGTTTGGTAATATTTTTTATTGGACCAACTTCTGTTGGTGGAAAGGACAAACTTTTGAACTTCCCCGAGCTCTTCCTCAGGTCTGGAGAGAGTAACCAGAGTACCCCAGCTAAATATAAGGCAGGACAGATCGTTAAGCATAAGGAGCACACACGTTGTAGGAGACCACTTAAAATTAAATGGGAAGTTAAAGGCAGGCTGTACTGTGTGTTACAAATTGTTGTAATGAGCCATAAAACCAGTTAAGTGCATGGTTTTTAGGTTCCAGCAGAATTATGAATTTAAGTTCCTAGGTTTGTCTTTTGAAGGTGTTGTGCAGGTTTCCTTTCAGGATGAGTACTGAGAGGTCAGATATGGATTAATCACTTTGTGAAAAATGTCCACACATGGCTGATAGGGTGTTTTTGACTTTATAATTTTTCTGAGTGAGTTTATTTGAGACTGTAGTGATTGTATGGTTTCACCCATGTAGTTGTTGCTGGGACATTTGATGCGGTGGATGAGGTGCACCACATGTTGTGATAGGCACGTGTAGGATTCATGGATCTAGAAAGGTGTGTTGTGGAGGATGTTGATGATTGTATTAATGGAGATATGTCTGCAGGTTTTGAATCAGTTGTTTTGGCAGGGTCTGGTGCCACTTTGAGTTGGTGTGGGGAGCTTACTTCTGATGATGAGTTTGGTGAAGTTGGGGGTTGTCTGAAGGCCAGAACTAGGGGGTCATGAAATATTTCTTTTAGGATGTGGTTTCCCATCAAATATGGGTTGTAATTGTTTAATGATACTCTGTATGGGTTCTAGTGTGGGGGAGTAGGTGACAACTAGGTCTGTGGAGTCAGTGGCTTTTTTTCTGTAGTGAAGCATGTTTTCCAGGGTATTTGGGTGGCCCGCTCCATGAGGTGATCTACTTCTCTCATTGAGTGCCCTTATTTAGTGAAGGTGTCTTTAAGTGTGTTTAGGTATGTATCCCAGACTTTTTCTTCAGAGCAAATTCTGTGGTATCTGAGTGCCTGGTTGTGGGTAACAGATTTCTTGGTGTGTCTGGAGGGGCTCCTGGATCTGTAGAGGTACATGTGGTGTTCTGTGGGTTTCTTGGTACAGTCTGAGGGTTCCATCACTGAATCTGATCATGGCATCCAGGAAGTTGATGCTGATGTGGGAGTGTTCTAGAAAGAGTTTGATGGATAGGTGGTGGTTGTTGAAGTTGTGGAAATTTGTGAGAAAGTTTAGGTCATCTGTCCAGAGGATGAAAATAACATTGACGTGTCTCAGGTATATTATTGGTTTTATGGTGCATTTTCCCAGAATTTTTCCAAGTGGCCCACAAAGAGGCTGGTATATTGGGGTGCCATGTGTAGCCAGACACGCCCCCCCAATTAAGTCTTTCAAGTGTAGTCTGTACAGTTTCCTGTTATGCTGTTACAAAACCACAAACAGAGACGGAAGTTCCCCATGATGTTAGATGCTTGCTTAAAGCTGCATTGTTCTATATTACCAATTGTATTCATGCGTATGAATATGTAATCAATTAATGTAAGAAATGAGTGAGATAGTGAATGACAGCCAATGGCAAAACAAAGAAGCAAACATCGCCTTTTATGGAATCATGGTATTATCTTGGTGGCGATATAAATCTTGAGCCGGGTGGCCAGGACAGTTACCAACAAGGAAATGTAACAGCACGCTAAACTCGGGACTGGACCGGAAGCAGTAGAGCCCTTCTGCGGAGCCGAAGGGACTCCGGGGACTCTCGTCACCCCACGTTCAATCTCTGGACAGTTGTCACCAGGCAAGCCTCAGCCATCAAAATTGAAACTAACATCCGCCCCTGCAGATGTGTTGTGTGTGTGAGTATAATTGTGCAAATAAGGGAAACAATAAATCAACTCTCAGTGCTGCTCTAGTTCACCCTTTGTTTGTAGTTATGTCTTGGCTGGTTTCAAGAACGGATAATACTACGCTACTACACGTCTGATCCCAAAGTTTGGACAAATTATTGTTAAATGTAAAGTTGGTGTGGGTGAGGATGAAATGGATGAGTTTGGTAATGTGTTTGGGATGGCAGGCAGGAAGCAATGCTGTCATGGTGAGGGATATTTGTGTATAGGGAAATGACATCCAAAGTGGCAGGGATGGTGTTCTGGGAAATGTTGCTAAAGTTACAGAGTTTCTGGAGGAAGTCAGTAGCATCGTGGAGGAAACTGGCCCTTTGTGTGGAGAGTGGTTTGAGGATGGTTTCTATGAGTCCCGATATTCCTTCAGTAAGAGTACTGTGGCCAGATATCATGGGTCTACCTGGATTCTCTTGTTTGTGTATTTTGGGAAGCACGTAAAAGGTCCATAGGGTGGGTGCATGGAGGAAGAGGGTATAGAAATTTTCTTGTAATTATTTGGGCATGGATTTGATAACGGTATCCTTAAATTCTTGTGTGGTGTGGGGTTTTCTTTGAGTTCTTTATAGTAGGTGGTGTCAGAGAGTTTTCAGTTAGCCTCGTTGATGTAGTCATCTCAACTAAGGACTACTATGGTGACCTCTTTGTCTACTGGTTTGATCACCATCTGGTGGCTGGATTTCAGGGGCTGCATAGCTATCCACTTAGCAGTGGAGAGATTATGGTAGATGTAATGGTTGCTGAGGTTTCACTGTCAACTTTTTTCTGAAGCAATCAATGTGTGGTTTCATCCACTGAGGGGTGTCCAGTCAGCAGATTCTTTTTTCTCATGACTGTCAGTGGGGATGTGGTAGTTGGAGAAGGTGTCATTTTTGTTGTGAAATAATTCCTCAAGGTGGAGTTGGTGGAAGATACTTCTGGTTTCCGACATGTTAGGGCACGTCTTCACTACCCGCCGGATTGGCGGGTAGCAATCAATCTATTGGGGATCGACTTCAAATCGATCCCCGATGGCTCTGCCGTCGACTCCAGAAATCCACCGCGGCAAGAGGCGGAAGCGGAGTCGACGGCGGCGCGGCAGCGGTCGACTCGCCGCCGTCCTCACAGCCAGGTAAGTCGACCGAAAATACGCAACTTCCGCTATGCTATTCACGTAGCTGAAGTTGCGTATCTTAGGTCGAACCCCCGCCTCCCGTAGTGTAGACCTAGCCTAAGTGTGATATCAGGTTCTGTGGTGGAGCAGATGTTCAGACCCCTGTAGAATACAGATACTTCAGTTCGGTTTAAGGTAGTCTTGATAGGTTGATGAAGTTGAGGTGTCATTTGGTGTCCACATGATTGGGTCTTTGTGTTAGGGTTTTCCCGGCGAGAAAGATGAAAAACATTTAGGATAATGTAATCATTTTTCCTGAACAATGGAACTCAGGCTGCTTAAAGTCAGGGAGTTCCAGATACCCAGCCCCCTAACATGAGCTGCTCATATATTTTAGATTCGTATAACTTTTTTGGTGCAGATATAGTGAATATGGGAGGTGGGGAGTGTCAGAGCAGTGAGTGGGAAAGTGGGCGTGTGTGGGAGCAATGATGGGATATAGGAGTTAGAGAGTTTGGGGAGGGGAATTACAGAGTGGGGGGTTTGAGAGAAGGAGGAATTTGGGGCACTGGGATAAATGGGGATAGGTGGTAGGGGAGGAGAGAGGTGCTGAGGGGCTCAGTCTAGGGGAAAGGTGCACCAGAAGAATTATTTCAGAAAAATTCGGTGGGGGGGGGCAAGTTGTGTCAGTATCCTAGCCTCCACCCTCCTGCTGAGGTCATGGTTGCTCATGGGGGACTAGTGGGCCAGTCTCATCCCGGAGAAGGGTTGGGAGATGATGGGTTGGTCCTATCTCAGGGAGCAGGGGGGCAGAGGGGTGTCCACCAACAGCCAACCTAGGGGGCAAGAACTAAGAGGCCCAGGCAGCCGGTGCTGCTACCTGTCCAGCTGCTGGGGAGAAGGGATGGTGCTGACAATGCCATGATTAGGACCCTTGGCCCAGCTTGCCTCACACCGGCCCCCACGGATCTGGGGACACTACAGCACTATCAGACAAGCAGTTATGAAAACCAGGTGGGGGGCAACTGCCTTCCCTGTCACATAGCAAATGATGCTCCTGGGGTGGGGATTGGGGGAGTGGGAGGGAAGGGATGGGAAACGGTAATGGGACACATGGGGATGGATGGCAGGGGGAGTGAAGGGCAGTTAGGGGTGAGGGGCTGTCAACTCCACATTCTCCTTCCCTATGTGTTCACCAGCATTGGGGAGGGAAGCTGCCCCTCTAGGGTATCTAAGCCCCTGCCCACCATGAGTGTGTTAGGATTGGGGAGCCCTGCCACTTTAAGTGGCTCCGTTGACAGTCCCCATGGCAAAATGATAGCCTTGTGCTCTTCTCCAGAAATAATTTAATGCTGAAACTGGGTATACTTGGTCTCTCAAGGTACACATGCAACTCTTGTCATTTCTCAGTAACAGCTCTGACAAATTGTTCCAGCTAAGCCCTCCACCAGTCAATACAGCTTCACCTAACAGAGAGACGAGTGCACACAGATAAACACTGAAATTTAAATCTGTGGAGCATGACACAAGCAATGGCACATTCTTTTAGAACCACCTCATTTCTACTCGTTATGGCACCGCCCTTACTGAACCCCTCCCAGGGGCTATTGCCAACTCCAGGGGGCAGAGTTTTGTATTTCCTGGTTTTCAGAGGCTTAAGTTTAGCTACTCTCCACATTCTGGATGGCCACTTGACACCAATGGACAACCTTAACTCTGTGTAAATTAAGTTTTGGGGCATTTAAGAGGAATTAATATTAGAAATCCATTAAATAACCTCTAGGGTGAAAACTAACATGTCCATATGTACTGCACAATATATTGGATATATTTCTTTAATTGAGATTTCTGATTTTTATTTCCCAGTATAGACATAGAGTGAAATCCTAGCCCTAGTGAAGTCAATGGGCGTTTTGCCATTGACTTCAGCAGAGCCAGAATTTGACCCATAATATCAGTCCAGAAAAAGGATGGCATACCGTACACAAAAGCATTGTTTTGTATCACTGTGAATTATTCCATGCCTGATAAAATACTCTTTGATTACAGGATAGCCATAATATGCACAGGTTATAAATTCAGTAAGATAATATAGATATTTTTGTTAATTGAGTTCCAAGTAGTTATAATCTTCACATTTTCATAAGCACATTTCATTTAGAGACTATAATAAGAGAGACATCAATAAGAAAGCAATTGAGGATAATGAAAAGCTAATGTCTTTTTATATAACAAGGTTGCTGGATTCTTGTCAAGAATATTTAGTTTTTAATGTTTATAAACCAGGAGCATCTTGTGTACTTGCATTTGCTATTTGAGGTAGATTCTTACAGTAAAGCTTGTAATAAGATTCACTATGCAAAGAGTAGAAAGTGCTTAAAAACCCACAGAAACAACTATTTTCAGGTTTCATAATTATAATCCAAAAATTAATTTAAACAGCCATGCTCAGATGGGCAACAGTTCATTTAAACAGCATAAGTGTTTGATGTCCCAGATGATTCATGCAGCTTGTCATACTTTAACCTTGTTTTGGAAATCTACCCGGTTGATTGAACGATGGATGACACAGTTGAAAGAAATTGCAGTGCTGGAGATGTTCACTGCTACTATCAATAATAAGAGAGAACAATCTGACCGTAACTAGAATACATTTTGGAGCTACTTTAAGTATTAAGATATGTGACACTAAACTCTATCATTTAGCCCATTGGAGATGAGCTGTCACCTTTACATTGAAATAAGTACTGTAGTGAATAGATTTAGAAAAAAATTCATTACTCAGAGCTTTTGTTTACTATGTGTCAAAACATATGGTAATGTTTCATGTGTTTGACCCATTGCCTGCAGGTAACAGTGTTACAAAATAATTAATTACAAATCCACTAAATTTTAGGGCTTTTCCTACATTCACCAACCTCCAACACCTCAAAAAAAAAAAGACTAAAGAAATTTTACATCGCTTACAAGGCATTTTGCAATTTGATTTTAGTTTTTTTGAGGATTGGGTGGGGTGAATTACCTTAAATAAACTATTCTTCTTTACAAAACCATGGAAATATGGTGAGGCTAGATAAGGGAAAGCTCTGCAGCCGAGTGCTTGCAGGGAATGGTAGGCATGTCCAGTGAGTGAGGGAATTAGGAGAATGCACTAGTCACAAGTGTTCCTTGGGGGTCTCAGCAGATCACAGCTGCTTTTTAAAGTCTGGCACTCCAACTCCAAACTGAACGGAAGTGGTGGCAACAGAGGAAGATGATTCTAGGCTCATTTACAAGGACTTTGCACCAGGGATCCTGGTAATGAAAAACAGTTACTTTCAATTTTTGATGGTCAGTAACTTTTTCCAATTTTACTCAGACTTTATATAGATAGATAATCTTGATGCCAACAGTTACAAACAACAGCCATTGAGTATAACTTTAAGATTGCT
This sequence comes from Terrapene triunguis, assembly GCF_002925995.2. NCBI lineage: Eukaryota > Metazoa > Chordata > Testudines > Emydidae > Terrapene > Terrapene triunguis. The sequence continues at coordinate 6,422,116 of NW_020664931.1, forward strand.
TTCTGTATCACCATCATAAACATATATTTGAAAAAATGTTATCTAACGGAAGGAAAGAAGTTCTCCAATTTCCATAATGTTGCTTCTTCTGTGTCTTTCTGATTTATTCTTTTAATCCGTTAGTATTTTCAGATTTTACACTATGCTGTATCGTTCACGTTCATCATAAATCAGGGAGCTGTGAATTAACTAAATGTACATGGACAATACTGTCTGTGAATTTTACATGCAATCAAAAGACACGTGTTGCTCGTAAGATGGACAGAAAGGATAGCATATATATTTCATACAATTATTATGCTGCGCCATAAACAAACTGAAAGCTTATGTTACAGATTTGGAATGTATATATATGGAAAAACAATCAGTAGACTTTTTCAAAGAATAGCCACCACTGTTGGGCACTAGATTTAAAAGACTGCTTAACACTTCTGTGTCCCTGCTGAAACCCTGAGGATCCTGTATTAAACCCTCCTCAAGGCCTGACATCACTACATTGTCCCTTTGGCAAGAAAGGACAGAAATTGATTCCATTTGGAGCTTGTCAACAATACTACTTAATCAGCTAGAGATCTCTGCTGTGTGACACAAGGCAACCCCTTCCCTTCCTAGGGGCTGAGCACAATGGAACATGTAATTTGTGAAGAAATTTAATTTAAGCAGAAGATACCTTTGGTGAGTCTAGTAACTAAAGAATAATGGACCACCAGCACACTTAGGGGTACATTTCTAAAGCATTTTGAGTTGGTCCATTGTAACAGTGCCATTAAGATCAATGAGAGCCACAGGACTAAAACCCCATGCATCCTTTTGATAAATGTTTCTCTTAGCAGTCAACCAACGAAGGATTTATGTGAAAAGAAGTGAGTAGATCTCTGTGTGATGCTGTGTCTAATAGGCATTTATAATCTGATAATTAAATAACATTTCAATACTATGTGTTCCAATTGTCTGGTGAGAGTTCCAAGCCATGGTGATTATTTAATGCACTGGAGTGCGATATTTAAGTACCTTTTCTAAGGAGATGTCATATGCCCAAGGTCAGAGCAGTGCATTCTGATTTAAAATCTCACCACTTTAAAACATCATTTACAAGTTTTCTTCACATACTTTTTCATCATTTAAAATTAATCTCTACAAAAATTAAGATACCAAATGTACTTCATTAACCTATTGTAATTAAAATATATGTTCCAAATACCAATGTTTCTCTATTTTGCTGACTTTTTGAAAGCAATTATATTTACAACTGCCAATCAATCATTATCCAATATTTTATTTACTATTCTTTAGGGGCCTCCAACTACTTTGTAATAGGCCATTCAAAACTAAGATACTATTATGTTCACCTTTATGTGGAGGAGAATGGGACTTTGGACTGAACAGAAAAATATTGTTTTTTTTCCTTTTATTATACTGTCTTATGACATCAGAACTACTGACATTGGCCAAATGTCCATCTTAGGGCTCTTAGTTCCACCCTCAGCCTTGAACATAATCATTCATAATGGGCTGCAGACACAAGCACAGGGATGAAGGCAGTCACATTAAGCTGGCTTTGCTCTTCCCTGTTGGAGAGTGGGTGATGGGAAGCTCCTCTTCTTAACCAAAAGTTGTCAAGTGCAGGATTCTGCTAGAGTCAGTTTTATTGCCTTGCTTATTCAACATATATGTGAGGCTCCTGGGAGAGACTGTAAAACACTTTGGACTACCATGACACCAATACACTCCTGACCACCTTTTTTGGCCACATAAGGGAATAATTCACATCCTTCTGTAGGACATGAACTTCACAGAGTATTTGGTACACAAGCAGAGTATTTGGTAAACAGAGGATGTTCTTTTGATAAGTGGGAAATGAGTGGTGAACGGCTCAACACACACTGTTCCTGTCAGGTGTGACATCCCAAAAGCTGCTGTCTGCATATACAAGGATAAACTCTGGATGTTCAAATGTCAACATGAGAATAATCAGTCTTTATCACCTAAAAAAATTGCAAGTATTATTGGAAACCAAGAATAAACTTGTTTCTTTGTGTAACTGTTACTCAGATAATACTCTCCTTTGCCTGATTCAAAATGAACCATCGTATTATCCCAGGTGAGCAGCTTATGAGCAAAGGAAATCAAGAGCAAATAGTATTTCAGTTGTATTACATGGCAGATATCAAAGGGCTCCCTGACAAGAGTAGGAATCGGTCATTATATTTAGTAAACAAACACATAAGTTTGGGCTCCTACCCATTTATTCTCATGTATTGACTTCTGTGACAGCAGAGTGTGCTCAGTACCTTGCTGTATCTAGCCCAAAGATCTGGCAAACCTGCGCATGTTAGCATCACCAAAAGTTGCCTGTGTAGCAATGGCAAAATAGTCTGAGCTACATCATTTGCAAGAATCTATAGGTAGCTTTACTAAGGCGTTAAAGCATACACATAAGTCCCTCAAAAGAAAACAAAACACATATGAGCACTAAGTACCTTCACTTATTTGAAACTATCTTGTTTGCTGTCAGGATCATTTGCTACATCAACTAGCCTAGACCTTACAGAATGAGTGACCAAATAACATACTCAGCTGGCAGCAGAACATAATGATGTGGCTTTCACTATGCAGAACTAACATTTGTTTACATAAATTAGCCCCCAATTAGCAATTACACTGTTTGCTTGAAATAAGGTCAAGCAAAATGTAACCCTGGCAGGAGCAATTCTGCATGCATTATAGTCTAGACAGCACTATTACAGAGAATTATGGAGGGTAATTAATCAGTTAATGCTTTCCATGTGCCTCAGTAGAGCCATATTTCTGGAATAAAATATTTGTGCTTACAGAGCTACTTTCCAGTTTCTTCAAAGAAATGCAATTAGTTGCTGGTATTTGTTAACTCCAGATTCAATGCACAAACTGTTAGTTTAGTGATTGTTAGCAAAAAATCATGATGTATTTTAACTTTAGATGACAATATTGAAGAATTCTATATACCTATGTCTTTTTAGGTGGTGTTAGAAAAAATTAAACTGAATTTAAGAAGGAAAAATAGAGAGAGAGGGAGAAGAGAGAGGAAATAACCTGAAAATTGATTACTGAAGGTTGTTTAAACTTAAAATAATGTAATAACTAGACCACTGGAAATATGTGTGGAATTTTGCCAAACTGTGTGGATTTTCCCATAGGTTCTGTGAAAACTTATAGAAAACACCCAGGGAAGTCAACAAAAGCAAATTTACTCAAAACAGAATAACTTATTCAGTACATTATTTGTAAAGTTTTAACAAAATATGTTTCATTTTTCTCAGCTATATCTTTTAAAAGACAATTGAGTCCCACCATCCTGAGAGCTATTACTACTCTCTACTTTTACCCAAGAAGTCTTGAGTTCTCTTGGCTTCTAGAAATCTTCTCAATTTCCCTCCCTCCAAGAGTCCTGGTGAAGGTAAACAAACAAACAAAACCAACCTTAAACAAATCCTTAAAAAAACACCCTTAAAATCCAGTAGTTGGAAGATCATTCCATTATTTGACTTTTTCAAAAACATAGAATCATAGAATCATAGAAGATTAGGGTTGGAAGAGACCTCAGGAGGTCATCTAGTCCAACCCCGTGCTCAAAGCAGGACCAACACCAATTAAATCATCTCAGCCAGGGCTTTGTCAAGCCAGGCCTTAAAAACCTCTAAGGATGGAGATTCCACCACCTCCCTAGGTAACCCATTCCAGTGCTTCACCACCCTCCTAGTGAACGAGTGGTTCCTAATATCCAACCTAGACCTCCCCCACTGCAACTTGAGAACATTGCTTCTTGTTCTGTCATCTGCCACCACTGAGAACAGCTGAGCTCCATCCTCTTTGGAACCCCCCCTTCAGGTAGTTGAAGGCTGCTGGAACATCTTTCGCAGTAATTCCAACCGTACCACTCAGAATTAAGTACACTAGATGGAAGTGTCTACTAAAATGATCAGTAACTGAAATAGTTAGTAGGGTAGATAGGTTTCAAACTTAACAGCCCAATTTGATGAATTGAGGTAGTTTCACTCAGACTGCCTTTTTTCAGACTGAGAAAGACACTGCTTCTGGTTTGAATGTAACCAACTGAATATGAACAAATGCAATGGAGTGAGTCCATATGCTCCCCTCCAATTTGAGGTATGGAAGGAAGAGTGTAATGGAGTTTAAAACCCCTGCAAAGATGAAAGGAGCTAAAAGGGGTAAAGTGCTGTCTTCAGGATACAGGATTCCCCTGTGGGGAATGTATCCTTCCATTACAGAATCAGTACTTCGTAGCTCGGAGGCAGGTTGGATCTGCTAGGGCACCTGCTGCTGATCATCGTTGTCAGCAATGGATACCTCTACTGTAAAAATGCTTAAGAGCAGAATCTGGTCTATAATCTGGATGTTAACATACCAAGAAGGGGATAAAGAACCAGTCTCAAACACCTTATCAAACTGAAAACTATGGTTTCAAATGTAATAGAGGCCAGATCTCATTCCTGTACCAAAAATAAAATAAATATATAAAGGCAGACCTAGCTCTATCACTACTGATGCATCATAAAAACAACGATTTCCTCCCAACATTATTTGGAAACTAATGAGTAAGTATTCCGTTATTTTGGGATACAAAATTTTAAGTGCAACTGAAGGCACAATTTTTGTCAAACAGGTTTAAAGATCTCTCCTGGCACGTCATTCAGTTGAAAATGCTAAAAAATGCCCCTATTCAAAAAATATGCTAGCACAACACAGGATTCTAACAACTATTAATAAATATAATTCACAATTACTTATTTATTCACATTTTTCCATGGTTGCTTTTAAGATGAAAAAACATGTCTAGGTAGGGTCATGTCTAATCAAATAAAGCAGGAGTTAATCAAATACATGTGATCAGTCTAGGTTTAGAGTGACCATCCTTTCAGTTTCTTGCTTAATCATTTGAATTCAGTAATTCTATATAACAGGATTTGCTAATGTATGTCTGATATGAATTATTTGCATAAAATGAACATGATAGGTGCAGTATAGATCTTCAACATTTACTTGAATTAAACAAGAACTTTATGTTTTAAAATAATTTTCTTATTTTGATTTCTTAAGGAACTCACCCAAAGGCACTATGAAAATATTGCACACAGTGTTATGCCTATCTCTTTTGGAATATTTTCCAAGCATTGCTTTTTGAACACAATAAACACATACAAAGATGGATGGATGGTGAAAAAAATGACAATATTTTTGTCTTTCAGGAGAAGATGTTGATGATGTAGTAGAATAACTATAATAAATGGGTCTCTGGCAAAAGGAAATGAGCTGTGAAAATAGCAAAATCACATTGTGACAAATACTTCAGAAATGCTTTATCACAGAAATCTTTTAAGTATGTAATGTGTGATCCTAACTAAACAGTATTATTACACATATGTTCATATGCTGTATAAAGTATGTGTGGATGTCAGTTAAAATACTGCATTATTTTTTTCAAAATAAAGATGTGTGTAGTCATTAAGAAGAAATCCTTCCAGACAGCAGTACAGTATATGACAATGAAGTGCAACATTAGTCTAGGAAACACCCCTTTTGACTTTGATTAATACGTATTTAAAGAGGGGAGTCTTTTACTATGCCTGTCAAATTCAGGAACGACTTCTTACAGCTACTGCTGTAGCAGCCCAAGAAAATCTTCTCACAATATTCTATCTGTTATTGCAGTGGGACTTTTCAAAACAGTTTTCACTGAACTTTCTTTTCCAAGTAAGAACAAAGCATGGTGAATATGGCAATTCCCTCGGTCTCAAATGACCAGTATTATAGGCCTACCTTGTATGAAATCACGTAACCGCACTTGAGGCCTGTATAGTAGCAAACTAATGTCAGAAGCACAAATAATTGACTTTGCGGTACAGAGTGAATAAAACTTTCTTCCTCTGTAGGACAGTAAATTTCTACTTGTGAGATGTAAGAAGGAGGCTTGTTAGCTGCATCTTAAATATTTTATTATTGGCAACAAACGTGTAAGGTTGTTGGAGGCTGGGTTTTTAGTGGAGGGAAGGGACCACCGTCAACCTGCTCTACTTCTGAACCATTTCAGTTTTTGTATGCAGGAGAGTTATTATGATGTGTCAAGAGAAGCATTAGAATTGGATGGAACTACCTCTAATTGAATTAGTGACGGGTGTCAGGGCTTTTATTTTAGCCAGTATGTAGGTCTCAGTTTACCTCAAGTTTGTTTTCCATCCAGTCCCAAATTGGGGGGAGGGGCGGGAAGGGGAAAGGAAAATCAATTGCTTGTGGATCTCCATAGATAGCAGCCTCCAATTCCCTTTCTCAAAAGCGGGTTATTTTTACTAGATTGTCATCCTTCCACCTAAAATATCCTTTGAAGTTATTAGACTTCTAAATTCAGACTTTAACACTGATGGGAATGCAAGCCTGAATGCCGTTGGGCAATGAATCAAAAAGATGAGATCCAGAAATGATTTGCTGCATTTCATTCTTAAATTCAGGTCACACCAACACTTTAAATGGATTTGTATGCTAAGCAGGCTTGGCAGTCAGCATGCTGATTCTTGGCATCCCAGGAAAGCAATATTTTTTATTTAATTTTTTTAAAATTAGAGTGCTCATGGGAAAACACCAAACAAATAAAAGTCAACAAATCTTAAAGCAAGATTAATAGAGACTGCATGGCTCTTGGGGTTGATAAAAGGATAGTTGTAGAGTCTTATCTCTCTAGGTCATTGATTTGAATAAAGTTCAGGTTCCTAGTAACTGAACCCCTGATTCAGCAAGATACTTAGGTATCTGCCTATCTCTATGCACCTGAGTAGTGCCATTATCTTCAGTAGGACTGTTCACATGCTTAAAGTTAGGTACGTGCTTAAGTACCTTGTTGAAACAGGGCCAGAATATTTGTTCTCTCTGATGATGATTAGCCTATGAGAAATGATGTGGAGGGCTCAGTTCACTTCCCAGGAGACAGGTATCCAAATTCAAAACCCACCAGCATAATTTAGCAATAATTGCCATCTCTGCTGACAGTCTGACCAGCTATTCTCTCATCTCCAGGGGAGGGCTTCTCAGGTCAGGGGTGAGGTTTACTGGAGGGAGGATTAGGCAGTTGTTTCCTGTGCTCTACACCTTTCCTGAAATCTCCAGAGCTACTTGTGTGGTTCCTTTTACAGGCACTAGGCATTACTAATAATTTTTGAGCAGGCAGAAAAGTAAGATTATAATACAGAAAGTCAGAGAGAGCACCAAGGAGGCTCATACTTCCAAGAGTTAATGAAAATCCTACAACATATGTGGCTAAATTCAAAGGGCAAATCAGCCTTGCACGATTTTATTTGCCACTCATCCCTGGTAAATATTTTAATTTGGAGGGGCAAGTGAAACATCATTTTGCCCTCATTATCATAAATCAGCATGACTGGGGCTAGTGAATTGCCACAATAAGTTAGCTACCAATTACTAACATCTTCTACAAACCCAGACTAACTTGGCTTTCTACAAGGGTCTTCAAAAGGGAGAGAGAATATTTTCAACACTCTGTGGAACAACAGAGCCACTCTGTGCCTTCAACTGCAGCCTGCTGTAGCTTCTGCAGTCCTTGCATTCCCTTTGCACAGGAGTTCCTAGCTGAGGGAGCGAAGTAGTTGTGTAATCATTGACTCTTTTTCCACCTCAGCACCAAAGCTCCTCCTGAGTGGTGGTGTGAACACAGATCCCATATAACACCGTAGAATCAAAGGATATTAGGGTTGGAAGAGACCTCAGGAGGTCATCTAGTCCAATCCCCTGCTCAAAGCAGGACCAACACCAACTAAATCATCCCAGCCAGGGCTTTGTCAAGCCGGGCCTTAAAAACCTCTAAGGATGGAGATTCCACCACCTCCCTAGGTAACCCATTCCAGTGCTTCACCACTCTCCTAGTGAAATAGTGTTTCCTAATATCCAACCTAGACCTCCCTCACTGCAACTTGAGACCATTGCTCCTTGTTCTGTCATCTGCCACCACTGAGAACACCCTAGCTCCATCCTCTTTGGAACCCTCCTTCAGATAGTTGAAGGCTGCTATCAAATCCCCCCTCACTCTTCTCTTCTGCAGACTAAATGCTGCAGTACCCAGGAGGAGTGAATGGAGAACAAAGAGCTTAAACTGGTGATGCTGCCATTGAGGCATTCTGGCTGTGAAATTTGCCCTTAAAGAGGTAGGATCAACATCTGTTATGCCCAGTTGTGTTTAGAATTACTCCAGTTCATCAGGCCACTGACATCTAGAAAGCGCCAGATTATAGGATGAACTGAAAATGAACATACTAGGTGCAAGCTTGTCACCTTAGTGAAAATGTGTTTGCAAAACCTTTGCATTTTTTAAAAGTGAATACAATGTTTAAATAGAAAACAAAATAGACCCTAAATCTGTATTCCCCAAATATTTCATTTTTACAAAAAAATGAGCGTAAGTACTATTTAAGACTGTGGTAGAGTGAAATGTAAATTAACACAGTAAAAGTAGGGGTGTCAAGGGATTAATCGCGCTGTTAAACAATAATAGAATACCATTTATATAAATATTTTGGATGTTTTCCATATTTTCAAATATATTGATTTCAATTACAACACAGAATACAAAGTATACAGTGCTCACTTTATATTTATTTTTTATTATAAATATTTGCACTGTAGAAAAAAAAATAGTATTTTTCAATTCACTTAATACAAGTACTGTAGTGCAATTTCTTTATTATGTAAGTTGAACTTACAAATGTAGAGTTATATACAAAAATAACTGCATTAAAAAATAAAACAATGTAAAACTTTAGAGCCTACAAGTCCACTCAGTCCTACTTCTTGTTCAGTCAATCACTCAGACAAACACATTTGTTTACATTTGTAAGAGATAATGCTGCCCACTTCTAGTTTACAATGTCACATGAAAATGGGAAAGTGGCACTGTTGTAGCCGGTGTTGCAAGATATTTACATGCCAGATGCGTTAAAGATTCATATGTCTCTTCATGCTTCAACCACCATTCCAGAGGACATGTGCCCGTGCTGCTGCTGCTGCTTGATAATGATCCAAAGCAGTATGGATCGATGCATGTTCATTTTCATCATCTGAGTCAGATGCTGCCAGCAGAAGGTTTACTTTCTTTTTTGGTGGTTCGGGTTCTGTAGTTTCTGCATCAGAGTGTTGCTCTTTTAAGACTTCTGAAAGCATGCTCCATACCTCATCCCTCTCAGATTTTGGAAGGCACTTCAGATTCTTAAGCCTTGGGTTGAATGCTGTAGCTATCTTTAGAAATTTGACATTGGTACCTTCTTTGCGTTTTGTCAAATTTGCAATGAAAGTGTTCTTAAAATGAACAACATGCTGGATCATCATCTGAGACTGCTATAACATGAAATATATGGCAGAATGTAGGTAAAACACAGAGCAGGAGACGTACAATTCTCCCCCAAGGAGTTCAGTCACAAATTTAATTAATGCATTATTTTTTTTACGAGCGTCATCAGCATGGAAGCATGTCCTCTGGAATGGTGGCCCAAGCATGAAGGGGCATATGAATGTTTAGCATATCTGGCACGTAAATACCTTGCAATGCCAGCTACAAAAGTGCCATGCAAACGTCTATTCTCACTTTCAGGTGACATTGTAAAAAGAAGCGGGCAGCATTATCTCCCGTAAATGTAAGCAAACTTGTTTCTCTTAGCGATTGGCTGCACAAGAAGTAGGACTGAGTGGACTTGTAGGGTCTAAAGTTTTACATTGTTTTGTTTTTGAGTGCAAAAAAAATCTACATTTGTAAGTTGCACTTTCATGATAAAGAGATTGCACTGCGGTACTTGTATGAGGTGAATTGAAAAATACTATTTCTTTTATCATTTTTACAGTTCAAATATTTGTAATAAAAATAATATGAAGTGAGCACTGTGCCTTTTGTATTCTGTGTTGTAACTGAAATCAATATATTTGAAAATGTTTAAAAACATCCAAAATATTTAATAAATTTCAATTGATATTCTATCATTTAACAGTGCAATTAAAACTGCGATTAATTGCGATTAATTTTTTAAATCGTTATTATTATTTTTTTAGTTAATTGTGTGAGTTAACTGCAATTAATCGACAGCCCTAAATACAATGATGCATTTTTAAGGAAAACACTTAATTTTCATATCAGGTACTATTTAATCCAAAATATTTGACCTGAAATGAATTGAAACTGTCAGAAATCTGAGAAGCTAGTCAGCCATTCAAAAGAGATTGGAGAAGTTCAGCACATCCCTAATATAAATTGGGCCCACATAAAATTTGCATTTTTGGTATGAAAGAGATGCATGCATTGCTTATTTCAGAAAAATTCAGGCATATAGAAAATATATTGAGGTCTATTCTAGGTTTTGATGCTTGGAAAAATTTATGTGGGTAATTGCCAGTTATGTTAAAATGGCACGTCATAGGCAGGAACAGACTTCTGTGTTACTGGTTTATGAGAGACAAGGTGGCTTAGGTAATATCTTTTATTGGACTAACTTCTGTTGGTGAGAGAAAGAAGCTTTTGAGCCACACAGAGTTCTTGTTAGGTCACTGTGACCAACATGGCTACAACTACATTCATTACTAGTTTATGAACAGTTATAATATGATTAAATACGTTATAAAATTTGCAACCACTGAGTGTCTTAAAGATTATTAATCCTGATAGATTTGGAAAACACTTTCCCCTGATCATATACATTTTTCACAATAAAGCATAAACATCTACATTAAAATAGAAGAAAAACTAAAATGGTCCTGAAACTCCATCCCAACTCTCTAATTTGTGTCTAGGAGGTTCTGTAGCTGATACAGGATCATGTTGATTTCAGTGAGCTTTGGAAGAGGCCCTCACCAGTTCCTCTGCCATGTGAGTAACAACTGAAGCCAAAGGGACCATTCTTGTAAGTGCTCCCCAAGATTAATAAGTGCTGCACAATCCAAACTTTACAATATTTTATTACCCTGTTATTAGATCCTGTACTGCAACATGTGTTTACAACCGTTGTAATAAAACACACTGAGGGAAAGTATTGGAAGCTGCTGTCTTTCAAATGTCACTCTAATTGCTTCCTTCTTTTAAAGGAAAAAAATGGCTTTGGGCAATATAAGAAACTAAGGACCTAATCCTGAAAACCTTTGTTCATACAAATAGCCCCACTGAAGTATATGGGATTTCCGAGGTGACTAAACAACTCACATAATGGTTTTCAGGTTGAGGCCCTCAGAGCTCCATTCTACTCTTGTATATATGGATGTATATCCTATTATAGTAAATGGCAGTTGCATCTGGGGGCCAATTTTGGTATGGTCCATCTTCTGTAATCACTCATGCTGATGTAAACATGGAGCACCTCTAGGGCTTGTCTACACTCCCACTTAAGTTGATGTAACTTACGTTGCTCAGGGGTGTGAAAAAACCACTCCCCAAGCGATGTAAGTTACATCGACTTAAAGCGCTGTCTACAATGTGCTATGTCAACAGGAGAGCATCTCCTGCCAACATGGCTTCCGCCTCTCATTGAAGTTGAGTAATTACATCGACACGAGAGCACGCTCCCACCAACATAGTGCGTCTTCCCCAAATGCGCTACACTGGCACAGCTACAGCCGATGCAGCTGCTCTGATGTAGCACAGTAGTGAAGACAAGCCCCTACTGAATGCAAGAACATTTGTCTATGTATTGGGCAGAAATTCTCTAGAAAATATAAAGTTTTACTTTTTGTGGCAAATAATTTAAAAGGAATTCTATAGTGGCAGAAGGTGTATTTGTAAAGATTTCCGGCTGAGATTTTGACAGTGATTTTGGTGGCCTGAGACAGAATCTGAAACTGAGGCCACCCCTTCTTTCAAAAAATTACTACTAAGACGACTACTGAGGGGGTGGATTGGAGAGTGAGCCCACCTCCCATTTACCCTGCTGAGGCTGGGCCCAGCTCCCCGCTCTGGTTTGAGTGAGTGGCGCTGTGACCTTGCGTGTCAGATCACAATGCCACTCAATTTGGGAGCCCTCTAAAACAATGGGCCCAGGGCAAACTACTCCTTTTGTCCCCCATTCTGGTTATGTATGAACTTGCAGTGTTAATCTTTTAGTTTAAAGTAAGGTTTGTAAGGGAAACACTGAGAGACATTTAAATTACAGTGCAGTATTGTGACTGGCAATGTTAGCATTAATAGAATGTCCCTTGTCTAGATCTCATATAAATGTGTTCAGCATGAATACGTAAAATGAGAGGAATTGCTCCCATAAGAAAAAAGTGGGATGCTTACATTTTGACACATCTATACATTTAATTTTGTTGGTACTTTTCCCTTGTGTACCTTCTCAATAAAATTCTCATAATACTAATCAGAGGACATTAATGTATTCAAATAAGCCCTTTTTCTCCACAATTACACCATTAGATTTTATTTCAGATACATTTCTGTATGATCACAGAATTTATACAAGAACTACACCTTTTATATCAAGCATAGATTTGCATATTAAACTTTATGTTTAACTGTGACAGAATCATTGTGATTGATCAGTTTATGAAATGATTTGGAAATTTTTCCTAGACTGGATATTTCTTCTGGCTTCCTCTGAAGATAAATTCTGTCCTGCATATGTGACAGTGATTCCCTCTCTGTTGCCTGTCTCTTCTGGGATGCATTATGGGAACCCAGTATCCATCCCAGTGGATGGAATTACAGAAAAAGGACTTGTTGAGGCGGAGTGTTCTATCCTGGCAAGCTCTCTATTGAGAAGCCGTTAGTAAAGATTACTGGTGTCCATAAGCGAGGGTTTCTCTTTCTGGTTTGTGGTATGGGGAACCAAGTAGATTGTGATTAATGTTTTTTTTTAATGTGAATCTGGGAATACGTCTAGGCATTCATAATTTAAAAAAAAAAACTTTTGAACATATGATATAGTACCAATTAAAGCAACATGGCCCAAAATTTCAAATGTAGGTAACCTAAAATGAGGCACCCAAATCCATAAGAACATAAGAACAGTCATACGTGGTCAGACCAAAGGTCCATCTAGTCCAGTTTCCTGTCTTCAGACAGTGGCCAGTGCCAGATTCTTCAAAGGGAATGATCAGAACAGGACCATCATCAACTGATCCATCCCCTGTTGCCCAGTCCCAGCATCTGGCAGTCAGAAGCTTAGGGACACACAGAACACGGGGTTGCACCCGTCACCATCTTGGCTAATAGCCATTGATGGACTATCCTCCATGAACTTATTTAATTATTTTTTGAACTCTGTTATAGTTTTGGCCTTCACAACATCCCCTGGCAATGAGTTCCACAGTTTGACTGTGCATTGTGTGAAGAAATACTTCCCTTTTGTTTGTTTTAAATTCATTGGGTGACCCCAGTTCTTGTGTTATGTGATGGGGTAAATAACACGTCCTTATTCAATTTCTCCACACTATTCATGATTTTATAGACCTCTATCATAACCCCTTTAATCATCTCCTTTCCAAGATTGTCAATCCCAATCTGATATATCCAGATTTAGGCAACAACATGTTTAAAGAAAGTTAACTTATCTTCAGAGCTGCTAAATCAATGGGATTTTGCAGATATTCAACACCTCTGGAAATCAGGGGTTTTTATTTAGATACTTTGCCATACTTAACATGCTTAACTTTAGGCACTTGCATATGAAAGTTTGGACACTTGTATTTTATAAAACTGAAATTTCTCCCTATTGTCCTTCCTAATAACTATCACAGCAACAATCTTACCTGATTAATGCCTTACTAGTGATGTTAAATATTAGGGAAGCTTCAGTTTGATACTTCAGAAAGAAGCATCATTATGTTAAATAAAAACAACTTTTTAAAAATGTGGTAATATGAAAATTATAAAGAACGTTTTAGCTAATATATTTAAAAGTAGGGTGACCATACATCCAGTTTTGGTCAGGATAGTCCCCTTTTTAAGCCCTATCCCGAGTGTCCTAATTTTTTTGGCGAAACTGGGCATTTGTTCTGTTTGCTCTTACCAACTGATGATCAGATGGCAAGAGCAAATGGGACAAATGCCCAGTTTTGCCAAGAAACTGGGGTATGCCCCCCCAGTGGGGTGCGGAGGAATGTTCAGGGGGGGAGAAGTGAGTGGCAACACTAGTCCCGCATGGCGGGGCTCAGGTGAGCAGTGATGCCAGCCAGCCCCGTGCATGGGAGGAGGGAGGCCCTAAGGCCAGCCCCGCGCATGGAAGGGGGCTCTGGTAAGCGGCTTGGGCCAGCCCCACTTGTGGGGAGGAGGGCTCCGGCGAGCAGCTCGGGCCAGCTCTGCATAGATTGGGGGCTCAGGCGAGCGACTTGGGTCAGCTCTCTGTGAAGGGAACTCGGGCAAGCCCTGCGCAGTGTCCCATTTTCTAGGGTTACCTTACGTCCGGATTTTCCCGGACATGTCCAGCTTTTTGGTCCTCAAATCCCCATCCGGGAGGAATTTCCAAGAAGCCGAACATGTCCGGGAAAATACTCCCAGCTTTGCCGGCATCCCTGCCCCAGTCCCGGGCTTACCTTAGAGCGGGCTCCGGCAGGCTGTGAGCTGCAGTCGGATTCCCCCGCAGCGGCGGCTGCTGCTGCTGGTAGACACCTCAGCTCTGTGCAGCTGAAGAGCCCAGCGTCTTTTGCCCGAGCACTACCGGCTTCACAGTTTGCCATGCAGCCCCCATAACTCCAGCCTCTGTGCTCCTGGCCGGGCACTTCCCCAGCGCAGCAGCAGCCAGAGCCCGGGAGGCGGGAAGCACCTGGCCAGGGGCGCAGGGGCTGGAGGTATGGGGGCTGCGCGGCAAAAATCTTTCCTTGCAAATGGGACAGTCATAGATGACCAGTAGAAAAAGGCTACTTTCACTCCAAGTAAATAGCTGGCTCCATTTATACAGTCACACAAGCTTGCACAGTTTGTGCTTGTCAGCAAACTTGGGAACACTTTTTTAGCTGAACAGTATTCTTAAACCATGATCAGAGACTCAACAGTTGTCTTTTTTGTAATGGTCATGTATGATCAAGGGCCCATGTAATCTGTAGCAAAGAAGACCTGTGGCAAACCCCTGGTTTCTGTGGCACTCTGCTGTGGTAGACTACAAAGTCTGTACCGCCTTCATTTACATTAAAAACTGAAATTTCTTTGGGAGATAAATATGGAGATGAACAGTACAATTGGTGTTATTTATTATATGCTGTCCTCAGATTTTTCATTGTCAGTCTGCAGCAGATTTTCATATTGAAATTCTATACTGCATCATGGAAGTTCTTGAAGGTAGAAAGCAATTGGAGCTTCTGACATTGGAGGAAGATTACACTGCTCTACAGCCAAAATGCTTCTGAAATAAATGTAGTCAAACTTTACTAATTCTGGGTCACTGAGAACGAAAATGATGCTTAAAATTGTTGATTGGCTCTAGTTTTCAAGATATGCTATTGGGTCAGTATATACAACCCTTGACTTGGGAATGGCGGAGGATAAGTGAGTTATAAAGGGAAGGGATCTCAATTTAAACCAGAAATGACTAAAAGACATCTTTGACTGGATCTATGAATAAATCTATGACTGGGTTTGGACAGTACTTGCTTTTTAGGCAAAACAATGAATGATGCAATCTGAAGCTGGTATTGCGTCATACATGATATGAATTGCATCATGTTATTCCTAGAAGTCATGGATGATGCAATCATAACGAAGCTTACATCACTCTGCTGAACAAATTCCCCTATATCAGCTCTAGAAATCATACAGTGTCGTGCTCTCTTATTTGTCAGTGTTTGATTTTGCAAAGGGACACATTTCTGTTTAGCCAAAGTGAGCAGAGATGCCTCGTACTTGTGTGAACAGTGCAGATAACTTCTGCTATGTTTGTGGTGAAGTGACTTTTGCATCACAAAAGCGCAGTATAACCACTAAGGTTAAGAAAGCCTATCACCTTTCTTTTGGCTGCCAAATTGGAGATCAGGACAAGAGGTGGGCCCCACACATATGCTGCAACACTTGTGCAACAAATCTTCGCCAGTGGTTGAACAGGAAAAGGAAATCTATGCCTTTTGCAGTGCCAATGATTTGGAGAGAGCCAACAGATCATACCAGCAATTGTTACTTCTGCATGGTGCCTCCAGTTGGGAAAGGTGTGTCAAAGAAGAAAAAGTGGACTGTGCATTATCCAAACATTCCATCAGCTATACGCCCAGTACCCCACGGAGAAGGACTGCCGGTTCCTGATGCACCAGAATCATTCTCACTTGAGTCAGATGAGGAAGAGGAAGAGGATGAAACTTCTGGTCCTGAACCATCAATGTCACAGGACCCACATTTTCTCCCATCTTCCTCCTCTGAACCACACCTCATAACACAAGGTGAACTGAATGACCTTGTCAGGGATTTGGAACTACCCAAGAGTAAGGCAGAGCTGTTGGGCTCCAGACTACAGCAGTGGAATCTCCTGGCAGGTGATGTTAGGGTTTCCATGTTCTGTGACCGTCAAAAGGATCTTGTCCCATTCTTCTTCATGGAAGGTGATCTTGTAGCCTGCAACAACATCGATGGTGTGATGGTAGCCCTCAACGTCGTTCACGATTCAGATGAGTGGAGACTGTTCATTGATTCATCGAAGACGAGCCTTAAAGCTGTTTTACTGCATAATGGCAATGTTTTGCCATCAATTCCAGTTGGTCATGCAGTCCATAGGAAGGAAACCTATGACAACATGAAACAACTTTTGAGGTGCATAAACTATGACCAACATCAGTGGCAGCTTTGTGGCGATTTGAAGGTTGTTGCTCTCTTGCTTGGTCTGCAGACTGGATACACAAAGTACTGCTGTTTTCTCTGCGAATGGGACAGTCGTGCAAGAGATTCCCACTACATCAAGAAAGATTGGCCACTCCGACAGTCATTGGAGCCTGGGAGGAAAAGTGTTCAGCATCCACCACTTGTTGAATCAAGGAAGATTTTGTTACCACCCTTACACATCAAGCTGGGTCTGATGAAGAACTTTGTCAAGGCCATTGACAAAACACAAGCAGCTTTCAAGTACCTCCGTGGAAAATTTCCAAGGTTAAGTGAAGCTAAGATAAAGGAAGGTGTCTTTGTTGGTCCTCAGATTCGTGAACTTCTTCGAGATGATGCATTTGACCATGCACTGCGTGGCAAGGAAAAGACGGCATGGAAAGCCTTCCAGTTAGTGGCAATACATTTTCTTGGAAACAACAAGGCAGACAACTACAGGTTGTTGGTGGAAAACCTCCTCAAGGCATACAAAAGCCTTGCTTGCAACATGTCACTAAAGATACATTTTTTGCACTCTCATCTAGATTTTTTTTCCACCGAACTGCGGAGCAATGAGCGACAAGCACGGCGAGCGATTTCACCAGGACATTGCAACAATGGAGAAACGCTATCAGGGCAAATGGAGCCCATCAATGCTTGCAGACTATTGCTGGACAGTGACAAGAGATGCTCCATTTAATGAATACAAGAGACAAGCCAAGAAGCACCGAGTAGACACTTAATAGGACTAAACTATGTACAGAATAGTTTTTTGCCTTTTGTTTCATAAAAAAATTTATTTATATAACGCTTTTGCTGATTTTTAAAGTGTTACATAAACAGGACAGGTGAAATATTATCATGTAAAGCAACCATAAACACATGAAAAGACCTAGGTTTACAATTTATGATTAAAACTCTACTATCTACACAATATACATAGACATAAAATGTAAAAACTTAAATATCTTAGAAACAGTAGCCAATCAGTTGTTTTAATTGTCATATTTGAATTCAGCACATCAAAATACATAATAAATAGCACATTTTATCTCTGAAGCAGATGACTTCTCAAAAATTGTAGACCAGTGTTATTATTTTGGGATATTCACATTAGCTGAAAGTTTCAACTGCAATCACCTTCAGTGAAACAGTTAACAATGTAGACATTTAAACTCTTACCATTATAATGAACAGTTAATACCTCATTGAGAGCTATTTCTTTAGGCCATCTGTAAATCCAGCCAGAAACCACTGGATCAATTTATGTTCAGCTCACTTTTTTCAAACGTTCTTTTCTTTGCTAATGTGCAGGCTAGAGACTTTTTTTTTGATTGAAAGATTAGATTCTGAAACACGTTACTGGGACAATTTTGACAGCCACAGAATATATAGGGACCTATATATGATGAGTATCTGAACTACTATCTCCTCAAAGTTTTAAGTCTTTGACTAAGTTTATAAAGAAAAAGTAAAGAAATTGATGCTTTAATACCTTGTAAATTTTCAGGAAAGAAACCTCTATGTATGATAGAAAATCAAATGAAACATAAAAGAAAGAAAGGTATACAGCAACATAAGCATCTACAAAGTGTAAGCAGTACTGTTAATTAGAACTGTTAAAAAGTCTTGCAACACAACCATATGAAATTGTTAATTTTCTTTTCAGTCATGGATGAAAACTTGACAATTTTCACGTGAAATAATTTTGGCACCAAAAGCCTTTTCTCAAAACTCAAACTGAAAAATGTTGTGGTCTTTGGATAAATGTGATTTTTTTCAAGATTGATGTTTTTAGATTTGTTTTGGTTTTGTAAATAAATAACCATGATAGTTATATATAGGACAAGGTGACATGTTAAAATCACACATTAGGGCTTTAAGGTTCAAATGACCCAGTATGAGCCATACACAACACCTGAAAGTTAACAAAACTCATAGTTTTCATTTTGATGTTCATCTTCACTTTAAAGGATTCAAATGAACCAGAATGATAAAACAAAGATCCAGGATTTTAAAAACATGTGAACAGAAATCATCAGTCTTAGCTGAAACACACAAGCACTGAAACTGGCAACGTTTCACAGAGCTGAATGTGCTAATTCCTGGCACCACACTGGGGAGACAAGATAATTGGGAGTTACTGTGTAATATGTCATATGCGATACCTCAAAATGTTATGAAAGATGAATATTTATATTGGAATGAGGAATAATGGGTGCTATTTTGTACTTCCAGCTTTTAATGTTCTAAATAATTTTAAAATACCCAAGTTATATGAAACTAATAGCACTTGTGCGGTTAACAGAATTACTGGCTTTTTTCATGGCACAAAAGCGTAAGCACTACACTTAATAAACAACTCTCCATTCAGCAAGACATAAACTGAACAACACAAAATTAGGGCTCGATTCTGCAGCAATCATTCACATGAATGGACACATTGACTTCAACTGGACTACATCTGTGAGGGAGGGTTGTCGGATTAAGCCCATACAACTTTAAAATACGAAGCAAAGATCTAGCAATGACTACTATAAGTCATTGTAAGGTAACCATCAGCATAATGTCTAGGCAGCAGTTGCACTATAGCTTATCTCATCTCTCTCTTTATTTAAACCTCCCAACTGCAAAAATATCATGTAACCAAGTAAACATTGAAGCTATAGCATTAAAAAAGCATTAAACTTTTCCTATCTCATCTTGATTGTGCTCAAAGGCCCATCGGTATTATACACTTGGAAACATTCAAAAACACATTTTAAAGAAAGAAACAGATTCAGAAAATATTTTTCTAAGATATATCAGTGAAAATCTTATGTGCTGCATATCTACAGGTGCTAGCTGCCAACATTGCTCCCTCACAAGCAAATTAAAGGAGTCATAGTTAAGGGGAAAAAGCAAAACTGAAGATGAGAGGGCAGAAGAGGAAGTCTTGTCTCTAATAAGAAAGTGAATGTCTCAAAGAAAAAGATAATGTGCTTTCCATAAAGGTACATATTTGAAACCAAATGGATATGCATAAACAGGCTCAACCTGGAAGCTATTATATCATCTTGCTTTAAATATTATCTGTCTTTCTTTGTGAGACCCACAGGTTATCACAAATGTGCACCAGAGGGTACATGCATCTAGACATAAATAGGAAGAAGTAATGATGGCCTTTAAAGTTGAGTGGGAACACTTAAAATATAGTATAACAAATTGTTTAAACTATGCATTGGATGCAATATGCTGTCAGGTACTCTAAGGCTCAAAGCATTGTAGTCTTTTTCTCAAAGACATTATGCTCCTTCTCTCATTCTACAATCTCACAAAACACAGAGACAGAGAGATTAATGGAAAGCAGGAAATGAGCTGCCCTTTCACAGATAAACATACAGGATGCTGATGATTTTACTTTTAAAATATACATATATTTTTAAATGCCCAATAGGACGTTATCACCTAAGACACAAAAATAGCTCAGAGGACATCATTCCAAGATACATCAAGTGATTAGTGGGACATTTCTGCCCTTCACGTTACATGATGCTTAGCATTCCTCACTGTGACAGGTTTAGAACAGAGACTTGTGGAAGGTAAACGGGAAAGTTCTTGATGTTCTGAAGCATAAACCAGTTTAATGCTTTCTGAATGTTCTGTGCCTCTAGATTAATATCTGCAGTTTATCAGAGGAGGAGGTATTGCATAGTGAAGATCAACTCTGTGAGTTTGTCTGCACTTACACATCCCACTAACTCAGGGGTGGGCAAACTACGGCCCTTGGCACCACGGGGCTAAGGCAGGCTCCCTGTCTGCCCTGACCCCGTGCCACTCCCGGAAGTGGCTGGCACCATGTCCCCATGTCGTCTGCAGGCACCGCCCCCTGCAGCTCCCATTGGCCGGGAATGGAGAACCACGGCCAATGGGAGCTTCGGGGGAGGTACCTGCAGGTGAGGGCACTGCACCGAGCCCTCTGCCACCCTCCACCCCCGCCAGAGGCTACAGGGACGTGGTGCTGGCTGCTTCCAGGAGCAGCGCAGGGCCAGGGCAGGCAGGGAGCCTGCCTTAGCCCTGCTGCACACTGCTGCCACCCCGGAGCCCACACCCCAAACCCCTCCTGCACCCCGCACCCTTGGCCTGAGCCCCCTGCCACACCCCACATCCTCCTGCACCACAACCCCCTGCCCTGAGCCTGCTCATACACCCTGCACCCCAACCCCTTGCCCTGAGCCCCTTCCTGCACACCGCACTCCCTCCCGCACCCCAACCCCCTGCCCCAGCCCTACATTCATGGCCCTGCATGCAATTTCCCCAACCAGATGTGGCCAAAAAGTTTGCCCACCCCTGCACTAACTGATAAAAAGTGAAGCAGGAAAAGGTGACTTTAGAGTGGGAACACAGAGCAGAACTACCATCAAGGATGCTACTAGAATAAGAACCAGCTACATCACAGCGGGTACCCACAAGGATAAGGTAATGGCTTTCTAAGTCAGAGATTGTGGGTTCATGTCCCATTTGGGGTGAAAAACAACTTCCTTCCTGTATATTGCAAGGAAACCTTAGCCTTATTTAACAGGTGGAGTGATAGCTTGGGGTTTAAGCATTGGCCTGCCAAACCCAGGGTTGTGAGTTCAATTCTTGAGGGGGCCATTTAGGGATCTAGGGCAAAAATTTGTCTGGGGATTGGTCCTGCTTTGAGCAGAGGACTGGACTAGATGACCTCCTGAGGGAGGTCCCTTCTAACCCTGATATTCTATGACAATCAGTCCAACACTTTCTGGATATCATGGGAATGGGTACTTCTTTTACAATAATACTCTATAGTGCCTTGAAACATGAACACAAGTCCAAGATATGTCACCAAACTCCTTTCAAAATCAGAAGAGTGCAAATACCTAACATACTTAAGGCGTTCCAAAATACCTCACGTAGCCATTACATACTGCAATTTTAAGTTCAATATCAGCAGACATTTATGAAGTATTACCAGTTGTTCTTGTGATAGCATCATAACATTAGTCAAGCAAACACTATTATTTTTCCACAGAACTTCTGATGCTATTTCCGAGGTTGAAATAACTCACCAGAAACCAACCAACCAACCCACCTCATGGCTCATGATAGATAGGTAATGGAGCAAATAGCAAAACACCCCACCTAATTGCATATACCAAACATTTGGAGCTACACTGACAGTTACAATTACAATAATACCAATAATACATAGTATTTATATAGCATATTATTTCTGCAGAGTGATTCACAAACATTAACTAACTAATCTTTATAATAACCCTGTGAGGTAGATAAATATTATCTCAATTATACAGAGAGAGAAATTGATATACAGAGGTTGTGGAACCTGCCCAAAGTAAACAAGTCAGTGCAAGAAACAAGACTAGAACTCAGGAGTTTCTGACTCAATCCCTTTATATAAATTTGTCAGGGAAGAAACAGTTCCTGATCTTGCTACTTTTTTCTCTACATCCACATCACAAATTAACAACAGATATTCAAGGGTAGCAGATACCTGTTAAGGAACAGTTTGTGTATTTCCATCCCATAGTATTAAATGGGCTGGTTTATTTCTACACATCTTTTTTCATCACTCTTTCTTGCATAAAAAAATCCCAGCTGCTTTATACAGTCACATTACATTTAATGGCATTTGGAACTCAGAAGGCATTCAAACATTCCTTTCTGTAAGCGTCTGTGTTACTTTGTACACTAATTAAGTTGGAGTGTGTAGCGGGGTGGCTACCCCGCTCCTGCCTGAGGGGTTTAAAACAGCCCTGGCTGGGGCAAAGGGAAAAGCCACTGGGCTGATTGGGGAAGTAGCCACAGCTGGGCCATGCCCCAATCAGGCCCCAGCTGGCCCTATATAAGAGGCTGGGAGGCAGGCAGCTCACAGTCTCTCTCTGCCTTCAGAGAGAGAAGGGCCTGGCTGCAGGGAGCTAGAGAGGGTACCTCAGTGGAGCAGGGTTGGGGAAAGGCTGAGGAGCTCCAGCCTGGATAGCCCCAGGCTGCAGCCTGGTAATAGGCCAAGGGGTACTGGGGGTTGCAGAGGGCAGCCCAGGGCTAGGCCAAGGCAGCAGGTCCAAACCCTCCTTGCCAGTGATGAGTGGCCTATACTGCAGTCTGCCCCAGGGAGTGGGGGCTAGTTGGTGACTGGCAGTGGCCTAGTGCTGAGGCAAGGTGGGGATAGTGGGTGGGGGTTCCCCTGGGAGGGGAGACCTAGTGTGTGTGTGGGTACTGCTAGGGGGCAGCACCCAGTAATAGGGGCACCGGGTCCTGGGAGGGACACAGGGGCCAGTACAGAAGAGGACAAGTCTGATCACTGGCCTGCAGAGGGTGCTCCAGAAGCTGGTGAGCTAATTCTCTGGATGACCAGCAGGAGGTGCCGCAGGGGTGAGTCTGGACCCTCTTGCAGAGTGATAATGAGAACATATTGACACCATTTAAGCAACTGAGGAATGAGACAATCTACAAGTAGTAGAAAAACATCTGCAACATGCTTTGGTGCAGGGGATTGGTCAAAACTATTTTAAAAAATGTGTACAGATTGTTCTTGAATGGCTTGAAGCTTATCTATGGAATAAATTTCAAGATTTAAGGGCTACCATATGAAAAGTCATCTTCCCTGCTGAAATGCAAACCAAGTTTAATATATTTGGGGTGTTGGGAATGGAAATTCAAAATAAAACAGCATGATTCAGCTGACTCACCTTAGGCACCCAGTGGCATTGCGCAGCACCTGTGATGAATGGAGCTGTATTTTGTGATCATCCTGGAGGGGCGAGTTGTCCCATCCCGAGTGAGGGATGATCACTGCATTAGTCAACACTGCAAGGGCATCCTGGATGATTGGCATTTTCAGTGCATCACAAGAGGATAGATTCCAGAGAACTCCTACAAAAAGCAAATGATTAATAATTAGTACTTCCGGGTGACAACAGAGAGCAATTCTTGTTTTGAAATTACTTTTCATGGCACTGTTATTCTTAATCAAACTGCATACCAAAGAAAGTCTGCACAGTGTCTGAAGGATCAGTGATGACTAAATACTGCCCCACTAAGAAGTTACCTTTTAATTTTCCTTTAAAAATAAACTGAGTCTCCACAGCAACCCTGAAGTTTATCAGGGTTAAGGCTGACAACTGGTCAGCATGTTTGTGATTTAGCTACTATTTTTTATTAAAAATTAATAAAAATAAATAACAGAACAAGTTTGTGCTACAGATTGGACTGCCATCCACCGGCAACTACAAAGATGGAACTAATTCCTCTTAGGATCTCCTGTGTAACTTGAATGGGGTGGTCCAGTAGCACCTTAAAGACTAACATTTATTTGGGCATAAGCTTTCGTGGGTAGAAAACACACTTCATCAGATGCATGGAGTGAAAATAACTGATACAGGCTTAAATATATATTGGCACATGAAGAGTAGGGAGTTGCCTTACAAGTGGAGAACCATTGTAGACAAGGCCAATTCAGTCAGGATGTGGTCTACTCCCAAGAATTGAGGAGGAGGTGTCAATACCAAGAGAGGGGAAATTGCTTTTGTAGTGAGCCAGCCACTCCCACTCCCTATTCAAGCCCAAACTGATGGTGTTACTGGGAGTTACCACTGGACTCCTCATTGTTTTTGTGGATACAGACTAACATAGGTGCCCCTCTGATACTTGAATGGAGTGGCCAGGCTATGCTCTAGCTACAAATCTACCACAGGATCTCCTTTGACAACTCACATGAAGTGTAACAGCCTTGCAAAATTCTGTTCACCCAGAACAAATCATTTTTACGGGCTAGTCAATTATCTTTTTTCCTCCATTGTCATTATGGCACAGGACATAGAAGTAGATTTTGTGCCTCAGCTGGTAAATGTTCATGACAATTTTGCAAGGCTGGAATATAATTAGTTTTATTAATATATGTATGGCCTACATATTCATAGAGAGAGAGCTAGAATTGTGTTAGTTAATTAACAAAATATATAAGCATTACAAATCTTATCCACAGGTAACAAGGCTAGAGGTCCAAACACTCAAGATAATTTATTTGAAAGAGATACCTTGTGCTAAGATTCAAAAATTACAAAAAGCAAATGAAAAATTACAATAAAATGAAAATTTCTTGGAATAGCCATAAAGATTACATCAAAAGAGACTACTACTCTCACATTTTGGTATTTAAGGATAGACTATCAAAAGCAAACCATATAATTTGAGTTACTTAAACATAAAAATAAAGAAAGTAGACAAAACAGTTATAAATAAAATGGAAAAAAAACAGTGTAGAGAAATGGTTCTTGCTAAATCTTTTTGCAGTATTCTGAGATGTGAAAGTGACCTACAGTAAATATGAACCAATGAATTTTTTAGTTTTATTTATATGCTTAATTTTCCTGTACATATTTCATACATAAAATTGCATATTTTTGTACATACTGATTAATGTCAGTCATTTGGGTAACTATTTCGATAACAAATGACCTGATTGAAATATTCCATATATAGTAAGCAGGTAACTAACTCATTGTCAGCATTAGAGCCAGAAAAATGAAAAAGCTGCAACATAAATACTACTTTGCTGTCGTCTAAAAATAACTTCTTTCTTCAAACATCCCTTTGAATTATTTTTTTCAAACAGCAAATGAAATACTGTATTTCTTTAAGAGAATATGCATCTGCACAGCTACTGAACTCCATTTTTCCGTGGCCTCAGCTATGAAGATTTTATCAGCATGTTTTCATTATACACAAAGTTTCTAATTCTCCACTGCCCGGCACCTTGTATAGCAGGGGTGGGCAAACTTTTTGGCCCAAGGGTCACATCTGGGTATGGAAATTGTATGGTGGGCCCTGAATGTTCACAAAATTGGGAGTTGGAGGTGCAGGAGTTGCTCTGGGCTGGGGCCGAGGGGTTTCAGGGCAGGAGGGGGCTCAGGGCTGGGGCCAGGGCCGGCTCGAGGCACCAGCTCACCAAGCAGGTGCTTGGGGCGGCCAAGGGGAAGGGGCGGCAGGTCGGGCTCTTCGGCGGCAATTCGGCGGCGGGTCCCTCTTGGAGGGAAGGACCTGCCGCCGAAGAAGAAAGCGGTGCGGTGGAGCTGCCGCTGATCACGGCTTTTTTTTTTCCCCCCGCCGCTTGGGGCGGCAAAAACCCTGGAGCTGGCCCTGGCTGGGGCAGGGGGTTGGGGCATGGGAGGAGGGCAGAGGTGCATGCTTCAAGCAGCTCCCAGAAGCAGCGGCATGTCCCCCATCCAGCTCCTACGTGGAGGCGCTGCCAGGCAGCTCTGTGCGCTACCCCTTCCGCAAGTGCCGCCCCTGCATCTCCCATTGGCTGCAGTTCCCGGCCAATGGAAGTTGGGTGGGCTGGGGGACAGCGTGCAGAGCCCCATGGCTGCCCCTAGGCATAGGAGTCAGAGGGGGGACATGCTGCTGCTTCCAGGAGCTGCGTGGAGCGGGGCAAGCCCCACGCCCGCTCCCCGGCTGCAGCACTGGAGCAGGGCAAGCCCTGGACCCTGCTCCCCAGCGGGAGCTCAAGGGACAGATTAAAACGTCTGGAGGGCTGGATGTGGCCCCGGGGCTGTAGTATGCCCACTCCTGTGGTATAGTTATTAACATCTCTGCAAAGTGGGTGTAAAATAATACCAAAGCATCACAGTCACCTTTGATACTTACTTGCCACTCTGCACAAGTGTAAGTAATATCCACAGTGCATAGCAGTGGAAAATGAGACCCATAATTGATTCAATGCCCAATGAAGTCAATAGGAGTATATCCACTGACTCCTTCTAAAGAGGCACATAGGAAGCAGAAACCTGGGCCTCAATCCTGCTGAGCACTTAACCATGTGCATAATCCCATAAGAAACATAAGAATGGCCATACTGGGTCAGACCAAAGGTCCATCTAGCCCAGTATCCTGTATTCCGACTGTGGTCAATGTCAGGTGCTTCAGAGGGAGTGAACAGAACAGGTAATCATCAAGTGATCCATCCCCTCTCACCCATTCCCAGCTTCTGGCAAACAGAGGCCAGGGACACTTCAGAGCATGGTTTTGCATCCCTGCTCATCCTGGCTGATAGCCATTGATGGACCTACCCTCCAAGAACTTATCTAGTTCTTTTTTGAACCCTGTTATAATCTTGGCCTTCACAACATCCCCATTGATTTTTCCCCCCCCCCTTACTCCATGTTAATATTTCCTTATTCTCTTATCTTCCAGAACATTCTTGCTGGTTAAAAGTAAGGTCAGATAAATATCTCCACAACATGCTATATGCAGTGTAGTTGTAGCCATGTCAGTCCCAGGATATTAGAGAGACAGGATAGGTGAGGTAATATCTTTTATTGGACCAATTTCTGTTGCTGAAGAAGAGCTATGTGTAGCTCAAAAGCCTGTCTCTCTCACCTGCCAAAGTTGGTCCAATAAAAGCTATTACCTCACCCACAACAACATGCTGACATTTACTAATGACTGAGACAGTCATTAGTGATATTCTTTAAGCTCCTTTGCCTTATTTATATATACACTAGACATTTCACATAAGAACTTTCTCTCCATAAGGGGGTGCTACTGATAGGGTGAACAGACAGCAAGTGTGAAAAATCGGGATGGGGGTGGGGTGTAATAGGATCCTATACAAGAAAAAGACCCGAAAATCAGGACTGTCCCTATAAAATTGGGACATCTGGTCACCCTAGCTATTGATGTTTGTAAGCTGCTGGAATCTCCACCGAGCTCCACACTCACCAGAGAGTCAAAAAGTCACCCATGCTGGGGTCTGGTTTTAACTCCACAATAACATTAATCATAGGATACCACCACACCAGATCTGACTGTCCGAAATCCTGCTGTCAGGGTGGAATCTAATAAGCCACACTGCCCCAATGAGTCAGCAGTAATGAACGTGCTGCTCCTTGCAGAGTTCCAGCACCTGTTAACAGAAGGAGCAATAGGACAATCCTGGCATATTGTGACAATGCTTCAAATCTACATTTAAGGCTTTAAAAGGTACGGATCATGTCTCTGAAACATTTATTCTCCCCAATCACAAGTGGAGGAGCCCTCTTCTCATCCAGTTGCAGCAGTGGGAGGAGGGCATCCCTGGATACCCTTCCCCACTCAAGGACGGGTGGCACCAGCGTAAACTGGGGAAAGATAGCTTGGAAGCACTTCCCCAGGAGACACAGTACCAGTTTGGGGAGGAGGAAAAGCCCTTTCCTTGGCTGATCAGGAGGCAGAAAAAAGGTCCTCACGGAATTTCATCTCAGGCACCTCCTGCTGTGTGCCAAGCCTCTCTCCTACATGGCTGAAATGTATCTAAGCATACTACCTATCAGCAGTGTGTGTGGCTACGTAAGCTCACAGCCAAGGAGCTGTGCATCCTGAACCCACTAAAGCAAAGAGTCCACCACTGAAGCTTTTGCAGACTGCATCAAAGGAGCCTGCCTTGAAAGCTTTGACACAATTTGTTTCCTTGCACAATAGATGCGTGTGGAACAGCCTAACAGCAAGGCCAGGCAGAAATGGATCCAACTCCCATCTCTCGACTGTCTACCCAAGTGCCTGAATACCATTATCTCTCCTCAAGAGGGCAGGGAATTGGCCTTTGCAACTCACCCAATGCTCATGTATAACTGGGTCTACCCTGTTAAACATGGGTTGGTTTTCCAATGGAGATGACTCCTGACTGTAACTGGAAAGTTTTGCTATCAATAGATGGCCTTGCAGAGTGAGAAGAAGGGGAGTAGGAATTAACTAGATGTATTCTCAATATCACTTTTTCCTCAGTCATTTCCTTTCATTGCATCCTGTCTATCCATTTGCGTGCAGCCTATATATATTGTAAGGTGTTCAAGGCAGAGACCTTGGATCCCCCTTTTTTAGTAAACTACTTAATATTGTCAATCTACTTTATCATACCCTAGGCTTGCCAAGGGCATGTCTACATTTGGATTTTAACACATTAGTTAGTATGTTAAAAATACAGCTTCTTTCCAATGTAGACATAGCTCTGGGATAGATAAAAGAAGTTGTTTAAAAACACGGTAACTGGTCATAGTCAACCCTTTTTTACCATGACCATATCACAAGTTTTTAAATCCAACTGTTTTTCGTCTTCAGTGGGTGCTAAATGGTGATTAACAATGTATTTGGCCTGGTCCACACACAGGTTTTGTACCAGTATAACTGTTAGTTAGTGGTGTGATTTTTTTTTTTTACTGAAGGAATTATATTTGTACAATCCTGGGTCTGTATGCACATATACCAGTATGGTGCATATTAATGGTATAGCTTAATCCCCCACTTCCATTTGGGAATAACTATATCAGTATAAGGCACCTTTACACCTGTATAACTGTGTCCCCACCAGGGGAGTCATTCCACTTTAAATATATCAGCATAGGTAATGTGGCACAACGTTTGTATGTAACCAAGGGCTTAGGTAACATATTTTCTATCTACACTCATTTGCCTAGTGTAGACAAAGCCAGTGAGATGCAGCTGCTGGAGCAGGGGAAGAAAGTTGTTGGCAAGGCAGAAACAGCTCAACTCCACTCTGGGATCTGGCCAGTCTTTCATTGCCTCATATGTTATCTGTTATCTGCTCTTACTCCTCAGCCCTGGTCTCTGGTGCCTCTTCGGTGACATCATATCTTATTTTAGCTGCCACAATGTGCCCCACCCCTCTTCTGAGCACTGTACACAGTATTTGAAGGGTATTATCCTGGGGTATCTTTTTAGCTGATTAATCCTTCCTCCCCTTTCACAGGAAGAGAAAAAGTTCAGGTCAGTCAGCTTCCCAAAGCCAGTGTGCCTCCTTGGCTCCAGCACTGCAAATCCTGATCCCTGGGTGAACCCACTATATGTACTTTATATTTAACATTGCTTTGGGGCAATGGGAGAGCCTTCACTGAGGAGGACTTTAAACTAGGTTTGATGGGGGCAGGATACAAAAGCCCACAGGTAAGTCAAAAACATGGTGACCTGGGAGAGGGGTCGGAACCTGAGGGGAGCATAGGCTGTTATAGCGGGGATAAGGGAGAAACAAGAGAGAACATAGATGGGAAATCAAATCAGTATCTTAGATGTCTGTATACTAATGCAAGAAGTATGGGGAATAAGCAGGAAGAACTAGTTAATAAACACAACTAGGACACAGTTGCCATAACAGAGACTTGATGGGATAATACACATGACTGCAATATGGGTATAGAAGGGTACAGCTTGCTCAGGAAGGACAGGCAGCGAAAAAAGGGAGGGGGTGTCACCTTATATATCAAAGATGTATACACTTGGACTGAGGTTGAAATGGAAATAGGAGAGACTTGTTGAAAGGTCTCTGGGTAACGAGAAAAGGGGTAAAAAACAAGAGTGATGTCATGGTAGGGGTCTACTACCCAGACCACCTAACCAGGAAGAAGAGGTGGCTGAGGCTTTTTTTTAAACAACTAACAATCATCCAAAGCACAGAACTTGGTGGTGATGGGGGACTTAAACAACCCAGACATCTGTTGGGAAAATAACACAGAAGGGCACAGATTATCCAACAAGTTCTTGGAATGTACAGTATTGGAGACAATTTTTTATTTCAGAAGATGGAGAAAGCTACTAGGAGAGAGGCTGTTCTAGATTTGGTTTTTGACAAATAGGGAGGAACTGGATGAGCATTTAAAAATGGAAGGCAGCTTGGGCAAAAGAGATCATGAAATGGT
Source organism: Terrapene triunguis (assembly GCF_002925995.2). Lineage (NCBI taxonomy): Eukaryota > Metazoa > Chordata > Testudines > Emydidae > Terrapene > Terrapene triunguis. Next base: position 6,452,626 of record NW_020664931.1, read on the forward strand.
AGAGTTCATGATTCTAAGGAATGGTAGGAGGGAAAACAGCACAAAGGTAATGGATTTATAAAAGAAGACCGACTTTAGCAAACTCAGGGAGTTGGTAGGTAAAATTCCGAGGGAAGCAAGTCTAGGGGGAAAAACAGTTAACTGGCAATTTTTCAAGAAGACATTTTTAAGGGCACAAGAGCAAACTACCCCACATCATAGGAAAGATATAAAGTATGGCAAGAAACCACCCTGGCTTAACCAGGAGATCTTCAATGATCTGAAACTCAAGAAAGGGTGCTACATAAAGTGGAAAGTAGGTCAAATTATGAAGGATGAATATAAACAAACAACCCAAGCATGTAGGGATAAAATCAGAAAGGCCAAGGCACAAACGAGATCAAACGAGCTAGAGACAGAGGATAAAAAGAAATCATTCTACAAATACATTAGAAACAAGAAGATGACCAAGGACATAATAGCCCATTATTCAAGGAGTGGGTAAAAATAACAGAAAATGTGGGAACTTTGGAAGAGGCTAAATTTAATCAAGCTATCTGGCCAAAGAAAAAACTGAATACCTGATTAGTTTGAAACTCAAATTCATCTTTGATTATTAAACTCTTTATTGTAGCTTTGGTCAGTGTCTGAAATATTCCAGTTCCAATATTCATACAGATAGTGACCTGATGTGCCAAACGCTACCCTCGGATACCACATCAATTAAAAACCAGGTATCGCACGTACATCCAAGATCAGAATGTGGACCTAATTGGAATCCGTGTCCAGAATAGGGAAAGGAGTGTTAAATATCCAGCACAGGTTTCAATGCCATCTTATGTTATAAAAAGGCAAACAACCCTCACATAAACACAATATTAAGGTTACAAATGTAAACACAAATCAAGAAAATGAAAGGTTAAAGTTCACCCAGGAACATCATCCCAACAACATAGCTATTATGTATTTTTGATTTCTGTTTTTCCTGTAAAATATTAATCATACAATAAAACATACAGTATGAACAATGTGGATAAATGAATGCTGCAGGACCCAAACCCCTAGATTTTTCTGAATTAGGTGCATTTAATATTCTACTCTTAAAATTGTATTAATGTATTTTTTTGCATTTAATTTCTGACCTTTAGAAAGAAACAAGCTTCCTCCTTCCTAACTCCTCCATTCTCCACCTCTCTCTTTCTTTCCATCTACACCAAATAAACTGTTTCTAGATGGAGAATATGGAATGCTGAAATCAGAGACACCTCAGAGCCCTCACATTTGACTGTATGCATAAAAACAACTTTGAAAAGACTGTGTATTTGTATCCTTAAACAGTGATACTGAAAATTGACCCAATGTATGTGACAAGAGCTAAGTACCCAGCCAAAATATTCTGTCCAGAGGTTAAACTATAAGGGACATTTGCTGGGGTCCAACGAGGCAATGAATCCTCCCCCACAGGCCATGGAGTGCCAGAGAGTCATTTTGTAACTTTTGCTTTAGTTTCAAGGCTCAGAAGTCTCTGTGGTCATGAGGCTGCTCCACCCAGAGGACTGGGTGTTGGATCTACCTTGTAGCAGGCTATTCCCCCACTCCTCACATGGGCTCCACACACACTACATCAGTTCTGCTGAGCTCAAGATAGACAGGTGGATGGCAGAATTTATCCTACTGAAAAATGTGCATCTATCTTAATAAAATTGTTCTTTTCTAACCATAGGAGTCACCCACAACTTCAAGGAAATTAAAGTGATGTACTTTAAAGGCAATTGCCTAATATTGCAGCTTTCCCTAGTATTAAAGCACTGTTGTTTCTTGGCTAGTTGAACTGTCAAGATGAAAAATTGTCACAGTGAGATTTTCTACAGGGGAAAAAAATCCCACCACCTTTTAAAGTGTGTTTGATTTGATGTTAATGCTCTTAAACCAATGACATTTTCAAATAGAGTTTGACACAGGAACAGTGCAATGTCAAGGAGGCAGCTCCCACACCCATCACAAGCAGATCTTTTTGAATTTTGTAATGGACACAGGAGAACTAGGTGATTCCCTCATTTGTGTCTGCATCAAAGGCTCATGTGAAAGGAGGAGACAAGGGTCAGGCACATAAGTTTCTCACTTAGTATACAAGACTTGAGGGGATGCAGGCTCCAACCTGAGCATATAAGCCACACATGATCATGATCAGTTATTAAATGTCTTCTGACTGTGCCCTTTTTTTTAGAATTAAGATCCATAATTAATATAAAATATCTATAGTATTACAAAGTGAAGGATGAAAACTTGGGCTGGTGTTCCCTTTGAAATGAATGTTTGCAGAATGGGGGCCTTGAACATCGAGAAGTTTTGGATTGCAAATTTAAGGTTCTAACAGCAATATTAACTCACTCATACTGCAAATACTGTATATTAATTCAGGTCCTGTTCTCACAAAGCTTTACTCATGTTAGTAATCTAGACTCACTCCTCCTTATGGTCAAAAGGGTATTATCATTTGCAGCCTTAATGTTTAACTAACAAGCATTTGTTTATTTGGGTCTTTGTTGGGTTTTTATGGTTGGGGTTATTGTTAGCCAAAACAAAACAACAACAAAGACTGAAGACAAAATCACTGGTGTGGCAGTGTAGAATTTTACACATTTTTTTACAACTCTAATGTGTAAACTACACTACTCTAGTTACATAATACAACTCACTCTGCACTAACATAACAGAAAATTTAATTGCCTATTTTTCATATGTGCCAAAAATTACTGTTGTCAAATTTTTTGTTTGGACTTTGGGATTCTTTTTTCCTCAAAACATTACCTACAACTATTCTTCATTGAGGATTAGCAACAAATAAAGTTTGAACTTGTAAATTCAGTGATTTTTTTATTTTTATGCTAAAAATTCTGGGGAGATATATTTGTGTCTGATTACCAAATAGATCGAACCTAACTCCTCCTCCTTCTTTGTACAAGTCACAATGTTTCAGCTCAGAAGCAGGGGCGGCTCTATGTTTTTTGCTGCCCCAAGCATGGCAGTAAGGTGGCCGCCGCCGGCATTCTTGCGGGCGGTCCGCTGGTCACACGGATTCGGCGGCGTCTCTGCGGGTGATCTGCCGGTCCCGCAGCATCGGCATACCCGCTGCCGAATTGCCGCCGAAACCACGGGACCAGCGTACCTCCTGCAGGCACGCTGCCGAAGGCCGCCTGACTGCTGCCCTCACAGCGACTGGCAGGCCGCCCCCCACGGCTTGCCGCCCCAGGCACGCGCTTGGTGCGCTGGTGCCTGGAGCTACCCTTGCTCAGAAGGAACATTTTCAAGAAAGTTTGTGCAAGTGGGGGTTATAAGTCAAGTTGCAATCTAGAATATAGAATTCACTGTCAAAGATGCTGTGATACGCAGGCTTCCTGGGTGAATACTACTACATAAACATTCACTTTTTTAATGTTAGGATCCAGATTTGATTTTTATTGAATTGCAACAGAAACATTTTCACTACCAAGGTCAGATATGTGAAAGCCTAACATTCTGTATCTCAGCTATGCTTTCCCTGGTCTAAAGCTGCATCTAGTGTTTTGGTTTTAAAAAAACAAAATGGTTTATTTTAATATTGCCTGAATGTGTTGCTAGAAACTTAATCTCAAACCTTTTGCTAGAAAGTTTAGCTGGACCGAATTTTGATCTCGTGTAACTCTAGTCACTGAAGTAAAGTTGAACCCACTTACACATGATCTGCATTTGGCCCACCATTACTTCTTCTTGTTTGCTGAATACCTTGAAAATAATATACATATATAACTGTGGAGGGGGAGGAGATGTCAACCAGGTCTGCCAGGTAGTTGTTAGATTTAACATTAGACATTGGGGAGATTAATGCAAGAGGAGAAATAAGTTATAGTGAAAAAGAAAGAGTATTTCTGCTGATAGCCTCTTTTCCCTGACAGTGATGAAGTTAAGTCTGTCCCATATTATATTCATTTTGCACAGAGAAACAGCAAACTCTAAGTGAAAGGAAAGCAGGAGAGTGATCTCACGATTCAAATTCTCCTTGAGAAGGAAAATAATTCAGTCTATTCAAAATAAAGACTTTGGTTCCAATATGCTATTTAAGAGCGAGTGAAAACACCATTCCCATAATAAGAGGCTTATTAGAAAACACTTCACAAATGAAGTCTAATGGATGTTATGCATATAACAGAGAAGATTTTCAAAATGTTTACACGCGTCTATTTGTCTAAGGATATTGTATAGCACCTCTCACCAATGTAACCATCTACTTATACAGGAGCTGTTATTCAGCAACAGGCTCCAACCAAGAAAGCACAATTTTGCACCCACAATTTACTGCAGTTGTGGATTAAAGCAGACATCTCATTACTTGATTACAACAACTAATTCGAAAGTTAGACATCTAAATGGTACCATTGGCTCACACTCAACTGAATGCCAGGCTGATGCTCTTGTAAGAAACAGACTTTTACCTACTAACGAAATCTTAAAATTCAAATGTATGTCAAGTCATAATTTTATGTGCAGCAGTGATGTTTCTATAATATATTTTGTAACAAGGTCTGCCATTCACACTCTGGATTTAGTCCTCCTTGAAGCCTGCGCTAAGCACAATTTTGACAAAAATTCAAAACTTTTAAATAAAAATGTATCCATTGTGACAAAGTTCCTCCTCTATCTTGGTGGGTCCTGGGCTTATTGGCGGATTTTCTTGCCTCAGAGATTGACCATGTGGGTTGGAGAACAGCCCAGAGACCTTCCCCTTTGGAAGAACCCACAGTCCAGGTCAATTGGGAGGTTTGGGGGGAACCCGGGCCCGCCCTCTACTCCGGGTTCCGGCCCTGTGGACTGCAGCTGTCTATAGTGCCTCCTGTAACAGCTGCATGACAGCTACAACTCCCTGGGCTACTTCCCCATGGCCTCCTCCAAACACCTTCCTTATTCTCACCACAGGACCTTCCTCCTGGTGTCTGATAACGCTTGTGCTCCTCAGTCCTCCAGCAGCATACCCTCTCACTCTCAGCTCCTTGCGCCTCTTGCTCCCAACTCCTCACACTCGCATCACAAACTGAAGTGAGCTCCTTTTAAAACCCAGGTGCCCTGATTAGCCTGCCTTAATTGATTCTAGCAGCTTCTTCTTAATTGGCTCCAGGTGTCCTAATTAGCCTGCCTGCTTTAACTGGTTCTAACAGGTTCCTGATTACTCTAATGCAGCCCCTGCTCTGGTCACTCAGGGAACAGAAAACTACTCATCCAGTGACCAGTATATTTGCCCTCTACCAGACTACTGTACCCCACTGGTCTGGGTCTGTCACATATCTCTCCCCCCTGCTCAACGCCAAGGGGTTGGGCAGCTTGGGATGCCAGACAATGCACACGTGACAAGCCATCGGCGTTGCCATGACGGCTCCCTGCTCTGTGTTGCACACGGAACTGGAAAGGTTGGCGGGATAAGAACCATCTGGTCACCCTTGTGTTCTTCTCCTTGTTCCATTGCATCCATTGAAGAGGGGCATGGTCGGTCACGAGGACAAATCTGCGCCCGAGCAGGTAGTAGCGCAATGTTTCCATGGCCCATTTTACAGCGAGTCATTCTCTCTCCACCACTACATATTTTTGTTCCCTTGGAAGGAGTTTCCGACTGAGGTATAGAATTGGGTTTTCCTCCTCCCCGACCATCTGTGATAGAACGGCCCCCAACCCTACTTCCGATGCATCCGTCTGCAGGATAAACTCCTTGGTGAAATCAGGGGCTATCAGTACAGGGTTACTGCAGAGGGCAGTCCGTAGGTCTGTGAATGCTTCCTCTGCTGCGTCAGACCATCTCACCAGATCAGGTCCACGGGCTTTCACTAGGTCTGTCAGGGGGCTTGCCCTTGTGGCAAAGTGGGGGATAAATCGTCGGTAATACCCCACCATACCTAGGAACGCCCGGACTTGTTTCTTGCGACTTGGTCAGGGCCAATTTTGGATGGCCTCTAACTTGTTCACTTGGGGTTTTACCAGACCTTTTCCCACAATGTAGCCAAGATATTTGGCCTCTGTAAACCCTACAGCGCACTTGGCAGGATTTGCTGTAAGGCCAGCTCACCTGAAGGTATCGAGGACTGCCTCCACCTTCTCCAGGTGGGTTTCCCAGTCTGGGGTATGAATGACCACATCGTCCAAGTAGGCAGCAGCATAACTGTTATGCGGGAGTAATAGCTTGTCCGTGAGGCGCTGGAAGGTAGCTGGGGCCCCATGTAGTCCAAAAGGGAGGACAGTATATTGAAAAAGACCCTCTGGTGTAGAGAATGCAGTCTTTTCCTTTGCATCTTCTGCAAGGGGAATCTGCCAGTACCCCTTTGTCAAGGCTAGGGTAGTCAAGTACCGGGCATTACCCAGACGGTCCACTAGCTCATCTGTGCGAGGTACGGGGTACGCGTCGAACTGGGATACTTTGTTTAGTCACCGGAAGTCGTTGCAAAATCTTGTGGTGCCATCAGGTTTGGGCACCAGCACGATTGGGATGGACCACTGACTGTGGGATTCTTCGATGATCCCCAACTCCAGCATTTTTTTTACTTCTGCTTTTATTTCCTCCCTTTTTGCCGCTGGCACCCGATAGGGCCTCATTGTTACTCTGGCCCCAGGGTTCATGACGATGTGGTGATATGTCTCGGTTGTTCGACCCAGTTTTATTGAGAACACATCTTGGTTCCGGAAGATCATCTCAGACACCTCATTCTTCTGGTCTGGTGTTAAATCGGGAGACACTCTCACCTGTTTGGAAGGCTTGTTTTCCTGGGTTAGGTATTTTTGGACCGTTGTGCATGCCTCTTGTGCATGCCAGGGTTTCAGAAGGTTAACGTGATAAATCTGTTCTTATTTTCTGCGTCCTGGCTGCCGCACCTTGTAGGTTACTTCTCCCACGGGTTCAACCACCTCATAGGGCCCCTGCCATTGGGCCAGAAGCTTGCTTTCTGCTGTACAAACACCATAACCCGTTCCCCTGGTTGGAACTGTCGCACTTTTGCTTGGCGATTGTAATGGGTTCACTGGGCCTCCTGTGCCTTCTCCAAATGTTCCCGTACAATAGGGGTAACTCGGGCTATCCGGTCTCGCATCTGCATTACATGCTCTATTATATTTCTCCCCTCATTGGGTTCCTCTTCCCAGATCTCTTTGGCGATATCTAGTATGCCACGGGGGTGATGCCCGTATAATAACTCGAAGGGGGAAAACCCAGTTGAGGCCTGAGGTACCTCCTGGATAGCGAACATAAGGTAGGGTAGTAGGGTGTCCCAATCCTTCCCATCCCGACTTACCATCTTCCTTATCATAGCCTTGAGGGTTCGGTTAAACCTTTCTACCAACCCATCAGTCTGCGGATGGTAGACCGAAGTTCTCAGGGTATGTATATGGAGCAGCGTACAGAGGTCCTTCATTAGCTTCTACATAAATGGGGTTCCTTTGTTCGGTTAATATCTCCTTCAGTAGCCCCATTCGGGCAAAGCTCCCCACCAGCTCTTTGGCTATAGTTTTAGAGGCCGTGTTCCGCAGGGGGACGGCTTCTGGGTAGCGAGTAGCATAGTCCAAAACAACAAGTATATATTGGTGGCCCCGAGCCGTCTTCTCCAGGGGTCCCACTAGGTCCATGGCTATTCGCTCGAAGGGGACCTCTATGATGGGAAGGGGTACTAAAGGTGCCCTCAAGTGGGGACGGGGACTGTGCAGCTGACACTCTGGGCAGGAGGCACAGTACCTCCGCACTTCTTCATGTACTCCGGGCCAGAAGAACCGTCGTAGGACTCGTGCCAGGGTCTTCTCTACCCCCAAATGCCCCCCAAAAAGATGACTATGAGCAAGACTTAATACAGTGTTCTGGTGGTTTTGAGGTACTAGGATCTGCTGTACCTTCTGCCCCTGTACTGGTGCAACCTGGTATAAGAGATCCTTCTTCATTATGAAGTAGGGTCCTGGTCCCTGGGTTTTCCCTTCCACAGGGACCCCATCTATTTCAGTCACCTCCTTCCTAATGTTGTCATACCTTGGGTCTTCTGCCTGGTCCCGTCCAAAATTTCCTCTCCCGGGGCTAATCTGCCCAAGATCTAGGGGCCCAGTCTCTGTTGCCTCTTCTGGTTCAAAAGCATTAGGGTGGGGGTCAGACCCAGGTGCTTCTCCCTCCTGCGTGGTCTCCTTTTCAGCTGCGTGGGTCTGCCTACCTACAAGAGCGACCCTCTGGCTTTGGGTCAGTATTCGGGTTCCCAAGACCTTAGCTGCCCTTCTTTCCCTTTTTGTTTTTCTACCCTGTCTGGGAGTGGAGAACAAATCTGGGGACATTTCAGAGAAGATTGGGGGTTGACAGTCTGCTGTGGATGCCTCACCAATTTTAGGGTCCCCATCTTTCTCCAATCCCCCTACTGGAAGTAAGTTTCCAAACCCTGGGAAGTCCCTCCCTATGAGCACAGGGTATGGGAGTTTAGGGACTATACCTGCTGCTACCTCAGTAGTGTTCCCTTGGATCTCGATTTTTAATGGGATGGTGGGGTAGTAACTAACTGTCCCATGGACACATGTTATCCCCGTACGTTTAGCCTGCAGCAGCTGACTACGCTTCACGAGCTTCCCTGAGATAAGCGTGATAGCACTCCCCAAATCAACCAGTGCCGTGGTCCCTACCCCATTTAGTTTCACTGGTCTGGTATACATATGTGGGGTTAGTGAGACCCCCACAAGGTGGATTAGGGAACATGGATCTGCCCAGTTCCCCAGGTTACACTGCATAGGCTCCTCAGCATTGGGACACTGTACAGCTATGTGTCCCCACTCCCCGCAGGCATAACATCTGTATGGAGCCCTAGGCGTTCCCCGGTCTCTTGGTTTGGGCAGTCTAACATCACGATCCTCTTCTCCCTCAGTGCTCCGACTCTTTGTGGCCTCTGATGGGCCTTCAGCCTCTCTCTTTTTCCACCTGGGCTCTCCTGGTGGCCCAGTCACCCGAACGTTAGGGCTTGGTGCTGCTTGTTTAACCTGGGGTGCCTCTTCCTTAACTGGTCGGGTCAGCTCCCTCGCTGTCCTTCGCCTCTCTACCAGGGCGACAACCTCGTCATAAGTGGAGGGTTCGTTCTGGCTTACCCAGGCACGAAGGTCTGGTGGTAGTCCCCTCATGTATCGGTCGATGACCAGAACCACTAGTATCTCTTCCGGACGCCGGGACTCTGTTTGCAACCACTTTTGTGCGAGATGGATGAGGTCATAAAATTGGGACCGCGGGGTTTTGGCTTCCTGGTACCTCCAACCGCGATACTGCTGGGCCCGCACTGCTGTCGTTACCCCAGATCTGGCCAGGATCTCTGCTTTCAGCTGGGGGTAGTCTGTCGCAGCCTCTTCAGGCAGATCATGGTAGGCCTTCTGGGCCTCCCCACACAGGAATGGGGCAAGGATGCCAGACCACTGATCTCGAGGCCAGGCCTCCCGTAGGGCTGTCCTCTCAAAGGCCAGAAGGTATGCCTCTACATCATCCTCCCATGTCATTTTCTGCAGCCAATGGCTGGCCCGTATGAGCCACGTCCTACCATGGCCGCGATTCAGCTCTGTAAGGGACTTTACCTGGTTTACCAGTTCCCGCAGCATAGGTCGGTCTTGAGCAGCCTGGTCCATCAGCAGGCGATTAGTCTCTTGCTGCAGCTGCACTGCCTCCTGTTGGGCGGCTGCCTGGACATGGGTAGCCTCCTGCTGGGCCGCCATAGCTTGTATCAGTGCCCGCACTACGTCATCCATTGTGGTGAAAAAAAATAAACCCTCTCCCTTTTTTTTGTTTTTGTTTTGTTTATTTTTTAAATCACCCTCTTTCTTCCGCCGCGCTGTGCACCCCAAGATCCCACCCCTGATACCAGTGTGACAAAGTTCCTCCTCTATCTTGGTGGGTCCTGCGCTTATTGGCAGATTTTCTTGCCTCAGAGATTCACTATGTGGGTTGGGGAACAGCCCAGAGACCTTCCCTTCTGGAAGAATCCACAGTCCAAGTCAATTGGGAGGTTTGGGGGAAACCCGGGCCCACCCTCTACTCCGGGTTCCAGCCCAGGGCCCTGTGGACTGCAGCTGTCTATAGTGCCTCCAGTAACAGCTGCATGACAGCTACAACTCCCTGGGCTACTTCCCCATGGCTTCCTCCAAACACCTTCCTTATTCTCACCACAGGACCTTCCTCCTGGTGTCTGATAACGCTTGTGCTCCTCAGTCTTCCAGCAGCACACCCTCTCACTCTCAGCTCCTTGCGCCTCTTGCTCCCAGCTCCTCACACTTGCACCACAAACTGAAGTGAGTTCCTTTTAAAACCCTGGTGTCCTGATTAGTCTGCCTTAATTAATTCTAGCAGCTTCTTCTTAATTGGCTCCAGGTTTCCTAATTAGCTTGCCTGCCTTAATTGGTTCTAGCAGGTTCCTGATTACTCTAGTGAAGCCCCTGCTCTGGTCACTCAGGGAACAGAAAACTACTCATCCAGTGACCAGTATATTTGCCCTCTACCAGACTACTGCACCCCACTGGTCTGGGTCTGTCACACCATTTAGTGGCATATTATGACTAGATTATGGGTTCATTTAAAATACCCATCTGCTCTTTTCTTGCCATTGGAGACAAATTATTTTCAGTGAATTAAGTACACAAGACCGATTTTACTGACTTTTGCAAACAAAAACATATTAATCCCCAATTTGTACATAGGCTTCTAAGGCACTTCAATTTCACACGTATGGCTTGTCTGTGTCCTGGAAACAACAGAACACAGAAGAAGAGGGAAACCCTGAAGATGGTGGTAGAATTGTGGCAAATGTGGCACGGTTCAATGTGACTTCCCAAGTCTCCTGCTACTCAGAGCAATGTAGGCACATGTGCCTCATTGAGTTAATACATGTAGGCTTCCAAGGGGTGATCTCTGCTTATAACTTGGCTGCCCATTGCAGACGACTCTAACAGAGAAGGTTGCTTGTCCATCATCTCATCAGAAAAAAGGAATATTAAAATCACAGCTGAGTAAAGGGGGGTAGAGGGTCTCAAAAAGGCTAAACGAATGTGAATTCATGGATCCAGTCTCAAACAGTGTGGCTGGATCACGTAAGAAAGGATAAAACAAAAGGTCAAGCACACTGACCTTAATTTATGTCAGGGCTATTGGAATGGAGCTAAGAATGTGAAGAAAGCAGAAGATTTAAAAAGCATCAGTTTTAGGATTGTTCTGTAGCTGACTGAGGACAGCTGAAGGTGAATTAGCTATGGGATCATTATGAAAAAAGAGTTATTCCTCATCAGCCCAACAGATTACATCTGTGGATAAAGACAGTTATTTCTCTAAATTCCAGAACCAAAATAGAAACTATGTATCTAGAGAGCGGCAAGGCATGCCTAAAGGAGGGGAAGGTATTATGATTGGAATGCAAATTGGTAATAGGATTTGAAGAAAATGATTCAGTAAAAGTGACAATCTTGTTTACTTAAATGCTGTGTGACAGACAACATCACCCTTGAAGTAAAATTACACAATTTGTTAAATTACTTTTCTATTTACCATTATACATGCACTACATACGTAATACATATTGAATAGACTTAGAAGTTTTTGTGGGAGATTACTGACCTGAAACCCACAGACTGGAAATCTGACTGCCCTGGACAGTAATGCCTGGGGTTTTGGAATGCTAGGTACTTATACAGAGCCATCACCATAGTGTCTTAGGGTATGTCTACACTGGAATGTATGCCCAGGGTTTAAACTGAGACCTAATTCCTCTTCCATCTACACACAAATCATGCTAACTCAGGGCTCAGAGCTAGGATATCGGAACCCAGGGTTCAGACCCTATTGCTTTTCAATGTAGATAGAGCCCCACTGGGACACATGCTCTGGGAGGCTACCAAAAGTAGCCCACAATCCTACAGGCCTACTTTGTCCTCTGGATAGACAAGTTTTTGCACACCACGTCACAAAGAAAGGGCTAGAGCAGTCACATTTTGGGAGGGAGCTAAGAAGCTTGGGACATGGGTGGTTGGGCTTGGACCCACATAATGCAGTGCAGATGCTGGAGCCCCATGTTGGGACCCAAGGTTCAACAATTCGTAACCTGGTGTTACAAATACATGTAGACACTCAAACCCAGCATCTGCTAACTCAAGTTCTACTAACCCTGGTCCTACACTGCAGTGTAGACATACCCTGAGAGAACATCTACACAGCAATTAAACACCGGCGGCTGGTCTGGGTCAGCTGACTCAGGTTCACAGAGCTTGGACTGCAGGGCTGTAAAACTGCTGTGTAGACATTTGGATGGGGGCTGGAGCCTGAGCTCCAGGTCCCCATGAGGGAGAAGGGTCCCAGAGCCTGGGCTCCAGCCTGAGTACAAACATCTACACAGCAATTTTTAGCCTGGCAGCCTGAGCCCTGAGAGCCTGAGTCAGCAGACCCAGGCCAGCTGTGGCCACGCAGTGGGTCTTTTATTCCAGTGTAGACATACCCTTAGAATCTCCCAAGTATCTAAAAATGGAAACAAAGAGTAACAAACTCTCTCCCCCTTCCCGGTCTGTAGGGGAAATAGCTTGATTAGTTTATAAGGGTTTTGTTTTGTTAGTGCCTGAAAAAGTGGATGTATTATGTGTCTCTGAAGAAGCTATTGGGGACAATTAACTCCTTTTCTTGGACTTATTCTTGAAAGCTGGCTACATTTCTTGAAGCAGTCATACTGCTGTCTACAGATGAATACAGAATCTAAAATTCAGGTAGGACATTTAAAAAAAACAGGTTGTAAAAACTGACACAAGTAGAATTGTTTCTCCTATGTTGATATATGGATATCTTTAGGTACAGTACATCCACGGGATATTGAAAAAGGTACTCATCTGATTAGTTTTTACTGGTGCAGATGGATACTTACAGCAGTTCCTTCAAAATAAATATTATGTGATGGATATACCTGAAGATTCAGAGGAAAGCTGAAGGTATTTGATTACTGGGCTGAAGCAGGGACTGTAAATTATGACATGCAGTCTTATGCATGGTTATGTGCATTGCATTCTTGCTGAAATACTATTTTGATGAGATTTAAGGTTGCTCAGCACTTTGTAGGAAATCTTAACTGCCCCACAGGAGTAGGTCATTGGGATTGGGCGGATGAAAAATAATGTGGATGACAGTATTTCAAGCAATGGGAGATAAAATCAAATTATTACCTAACCTTCAACCATTAAGAAAGCAGCTGAGCAGGAAGAAAAGAGACAGTAGAGAAAATATGGTATGTAAGAGCTTGATCCTGCACAATGGCCCTAATCTAGCAAAGCATATAAGTATGTACTTAACCATAAGCACATGAGTAGTCCCAATGCTATGTTAAAGGATTGCATCTAAAGTAAATTAAGCAGCCACAGAAGATGTAGTCATTTTTTAATAATTTCAAATAGGAAAACAGTACTTCCCATTATTAACGATTTAAAGAGCCACTGAAGACAGATTAGTTAAAGCTAACATCTTCCAAACCTTATATTTAATTTAAAATTTTTTAGCATTTAGACATGCAAGCATGTGTCACTGATTCAGTGAGTATAATAAAAAAATGCCTTGAACCTTATCCCACAAAACACTTAATAAAAAATCCACAAGAGCTATTACACTGAAATTATTTGCTCCAACTTGTAGCTTTCATAGGCACAATATCAAGCAACATGCTAGAGATTTTGCATAGCTTTATTATTTCATTTTGCTTTTCATTTTGCAAATTTCACAGGAAAAGAACATCCAGTAATAATTCACAAACAAAACCACAATGCTCTAGGTATTTCTCAACCAAAAACATATAGTACTATGTATGGTTTTAGGATTGTAACAAAAAGGAAAATTGTAAGAATACAGCCACGGGTATTTTAAACTTTATTTTAGAAAACGGGCTGTGGGTAGGTTAAAGGGCCTTATCCTCCTCCAATAAAGTCAGTGGGAAGTACTTGAGGATACCCCCCTCACGCACTCTCCAAATCACATTTTCAAAAGGGTGTAGGGCTAAAAATAGATGTCATTTTGAAATGAGTAGTGTTTATCACAATACAATTTCACATCTGTGTTTACACACTCCAGTAACTGAGCTAATGTCAAGGGCACTTTTGCAGAAAATTATTAAATTGATGAACTGCTTGAAAATCCTAAATACTAAATGCTCATCCCTTAACCACAATTCTGTGTTAAATATGACTTCTTATCTATGAGAATTCTGTGCTAAATGTGACCTTCTTAACTTACCTTGCATTACAATATATTAAAAAATCCATTAAGAAAGTAACACAACAGATAAAGCAGAAAGTTACTATTAAATCTTTACATTATTTTGATTGCAGAAATACCCACCATGAGAAGTGCTGCTTTTAATATTTTTCTTAATATTAATATTGTTTTTACTACTTGCAAGATTTGCAGCATTATATATAATGTTAATATACGACTGACATTTTCAGGAACTCTCTATACAAAAGAAAGGAGTCATATTCATTTGGGGGTTAATTAGCAAAAACAAACTGTGAAAAACTTGAACTTTGCTTCTAAATAGATTTAAAATGTTCATCCGTTGTTTGTTTTTTGTTTGTTTTGTTTTGTCAGAAATCTAGTTATGAAGCATGACTTTGCACAGGAGGAGTTACAAAGATATCCAGAGGTCACAAAATTTATCATTGGTATAATACCAGCTGATTTCTAATTTTTTTCGAGTATTTCATTAAAATCATGCTAATTATATGAGAATAGCAACCTCTCCAGTGTTCCCATTTTTTTCAATCCCCTCCCTTTAACAGCAGCTGGATTGCTCTCTATGAATACAGTACAGGAATGAGTTCTTAGTGAGACTTCCAGATTCTGGGTGGTGACTGAGATACAATCTTTCAACGTATTGTGAGAAATGAAGATGTATCTTTCATTGACAGTTTTGGAAAGTCTGAAAAATAGCTACAATTTATCATGACTAGAAAACCATGGTGAACTAAAAAGAAAAGAAAAACATAGTCCTCACTCACAAGTCTGAAGGTACAAAAATAATATAGAAGCCAAAAACAAACCAACAAAGCTTAACAGCAACATTTAAGGATTAAGGGGCAGCTTTTCAAAGGCATAAATGACAGTTAGGTCCCCAACTCCTCTTGACCTTCAGTGGGAGTTGAACACTTAACTGCTATTGTAGCTTTACAAATCTGCCCAGAAAATCTTCAATGATTAAGGCAGTACTCAATGTAAAAGAACTCAGAGTTTTCAACTTAGATAAATAAATAAATAAATAAATTCAACAATCCTGGTTACATAAGAAGCCCCCTCTCCTTCATCTTCAATTTTTACTTGGCATTATCAGCTATACAAGAATTTTATTTCAGCCGTAAAACACTTGACTTCTGGAATAAAAGCAAATACTGTTCTTCACCAGTCAATGGTAACTGAAATTACATGTAACGTTAGGGACACTTCCATGGGCTTAAATTCTCGATATACAATTTCTTTCATTTGATAAAACTTAGTATTTAAAATCAGTGTTAGGACAATATAGAGGTTACCAAAATAGTGCTTCTTTGAAGATTATTATTATTCCACTACAAGATTGGATGTGAAGTTTTATAGGAAAGGGGTATATGCCTTTGTAGCCAAAGACAGCAAAGGAGGAGGATTTTTTTTAAGTTTTAAACAGAAATATAACTGATTCTAATCAATGTCTAAAACCTTCTTTAAACAAGATTAATATAAAATTTTAGAAAATATAAACAAAACATGGAATCTCAGGGTGAAATGTCCTTATCTTCAGGAGAAAATATGGAATGTTTTATTATAGCCCAAAGCAGCCAAAGGCATTTCTGCTCATCATAGTAATTATTTATAACTAAAGCCATATTTTTCTATTCTTGGACTAGACATACCTATAACATTCCAAAGAAAGATACAGGTCATATTAGTTGGGGAATCTTCTTGGATTTTGATGATACTCAACAATTTTTATTAGTGCAAATATAAAAACTAAAGTTCATTTGCATGGACCAAATGAATTTATTACAGAACTCAATCATTCTATATTTCTAAGCACATTCCCTCCATGTTTGTTTTTTTCCTACTTTTTTTTCATTTTTGCTCTAATCTCCCTAATTAGTACAGTAAGATTGTCTCACTTGTTTAAAGCCTAAAAGCTTATGAGATACATCTATAGTTTTCTTTTTGTTCCTCGTTCAGGACCTGGTTTATCAGTTATACCAATTTAATACCTCTTTGATTCTGTTTAAATTACTTTTTCAATACAACTTTATGGAGAACCTAGGTATATATTTCTATAATAAAGATTTATGACATCTGGTACATTCACTAAATCCACTGATTTGGTAACTTTCTCAAAAAGCAATTAAGTTTGTCTTAAAATCAAATTTAAACTAAAACATTAATTTCCAACTAATTTCTCCCTGCTATATCTTTAGTGGTAAAATTCATTGTTTTCCCTACCCATTAATATTTCCAGTAGACAAAAGCTATGCCTTAGCCATTTGCATTTCAATATTGTCCTAAAATAGGCTGCCCAGCACAGTAAGAAATTATTTGCCTTTTTATTTTTTATAGTTACATCACTCTACAATCATCTGCTTGCTAAAATCATTTCTGAGCCAGACCAGATACATAGTGCTTGATATACCAGTGCCACAGTCATGTAGGGCTACTGTTTGAAAGGCATGTTTACTAATTCAGCTAGTTTGTTGCTCATGAAGCCGTATCTGAGATTCCACTCAGGATGGCTTTTGTTCTTTGAAGAGAAATGAAAAAAAGGTATACAAACTTTTGTCTGAGGTGAGAGGAAGGAATCAACAATCAGAAACATCTGTTGAAACAAAAAGCATGTGTTGGTTGAGTCCAGCAGTAGTTAATCAGTTCTACCCCCTCCAATAGGAGTCAGTGGGGATTCCTGTGTTATCTTTGTTAACACTGGTTAGTACCATTTTTGTGTTAACCATAGAGCAAACAGAGCAAATTCTAAAATATAATTATGAGAGTGTTCGTAATTAACTCATAACTCAGGAGAGTCAAAATGGAGCTGCAAATCATTTATGCATTGTCATCCCTAATGAGTGAAAAAACATTGTTTATTTCACCATCCACAGACTGTATGCTAATTTTATACCATTCTCTTCTCTGTATTCATTTTTATTAGAGGACTTTGAATTTCCAATTATTTCAGACTTCTTAATAAAAAGGTTTTTATGCTTCACTTTACCAGCAGCTACTGGCTAGAGTTGTGGCACATGACTAGGGTGAGGAGACCGCTAATGAAGTATGTTCCATCCAGATTATACAGAACTCTCTATGAAGGGAACTATAGTATAACTGTGCATTGTAGTTCAGATTCTCCTTGATTCCCTGAGGGATATCAAAGACTCATCCCTCATTGCAGGCCCTGCAGGCAATTGTGTATTTGCACGACTGCCTTTTACTTTATATACACATGTATATTATGGGCCTGATTCATTGGTACACTTCAGTCCTCTTATGCTGGCTCCATTAGTAAAGTCAGTTGCTCTAGCCACCGGAATACCTCTGGCATAGGGAGATGAGATGCAAAGAGTTGTTGTAATGGCTCTATGCCACTCAACCCCCCAGAGATTCTGAAATGGGGGCCTGGTTGGAGAGTTGCTTGTGTGACAGACTGAGAATATCCTGCCATACCCTGAATGAACTTTACTGAATCAGGTTGAATCCTGTTGAATTAGATTTAATATCTTTGGGGTTCATTGTATTAAAAACGCAGCTGTGTATGTGTTGTTCTGTTACTGCATGTATATAACTTCTTGTGGGAGAGTGACTAATACACTAAGGGCTTTTTGGAACAATATGTTTGAAGTGGGTTTCCTAGGAAGTACCTGGGGGTAAGGGGAATGTAAATGACCCACTTTGAATCCACTCCTTTGAAGCTATGCACTGGGGAGGAAAACCCATTGTCTACTAATTACCCACACCTGGAAACTCTAGATCAAACAATGCACTAGACATGCTATGGGTCTGCTTGTTCTGAGCTGAAGACTGATGAACTTGTGGCCACAGAAGAAACTGTTTGAGTGAGGTGCTGAACACCTGCTCCTGCTACAGCTCAGGTCAGAATTGGGGTGGTCTGGTAAACTTATTAGCATGAGTGTAGATTCTTTAATTGTTTTTAATGTTTTCTCCATAATGCGTAAGAATGAAATATGCTTGCATAAAAAGAGCTGTGTGGTATCAATAACCATGGGCAGTCACACTATTAACCATTTCTGAAGAGAACACAAGCAGGTGTGCTTGGGCAGCCTGTCTCTGCTGGAGATAACACAGTGAATAGAGGGAATTGTGGAGCCTTGAAATATCCCAGTCAGAAGGGTGTAAAAGGTGGGTCTCCACCCAAAAAGGCAACAGCTGGAGGACTGAGAGCAGGTGCTTTTGCTGGACCACTGAGGTGAAATACAGGTGCAGTTGCCCTAAACTGTGACAGCTTGCTTCAACTATTTCTGGCTGCCTGCATAGACCCTTGGCAACACAAGTGGACAACAGTATGTTAGGGAAGCCTTGAGGATGCTCTAATTTACGCTGATGTTTAAACTGGCCCCCAGCTACCCAAAACAGAGGAGATATAAAGCTGGAGGAAAGCCACAATTGCCCACACAACCTTGGCTCCTGTGCCAATTAGAGGTGGGAATGGAGAGGGATTCAGAGGAAACAGAATGCTAGTTTTCAAGAGATTAAATCTGAGACAATAGCTAGACATGCAAGAGGAGAAGCCAGAGGGGCAACTATAGACTAGATTAGACAAATGGGAAGAAGTCTGGAGTAGAAAGGCAGATTCAGAAATCATCAGTGAAGAGGTAGCTGCTGAAGCAATGGGAACAAATAACTTTACTGAGGGAGCATAGACAGAAAAGAGAGAGTACCAAGAACAGAATCCTGTGGCTTTGTCAATGGACAGGGAAAGGAAGGAGAAGGAGAAGTTGTTAAAGGGAATGCTGGAGGAATTATCAATAAGGCAAAAGATCAACCAGGAGAGCACAAAGTGGAAGAAGCCACATGAAGCTGAAAAGAAGAGAAATGGTCAACATTGTCTAGAGACAGCAGCCAGATCAAGAAGGATACAAATAGAGAAATGTCTCCTTGATTTGGCTAGTTGGTCATTAATGATCTCAGTGGAGGTAGTTTTGGGGGAGTGAAACTGGACTGGAGGGAATCAGGGAGCCAATGAGAAAATTAAGGTAGGAAACTAAGATAGTGAGAGTAAAGATATCTGCAGAGTTCTGCCAAGAAAGGGGAGATGGGAGTTAGTATGAAAGGTAAGTTGTTATCAAGGTTAAAAAAAAACTCAACATAGCAAAAACAAGGGCATTCTTGAGGGAAGAGGGAAATGATCTAGACTGGAGAGATTGGTTAAAGATAAGGGAAAAGAGACAGAATATGCAGAAGGGGCCAAAGACACAGGAGGGAGGAAGGTCTGGTTCTGAATGGAGGGAAATATTCTCCTGGACCCATCATAGGATTGTGAGAGGTGGCTGCACCTCTACATCCAGAGCCCTCATCTTTGGAGTTGGACAAGGCTCCACATCTAAGTAAAACCATTGGAAGAGATTTTGGGACAATACAGACTCAGCAGCAATACTCAGACAACACTGAGATCATCTCCTTTATGTCCAATACTGACAGCACCCAGCTCTCCCAGTGCCTGGAGGAACAGAAGTTGGCTGAAACTAAATTTCTGTTAGATAGAAGCAACAGTGGTAGGGAAAGGGAAACATTTTAAAGAAAGAGCCAACACCAGAACTTCTTCTATCCAAGGCACCTGTTCTGACTTAAGAAAGTGTGCAGCCTGTATGTCCTTCTGGACTCCACACTAGTACTCAGATAGATTCAGCTGCTGAAAAGACCTCTAGACTGGAGGATACACTCTTTGCAGTGCTCACAGATGAGGATCCAACAAATGTGATCCACACCTTTGTCACCTCCAGGCTTGGCTACCAAAGCACATGATACCTGGAAATGAAAGTAATTCCTTAAGAAGCTCCGCTTGGTTTAGGATGGTGCAATCTGCCTACTCAGCAACACAAAGAATTAAGAACATATCACCCCAGTCTCCTGGATCAAATTAAAGGTTCAAGATCCTCAATGTGCTGCGGCTGAGCTACCTGAAAGATTGCTGCTTATTCCAGCATCAAGAGCTATTATGACAAATGTACTCACCACATATAATGAAACCACATCATTAGGATGAAGCTTGTGAAAAGAGAGGACAGAGATTTCCCAACTGCCAAACTATAGTAGATAAGGTTGCCAACTTTCTACTCACACAAAATTGAACACCCTTGCCCTGCCCCTTCTCCGAGGTCCAGCCACTTCTCTGGAGCCCCCCCCTTCTCCGAGGTACCGCTCCCGCTCACTCCAATCCCCCCTCCCTCTGTTGCTCGCTCTCCCCACCCTCACTCACTCACTTTCACCAGGCTGGCTCAGCAGGTTAGGGTGCAGGAGGGGGCGAGGGCTCTGGCTGGGGGTGCTGGCTCTGGGGTGGGGCCAGGGATGATGGGTTTGGGGTGCAGGAGGGGGCTCTAGGATGGGGGCTGGAGCTGAGGGGTTTGGAGTATAGGAGAGGGCTCCAGGCTGAGGCAGGGGGTTGGGGTATGGGAGGGGTACAGGCTCTGGGCTAAGGGTGCAGGTCCCGGGGTGGAGCCAGAAATGAGGGGTTCAGGGTGTGGGGGGGAGGCTCCGGGCTGGAGCAGGGGGTTGGGGTGCGGGTGTGTGGGAGGGTTCCGTTGGGGGTGCAGGCTCTGGGGTGGAGCTGTGGATGAGAGGTTTGGGGTGTAGGAGGGTGCTCCAGGCTGGGACTGAGGGGTTTGGAGGGCAGAAGGGGGATCAGGACTGGGGCCAAAGGCAGGGGCATGGGAGGGGGTGCAGGGTCTGGGTAGCGCTTACCTTAGGCAGCTCCCGGAAGCAGTGGCAAGTCCCCCCTCTGGCTCCTATGCAGAGACTCAGCCAGGTGGCTCTGCGCACTGCACTGTCCACAGGCACTGCCCCTGCAGCTCCCATTGGCTGCAATTCCCGGCCAATGGGAGCTGTGGAGCTGGTGCTTGGGGAGGGGGCAGCGCGCAGAGCTCCCTGGCTGCCCTATACCTAGAAGCCGGAGAGAGAAGATGCCGCTACTTCTGGGAGCTGCACGGAGTCATGGCAGGCAGGGAGCTGACTTTTAACAGCCCGGTCAGCAGTGCTGACCAGAGCCGCCAGGGTCCTTTTTGACCAGGCATTACGGTTGAAAACCAGACACCTGGCAACCCTAATAGTAGCAGAAGTCCCTGCTGCAAGAACTGAGAAGGATCTAAACATAAAACCCATCTTTTTGACCTAGCTTTATCAAACACTTAACACTGTACTAGTGGAAAACTGAAAGAACTAAAGTAAACCTGTTCACTTTATGGAATAAGTGTGGTATAGAAAGACAGACAAACAGCGTGAGAGACAATTGGAAGTCACAAAAGAGGACTTCTTATATGGCATTCAACTTTTCTTAAAATAAGATTTGGAGCCTGTTTAGAGGAGCTTTTCATTCTGAAGGTGTTTTCCTTTAACCATTTTTAGTTCTAGGGGCACCTAAAAATTCAAAGTTTGCTGGTCCCGGGTCCTGGCAGGGAGTGGGGCTGGCTGAGTGGGAGACGGAGCCCTGCTGGAGTGCTTCAGCCGGCAGGGACAGCAAAGCAGCCCCCTGTGGCAGGGGAGGAGCTCAGCAGTCCAACGCAGGGGGCCCTGCCGGGCAAGTGAGTCTTGAGAGAGCCAGGCCTGGGCAGACTCTGTTCCTGCTCCAGCCTGGCTGATAGTGCCACTCCTGAGGGGCCAGAGTAATTCCCGACCAGCCCTGGCCACACTACCAGCGCGCTCCGCCAGGCAGACATAATCACGTCCCAGCGGTGAGTGTGGCTGGGGGACAGGGTGTGAGACAGTGGGTCTCTGGGAGGTTTGTGGGGGGGCTCTGGGCAGTGAGGGGGTGGGGAAGGTCTTTGTGTGTTGGGGTGCTGGGCAGTGGAGGTCTGTGTGTGGCACTGGGCAGTTGTGGTGGTAGGGCTTTGTGGCAGCACGCCTGAAAGTTAAAAGTGTTGGGGTACCCTGGCCAACCGTGGCAGTTTGGCGCTCTGATGGTGGGAGTACCCTGCAGATCCGGCTGCTGCGGGCAGTGAGGGGTCTCTGAGACACCGTGGGTGGTGGGGGACTGCACAGCTCTTGGCTGGCGCAGGCAGCAGGAGGCCCCCGGAGCTCCGGGCTGCCTTGCGTGGCAGGTAGCCCTGCAGCTCCCAGTCACCAAGGGCAGCAGAGCCCCCCACAGCTCCCAGCTGCTGAGGGTGGCAGGGGCCCCCAGAGCTCCAAGCCTCGGAAAACACGAATGCCAGCTGTAGGTGGTGGGGGGAGGGAGGCTGAAGATGCTGTGCTTGGGGGCATGCAAGGTGTAAATCCGGCCCTGGGCATTAGAAGAGTAGAACGGCTACCAGGAGCTGGGTCTTGCTACAACTGTACAAATCCTACCATGCTTTGTGAGCTGAGAATAAAATTTTATTTTTTAAAGAATTCATCTGCAAATTAAGGAACTTTAAAAAGAAATGAGATAGAAGTTTGAATTGAGAAAATATACTGAAAAGACAATTCCTTTCATTCACTAGCTTCCATATTACCAGGGATTATAACAATTTCTTAAATCTTCTGTGAGACTGATAATCTTCATAGATGAATGCAAATCACAGTGAAAAATTAAACTGGGCGAGACTCTCAAAAATATTAACATATGCAGAATATGTGCATACGATTATTTCAGGCAAAATCATTATACAATGACTCCAATAGGATTTAAATAAAATACTGGTCATCTTTGCACAATAATCATTTTAAGGAAAGAATATTATCCAGTATACAGCTTCATTTAGGCAATGGATAAATATATTCTACTGTAAACAGATTTTACAGTGTAAACTGTCCAGCTGTTTTATAGGCATGCCTGTATTTGCAGATTGTAAATATAAGCCAAAGCCTAGAGTTTAAAATTCTCTTATTTTGCAAAAGGCCGGCTAACCCCTACTCTACAAAAATTCCAAAACCTGGAAAAAGTCTTTCTCTTCTTGTTTGACCATATGGCTTCTCAAATGTATTCACCTTTATTCCCTCACTAGTTCCAAACATGTATCATGTGTGCAGTTTGAAATTAGTTATACAGTGACTTGTATGTAGATATTTACATTCTTTTTACTCCAATTCCTCCTGCCTTATTTACAGTACCACAGAGTCCAGGAGCAGTCCCCTTATGTTCAATATTGCCTAAACATAAATCAAAAGATTTTAAGAGATAATTTATTGGGCTTAACATGAACAAAGACATTAACACAGTAGCACCTTGTTAGTTACAAAAAAGAACAATTTTAGATAATTTCTCAACGTGAATTTTAAATGGGTGCACTGCTCACAAAGGATGAAGCCACAAGTGAGTGCTACAGGACATTCCAAATGCTTCACTCTATTATAAATATAATTGTAGAAAGGCTGATCAAGTGGTTAGGGCCCTAGTCTGGGCTGTAGAAGACCTATGTTCAAGTCCCTGCTCTGAGAAAAACTTCTTGTGTGACCCTTGACAGGCCAGTTAGTCTCCCAGGCCCAAATCCACAAAGGTATCTTGCTACTTAAGTCCCAGTTTTGGCTCTACTGTGATCAATAAAAATGGCAAATCTTGCAGGTGCCTACACTCATTTGGTGCCCAAGTTTCAGCTTCTGGGTGTGCACACTGCTGCCTCCCTCTAGGCATCTGAATGCCCATCTGCCATGTAAGCCACAGAGCAATTCAGAAGCCAGAGAAGAAGATAGGGGTTCAGCTGCCTAACTTGTGCTCAGGGCCTGATTTGGCAGGCATGCTCAGAGGTCCCCTTCTGGATTGGATCCCTTTCAAGACCTGGGTGGAGGAGGTGATGATGTCCACTTTATAACTTTTAGTGCAGTGTTTACAGCACTTGCCTGGGATATGAGAGGCCCAGGCTCAATTCTCCCTTTCTCTGCCAGAGGGGGAGGAAGGATTTGAACAGGGGTCACCCAGAGCTACAACCACTGGACTATGAGATAGTCTGATGTAGGACTCCCTCTGTCTCTCCTGTTGAAGCTGTTCCACTGTGGATAAATAGTGAAAGAGTCATTGGAGCAGGAGGACTGGACCCAGGGTCTCCCACCTCCTAGCTGAGTGCACTAACTACTGGAGTACAGAGTCATTCCCTTTCCCATGCTCACACTCTCTCTCCCTCTAAGCCAGTGACTAAGTATTTAACCATAGTGAAACAGTCACTGGGTCAGAGAGACAGACAGAATGACTATGTAGCCTGGTGCTCAGGACATCCCCCTGGGAGTGGGAGACCCAGGGTTCAGTGCCCTGCTCCAGTCACTCCATGCACCTATCTCTCCCCATATATTGTATAGGGAGCCTAGGCACCTTAGTTAGGCTTTGTGGATTGCAGTCTTGTTCCTGTCATTTTCTAGGCACCTAAAAATTAGGTCTTGTCTTCACATACAGTGGCATAGCTGCACCAGTGCAGCTGCACCATTGTAGCACTTCATTGTAGCGCTACTATGTCAATGGGAGAGCTTCTCCCATGGGCATAGATAATCCACCTCTCCCACAGGCAGTAGCTATGTTGATGGGAGAAGCTGTCCCGTCGACATAGCTCTGTGTGCACGGAGAGTTAGGTTGGTATAACTAGGTCACTCAGTGCTGTGGATTTTTCACACCCCTGAGCAACGTAGTCATACCGACATAGGGCTATAGTGTAGACCTGGCCTTAGGCACTATGACGCTCAGTGTTAAAAAAACAAACAAACGCCTCAGTCCTTTTGTGGATCTGGACCTCTTGAAATGGGGACAGTGATACTTCCCTACCTCACAGGGATGTTGTGATGATAAATATATTAAATACTGAGGCACTGAGATACTATGGTGATGGGGGCCATATAAGTAAGACAGGTATAGGACTATGATGGAGCCAATAATATCCTCTAAAATGAATGAAAATAGGTTTTCTATAGGATGGATGGATAAAAACATTATATATAATCAGACTCATTACATAATTCTATATTATGTATATTGTTGATACATACAATATATTCATTCACTAGCCAAAGGAGGATCTGCTGATGTAGTATATCCCATTCACCCCATTCAAGGAGGTGACTGCAACCAACAGAAGCTTCCTCTCTCGGGCACCTACCACCAACTTAGGTGTGGTATCAAAGGAATATTCTCTCTCACACCACTACAAGAGGAGGCTACTGAAAGAGTTATTTTTCCTTTTCCAGAAAAGACAGTAGGGAAGAAATCTGACTGGCGGCAGCTCCCACACTACAAGGTTGTTACAGAGAGCAAGTGGGGACCCCGATGAAGAGGCCCAATACCAGTCTGGCTACTGAAGGATTCAAGCTCTGAGGCATAGTGAACATCATTTCTTTAGATAGGAGCCCAGCAGAGCAGTAGCACTACCAGTCATTCATTATCAAACCTAAAGTGTCTCCCATACAGAGAGGCACAGAAACACAAATAGCTGGTGGGCCACAAATAGCCGGTGGGATATATAATCAGTAAAAAACACAATGAAATCCTGAGCTACAAATGGCTTTGATTCCATTCAACAACTTCACTCTGCCCGGCTCTACTCATTTCTCCCCTTTTATATATGCTTAGTACTCTCTTGGACTGCGATCCCCCCTCTTAGCTACAGCTTTCATTGCAGCTACTGGTTACAACTATTAGAGGTCAGAGTTTGGCACCTGTCATTAGCAGTCACGTACTTTGAAGATAACCAGTGTGAGGGCATGTTAGCTTATTTTTTTCTTTCATTGGTAGTGCATGAGAATTCAGTGATATATTGTTTAATGCATGGAATATACAGGGTAGCTTATTCTCTTAAAAATTGAATAATGATCTCTTTCATATTACAGCAACAGATTATCATGGAAATTTCCATGATAGCTACTGAAGGAGTTCATTAGCACTTTGCTACTCATTTGCTCAGAGTAAGCAGGCAGAGTGCTCCCTGAAGTCAGGAGACAGACAACACAACCAAGAGCAGAACAAATATGTTGAAACTGAAGTAGTAGTTTCACTTTATTAGGTTTGTCAGTAATTCTGTCACTCAGCAGGATGCGTCATCAGAGCCCCATGTAGCACAGCATCTTCTTGACAAGAAGAATCTAATAAATCATGAATAACAGGTATGAGATGAAAAGTGTGATCATTAAGAAACAAAATTAAATACCAGACTCTACACTTAAAATACATCATGGAGCTGATTCACGCACCCTTGAGCAAGGAAATTCTGAGTCAACACATGGCTGGGTGTTCTTATCAATTGTCTTAAACAGTGGATGATCTTCTGAAAAAGTGGGGAGGGGTGTGTGGATATAGATCCTTGTATCACTAAAGACTAGAATTTTTATCATATCCATTAGTAAAAAAAAGTTTCAATGGAGATAGGGACACCGTAAAAAACTAAAGTGATCTTAAGATTTTTGATTTGTAACATGAAATTAATTTTCACATCACTGACATTTTAATAGCCAAGTGAAGGGTCAAATTACAGAGGATTTAAAAATCTTCATATGGTTTTTTGCTTAACATATTTTCTTTCACATATTTGCAAGCACCCTCCTCTTGCAGGGGGAGCTGATGTAACATGACAAAGCTTTATGAAAAGTGAACTCTGCTCATGTACAGTCATCACTGACAGAGGGCCCCACTCTCTGGAAAGGGACGTTTGTGATATACTGCAAATAGGAGTGAAAAATAAGTAACATTCATGTGTAACCAGCACTCAGATTGGGAGGAGGGTGAAGTTTACAACTGATTATGCCACATTTCCACTTCTCATTTCTGCTGGACAAAAACAAGCTGAGGAAAAGGAGCTTTATATCTCATTTTCATGCTACCTATCTCAGCCCTCTGAAACACTGTGTATAGCATGTCAAGTATCCTTTCAGCTGTGTACTTTTCACCTTAGCACCAAAACACACAAACAAATCCCTAAAAAGAAGTAACTGCTCTTAACATTTAGTTTAAGTTAGGGTGGTTTTGGCCAAAAATGGATGAAAAATATTTAAAACACTAGAGAATTTAATAGTGAGGGATTTTGTTTGTTCTTTTGCTGTGTGGCTCAAAAACCAATACCCACACTGAATTAAAAACAAAGCAACTCCAGAAACAAATCAGACCAGATTTTACCCTGTCACAATATGAAATAATTTCTTTACCAAACTCTGCTCTCTGTATTTACAGTATACACTGTTCAGTATGCCATTTTCACAATGAAAGAAAATACTGCCCATATCCTCAACATACTTCCCCCCCCCACATATTTCTATAAGAAGCAAAGAAGAGTCAAGCAGGCTTTGCATACTTAGGATATGGTGTGGCATAACTCCATTCTGAAGAATTACAAGGGGGAACGCATACCCAATGATGGAATTGTTAGCACAAAGAATAACCTGTGT
The DNA here is from genome assembly GCF_002925995.2 of Terrapene triunguis. NCBI lineage: Eukaryota > Metazoa > Chordata > Testudines > Emydidae > Terrapene > Terrapene triunguis. The sequence continues at coordinate 6,480,131 of NW_020664931.1, forward strand.
ATAGAATGCAATCACATCAACACAGTTCTCCACTGGGGGGGGGGAGGGGAAGAGAGTGAACCAGGTCAGAAAATCACTGCTGCTTCAGTAAGTGTCTGTTAAATATTGATTGGAGTCAGTCAATATTTCGCCTTTCCAAAGAACCTGAAAGTGTACATTTGTTGGCATATGATAGTTGCAAAGTAGGGAAGATAGTGATAAAGAAAAAGGTTATTTATGAAGCAACTGATACACATCACTGTGCTGCACAAATACTACTGAACTAGTACCTAGTTAGTACTTGATATTCATGAAAAAAATACATAGAAAGAATCAAACCTGTGACCAGTTCTCGGATTTCCAAATCTGTAGTCTTGCGGAGCAACCGTACTAATGCTGGGATACCACCACAGTTTTTCAGAGCAATTTTGTTGTCATCATTTGCTTTCCCATACACCAAGTTTCTCAAAGCTCCACAGGCACTACGGTGGACTTCTGTCATTCGATGATCCAACAGGTCCACCAGTAACTGTATTCCTCCTTGTCTTCTTATCTGAAACAGCCAAAAGTGACAACCATGATATTAGGGAATGAGCAGGTGTAGTGCACACATTATTCAGCTTAATAAACAGTGGTTCTCAAATTAAGGGTATGCATAGCACTTGCTTGTGGTCCAAGAAGAGCTGCAAGTTCATATGGTGCTGGCTCCGCCCCTTTGACAGCACTGAAAGCAAAGCTCTTTGCAGTGAAGATCCTGGACAACTGTTAAAGCAACTGAAACAATGAGGAGCCAAAACAATTGCCTCAACAAGGGACTTCTGCAATTGTCCGGTAAGCCTAATTTCATTACTAGGCAAATTGGTTGAAACTATAGTAAAGAACAGAATTGTCAGAAACACAGCTGAACACAACATGTTGCAGAACAATCAACATGGCTTTTGTAAAGAGAAATTATGCCTCACCAATGTATTAGTATCCTTTGACGGGGTCAATAAACATGTGGACAAGGGTGATCTTGGGGATATAGTATGCCTGAACTTTCAGACAGCCTTTGACAAGGTCCCACACCAAAGGCTCTTAAGCAAAATAACCAGTCATGGAATAAGAAGGAAAGTCTTCTCACAGATCAGTAACTGATTAAAAGGTCGAAAACCATTTCAACATATTCATTACTGATCTGGAGAAAATGGTAAACAGTGAGGAGGCAAAGTTTGCAGACAATGCAAAATTACTCAAGATAATTAAGTCCAAAGCTGACTGCGAAGAGTTATAAGGGATTTCACTAAACTGGGTGGCTGGGCAACAAAATGGCAGATTAAATTCAATGTTGATAAATGCAAAGTAGTGCACATTGGAAAACATAATCACAACTATACACACAAAATGATGGGGACTAAATAAGCTGTTACCATTCTAGAAAGAGATCTTGGGGTCATTGTGGATAGTTTGATAGTTCTCTAAAAACATCTGATCATTGTGCAGCATCAGTCAAAAAAGCTAACAGAATGTTAGTATCCATTGGGAAAGGGATAGTTACTAAAGCAGAAAATATCATAATGCCTCTCTGTATAAATCCATGATATGCCCACACCTAGACTACTGAGTGCAGGTCTGGTCACCCCAGCTCAAAAAAAAAAAAAAAAAAAAATAAGAAAAAGTAAAGAGAAGCCAAAAAAAAAAAAAAAAAAAAAAAGAATTGGAAAAAGTACAGAGAAGGGCAACAAAAATGATTAGAGGTATGGAACAGTTTCCATATCTGGAGAAGTTAAAAAGTCTGGAACTAAGCAGGGATATAATAGCGGTTTATAAAATCATGAATGGTGTGGAGAAAGTGACTAAGGATGTGTCACTTCACATAACACATGAACCAAGGCCCACTCAATGAAAATTAATAAATAGCAGGTTTAAAACAAACATGGGGAGTACTTTTTCACATAACTCAGTCAACCTTTGGAATTCATTTCCAGGGATGTTCTGAAGGCCAAAAGTATAACTTGGTTCAAAAAAGAATAAAATAAGTTCACGGAGGATAGGTCTATCAATGGCTATTAGCCAAGATGGTCAGGGATGCAACCCCATGCTCTCGGTGTCCCTAAACCTCTGACTGCCAGAAGCTGTGAGTGGATGACAGGGGATGGATAACTCAGTAATCGTCCTGTTCTGTTCATTCCCTCTGAATCGTTTGGTACTGGCCACTGTCGGAAGACAGGATACTGGGCTAATGGACCACTGGTCTGACCCAGTGTGGCCATTCTTATGTAGTAAATTATAATTATTTGTTAAAGTATGATTAATGTTGTGTGTGTTCATACATTTAGTCCGTTTATCTGAAACCAAGAATGGAAGACGCTTTCATCCCTTTTAAAATATGTACCTTTTTCAGTGTCAAAATTTGAGCATTAAAAATTATATGCTGGTGAAATAACAGTCATCACTTTTCTGTTCCCCTATGTACTATGGCACATCATGACATCACTGTTTTAGGATATGAATCATGTAATACAAAGTGCCTCAATAGAGAGATGCAGGTACATCGTGTTAATTTACACATTTTTTTACTGTTTACAGAACAGAACATTCTTGTCTATATGATATTCACATTACAAAGAATAAAGTATTTAAATTAAAATAGTAATTATTTGAAGATAATCTATATTTTCCCCAGAGTATTAATTGCAATTCAATGTTCCCTACATGGTGTTCACCTGTCTAGGCATTCTGTAGACTATCTATAAAGCACAGTGGTCAGTGGTAAAACCAGAGGTTGGCCATGGTTGTGGCTGGATAATGGTACATAACATCAGACTCATGCCAGGAGTTCATTCATCTCTCTGTCACTCTGTGCTTGTGCAAGCTGGAGGAACACCGATGCCTCTCAGTTCAGAAAACACAAAAATAGATCAAAAATAATATGTTCTGCAATATATCTGACTGATCTAAAACTCAACTACTGCAAATATGATCATTTGCAATGCAAGATATTTGCCACTTTCTAAATCAGATACATTTACTGACAAGAAACATTCACTTTTGAATCCATCACTAACCTTTTGAAACCAACGTGTCAGCTTTTTCTAATATATCATATTTTCAAACCTGATGTGTTGCATGAGGAACAGCTATATCACCCACTTGACACAATATGCAACATTTGCTGAAATAAATCGACTCAGAACTGAACTTAATATATCAAGAACTAAACTTGATACATCAATTCAGTAAAAGGTACATGAAGTGCTGAACTCGATATTTCAGTCTTCAGAGAGGGATGCTTATGTGATTTGATGGAAGATAATGAGAGAAAACATTTGGATTAAAAGCAAATATACCCAATGTATCACTCGTTTTGCTATGATGTGTGACATCAGTAACAATGGAATAAAAAACAGAGACCATAGGGTTTTAAAATAAAATATGTGCAAAATGATTTTTGATAAATACTTCAATGATTGCTTAGAAAAAGATTGAAATAGTGATGGGAACAAAAAGGAATTTCAAGCAAGTACACCTAGAATAAACATGTATGTGATATAACTCATCTGATGACCTCAAAGGGCTCTGTCACGTTCATGTATGCGCTGCATCTGTGATCTCTGTCCCAGTCTCTGCATGGACACTATTTCCAAGTGACAGCCTTCTATCTGCACCTCTCCCAGAGTGGAACCCTGTGATTCACGCTGCTCTAGACTGGATCATCAGGATACAACCCCCCTCCCTAAACACACACACTTTTTACCAACTGTACTGTTACAGTTACAGGGAGAATGGTGCCTTAGACCCCATTCCCCCTTTGCAATCCTTCTCGAGTGCACTGCTTAGGTTTTGCTACCTTCACCTCTCTCTGGATGGAACCTGCAGTTGCACCACTCTTAGGCTGGATCCCTACGTGGCAGCCCCGTTTCCAACCATGATAACTCAGCAGGCCCAAATGGATTGGGGGGCCTGCAATCAACTTCCCTCTAGGAATATCTGACCAGTGGCTGATTAAAGTGATACAAAACCGATTCTTCAAAACAAATGTACTGTACATTCACCCAAACATATATAGCAATCGGAGAAAAGTAAACAACACAGCATGATAGGCACAACAATAATAAATAATAATAATACCACCTAGCTCTTATATTGTGTTTTTCCATCAGCAGGGCTTAAAGTGCTTTACAAAGTAGATCATTATCCCCATTTTACAGATGAGTAAACACAAGCCTAAATACCTTTGATCTTACCTCAACCTTAACATTCCCTCGCACGTTTTGGTAAGTTCTACTTAGGTCAGGTACCTGCACCTCTGGGCTGGGAGAGAGAAACTCTCCTACTGCAAACGCTGTTGTCAGTCACTCTACATCTGTGTCTCCCATCAGCAACTTTCCTTGAGCAGCTGTTGACAACTCATCCGCTCCCAACTCCCTTTCTCTAGGGGGCCTTTATAAGCATTTTGTGTCATTTTGATCTCTAAGCTTGTTGCCTCGACAAAGCAGCTGGGTCACTTGTACTGGAGCCTGGAAATCACCTCTTCACAGCTCGGCTATTGACTTTCGAGGGTTTGCCGTCCTGTTTCTTACCTGGACTATTGTGTTGCCTCCCTACTTTTTTACCCAACAGCTCACTATTAAACGGCACCAGTAAATTCCCACCTTCCAATAGCGCAATATAACTATGCATTGACTATCTTAATAGGTAGGTCACATAATCATAAAATTAGTACAGACGAACCTCCACAGGCTCTATAAACATTAATTAAGACTCTCGTAACCCTCTTATGAGGTATAATGAAGGATTATTACCTCCTGTTTACAGTTAGAGCAACTGAGGCACAGGAAAGTAAAATGATTTGCTCATGGTCCTAGAAGGAGTTTCAGACATAGCTGGGAGAAGTCATATATCCTGAGTTCCAGAGGCAAATACTCAGCTGGTGTAAATTGTTATAACTCCACTGACTTCAATAGAGCTTTGGCCATATAAGTACCTAAGGTAGAGAGATATATGATGATTTGCGCAAGCTAAGGTTAAGAACCTACTCTACACTGACATGAAAACTGACAAGGGTTTGCGTTGTGCCTGTCTTCAGGTGAGATGATGAGATAATTGTTAGGTATAATATTTACTAATATACAAGTGGCTACTTTTTTACTTCATTCACAAGGCAAAATGACCATGTATGCAGACAGGGTGTTTGCTCACCACGACAAATGATTAGTGTAGCACTGGATCATCTAAAGACTCAAGGGCCAAACTCTGCTCTCATTTACACAAATCAATTGCAGAATAACCCACTGGAATTACCTGTATTATATCAAAAACATAACCCATACCTGCTACTTAAGGAGGTGGTCTTGGAATAATCTTCACTTTGGCCAGGCAACAAGTTACAGTAGCAATAATTGATATATTGATGTTCACCTATATCCACAACTCTGTGTGTATATATGCTAGAGCCACTGAACTGCATCTGAATGCATTCACATGTAACGACTAAACAACTTCTACATTGCATCACTATTTTCCTAACAGTGTGCTCCCTATTGTCACATAACAGGAGTCTTCTGGAAAGGTAATGTATCAGTTTCCATGGCTGTCTCATCTGTATCATTGATTGGTGCACTAGCTTCAGTGGTGGACAAATCATGGTCAGCTCTCAGTGTGTTTCTTCTAGGAAATTTATCAGTGTCAATGGCTTACTCTATCACTTGGTAAATTCAGTATATATCTGGTCAACAGGCAACATATCCATTGACATAATAAAAAGTCAATATTATATTGAAGCTGTGTCAGAGCCAATATGGTGTGAAAAAGTTCCTCCTCTATCTTGGTGGGTCCTGCGCTTATTGGCGGATTCACCATGTGGGTTGGGGAACAGCCCAGAGACCTTCCCCTCTGGAAGAACCCACAGTCCAGGTCAATTGGGAGGTTTGGGGGGAACCCGGGCCCGCCCTCTACTCCGGGTTCCAGCCCAGGGCCCTGTGGACTCCAGCTGTCTATAGTGCCTCCTGTAACTGCTGCATGACAGCTACAACTCCCTGGGCTACTTCCCCATGGCCTTCTCCAAACACCTTCCTTATTCTCACCACAGGACCTTCCTCCTGGTGTCTGATAACGCTTGTGCTCCTCAGTCCTCCAGCGGCACACCCTCTCACTCTCAGCTTCTTGCGCCTCTTGCTCCCAGCTCCTCACACTCCCACCACAAACTGAAGTGAGCTCCTTTTTAAAACCCAGGTGCCCTGATTAGCCCGCCTTAATTGATTCTAGAAGCTTCTTCTTAATTGGCTCCAGGTGTCCTAATTAGCCTGCCTGCCTTAACTGGTTCTAGCAGGTTCCTGATTACTCTAGTACAGCCCCTGCTCTGGTCACTCAGGGAACAGAAAACTACTCATCCAGTGACCAGTATATTTGCTCTCTACCAGACTCCTGTACCCCACAGGTCTGGGTCTGT